>NW_026596039.1:6193956-6446074 GCF_907164565.1 Psammomys obesus | reverse complement strand
CACACACACACACACACACACACACACACACACACACACACACACACTTAAAACAATGCTACAAATGAAGACGGGTGAGATGAACAAAGTTTGCAAGGCATATGAGAAAGGGTATTTTCTTCTGTGACCTCTCTAGGCATGAAACCAATCTCTTCAGATTTTGCAGGCATGAATGTAAGCGTGTGTGTGTATGAGAGAGAGAGAGAGAGAGAGAGAGAGACAGAGAGAAGCAGATTTGCACAGTTTAAATTCACAAGGCACATACAGAGGTCAACAGAAAACAATGAGTGTTGGCTCTCAGAAGCCTTGAACCTTGAACAGGATCTCACTAGCCTGAAACTTGATCATGCACACAAGACCAGCTGGCCATAGAAGCCAGAGAAGCTCCCAGAGAAGCCACCTGCCTCCACCTCTTATGCTACCCTCACAGGGTGCCAGGGCTCGTGCCACCGCATCCAGCGCTCTATAGGGTCTGGGAATCTGAACCCAGGTTCTCATTCTTGCAGGGCGACCCAGCCCTCTTTCTGGATTTTTACACTCATCATTAGTCATATTTAATTAAGCCACTGGCCACAGGTGATCAATTCAACATCCAGCCCCACTCCCTTGCCCACAGGTTGAGGTATGGGGCTGAAAGCCCCAAACCTCTAATCCTGCTTTGATCTTCCCAGTCATCAGGCTCCCTTAGGGCTGCTACCCACACCAGTCAACACAGCATTAAAAAACAAAACAAAACAAAACAAAAAAGTAAAAACAAAACACTACCAAACGAAAAAGCCTGCTTATCTCTTTGGAGATTCCCAGGATGTTAGACTAATAAGCCAGGAAGCAAGGCAAGATCAAACATATATTTCACACTATCACAGAATGACACGCTGAGAACATTACCAGAGTAGCCACCCAGCACCAAGACACAAACCCGACTCTCCATTCCCACATGGATAAGATCTGTGACTGGTCATCCGTGGATTTAGGTGAGGGGTGGATCCACTCTCACACCAAAAAAATAAACCTAAGTTGAAGCCTGCAGACTACAGACACCAAGAAACAGTACCTCCAGATAACACAAGAGCTTGACCAAGGCAGCAACCGCCAGAGCCCAGTCAGCTCTGCTGTAAACTTCGGACTGGCCCACCCCATTCCACCTTTAATGTTAGCCTCATACCAACTGTGAGCTGACCTTGATGTATGTGAGTAGGGCCTCAGAAGAGGAAAGTACAGACCGGAACATACAGCAGGCTCCCACAGGCTATGGAGAGGGAAACAGAGTCTATCACAAGAAGGAGCTCTCTAATACCATGCTGGCAAATACAAGTCACGCTGTTCCAAGTGTGTCATGTGCTTGAACTCACTTTCTCCTTGTCCCAGATCTAGATGGTAAAGAACTCACTTTTTCCTTGTGCCAAATCTATATGGTAAACATTATCATTATTTATTTTTACTCTTTCTAGACAGGGTTTCTCCATGTAGCCTTGGCTGTCTCGCTTTGTAGACCAGGCTGGCCTCAAGCTCACAGCAATCTGCCTGCCTCTGCCTCCCTGAGTGCTGGGATTGAAGGTGTGCGCCACCACACTTTATTTTATAGGTGATTGTTTTTATAGGTGAGAGATGAGAAGTCCTTTCCCAAGTTTATACAAAGCCAGTGCAGTCCCGGTATGTCAGTGAAAGAGCTGGGTCCCTGAGCCTATTCTATTTACAGCTACATCATTCTGCCTGCTGGGAAGGATTCAATTGCATGGTTGAGTGCTGTTGAATAGCATGATGTCACAAGACTAAATTCCAGCACTCGGGAGGTATAGGTAAGAGGACTGGGAGTTCAAGGCCAGCCTCATCTATATAGCAAACTAGAGGTCTCCACTCAATGGCAGTCCACCTAAAAGAGGCTGGTCATGGACCTTAGCATTTCTTCTTATCTCTCTCTGCCTCTCAAAGTTTCTACAATGATACAGTCTAACATTACAGAAATAAATTCAGGGTGACAACAGGGTCCCTGTCCCGGGAACCAGTGAAGATTCTACCGCTAAAGGGTCCATACAGAGACTGAATATAGTCCAAACAGCACAAGTTAGTCACCTGGGGGCCTTGAAGGTCCCAGCCAATTGTGGAGGCTTCTTACTGGCCACTCCCCAGTAGGGTCCATTCATTCCCCGCTTGATGACTGTTTCCTCCTTTGTGACAGTCATCATAACACCTTCACCATGGGCTGCTGTGAGGACTAAACTCAGTAGCCAGCACTAAGGAGGCAGATGGATCTCTGAGTTCAAGGCTAACCTGGTCTACTTTGTGAGTTTCAGGCCAGCCAAGGCTACACAGTGAGATACTGTCTCCAACCACAGCCACAACCCACAATTTAATCTTCTCTGGCTAGCTTATGTCTCAGATACATAAGGACTAAAGAACCAAAACCCACATCTCAACCCAGAAACGCACCCTGAGCACCTTCTGAGAGTCATTTGGAGATTGGAGAAAGGAACCAGGAACACAGTGAAGTGTCAGTTCACACCTAAGCTTAGCAAGGCTTTGCAAAGCCAAGCTAACAGGTATTTCCAGAGAAGCTGTACCTTCCCTGCCCATCCTCCCCTGACCAGTAGGTGGCAGCATAGGCCATGAAATCTGTTAGTAATGGAGGTGAGTTGTCCAGAAAGGGACCACCTGAGAAAACGGACAAGGACGAAGGGAGGGAGAGAGAGACAGAGACAGACAGAGGGAGAAGACTGAAGAAGAGCCTGGGGTCCTGGTACTTGCCACTTCTAACAACCACCTAAACCCTAGGTAAGGAGACTCCCAGGGGCGCCACAAGGCAGAGGATCAATGGGTACTCACTGTGCGCGGCCCCAATGGGCTTGTCGTCCTCCTCGCTGTCTGGACCAGAGCACCATTCGTCCCCGCTGTAGGGCTGCTTCCTCTCTAGCACGCACCTCCGTTTACTCCGGGGTGCCACCTCTGTCCAGGCAGGAGACAGGCAGGAAGAAGGACCAGTGAGTACCAAGGTGGCCTGGTCCTTCCACATGCAGAGGGCCTCCCAGACCATTCTCCAACATGCCCCACCCTGAAGGGCACTGCCCAGACTACGGTGGGCACTCTGCCAGTCCTCGGCCCCCACCACACCACCATTTGTTTCTGATTTCTTTCTCCAACCCTGACTGCCTGTCTCCCCTCTCTCCCCCCACCACCCCCAAGTAAAGCATAATCCCAACCACAACTGGTTCTAATTAGGGCTGGAGGGGGGGGGGAGGAGCCACTGTGACTCTTCCAGGCCCCAGTGCCTGCTCCCAAAAGGCCCGAACCAGCCAGGACATCGGGAGGCTTCAGGGATGGGGGCATGGCTCTTCACTCAGGACAGGACGCCTCCCTCTCCCGATGTGGGGGCTATGGCAGGAATGCACAGGACAGTGAAACTAGAAGTCCCATCACTCTGTGGTCCAGCCCTTCGATGAGTGGCATCCTGGCCAGCCCCACTCTGAACTGAACTGGTTGACTGAGGGGGATAGAGATAAAAGAAAGGTGCTGGACGGGATGAGGAGCAAGCAGGGCATGATCTCTAACCAGCTTGGGTCTTGGGCTGGAGATGATGTCACTGTCTGGAGATGAAGGAATGCACTACCTTTGGCCTCTGAATCGAGGGATGGAGTCCCAGCCTCCCGCTGCTCTCCAGAGTCCACTGACACGCTCCGCTCACGCTTCACCTTGCCCTTGAGTGAGCTGAAAGGAGGCACTCCTGCCTGCTGTGGGTTCTTCAGACTTGAGTTGCTAGGTGAGATCTGGTTGGCCTTGGCCCCATGGCTCCCCGCCCCCACGCCCTTGGAGCCCAGGCTGCAGGTGGGTCCTTGGTTCACATTCTGGTGCTGGGACTGGGTCCCTCCATTCCCTGTCTTGCCATGATTGGTCAATTTATTTTCTGGGTGCATTGGCTTGGCTGGGGCAGGGGGGCAGTGGCCGCGAGGGGACAGCGGCGGACTCCCTGGAGCCTCTCTCCTCCTGGGGTGGGGTAACCTGGGAAAAGGGAGGGGAGACAGAAAAGGTTAATCCTGAAAGGAGTTAGGCTGGACTTTAGCTCTTGTCTCACCTAATGGTACAGGGGGTGGCTAGTTACTATCTTGAGACCACCTGCTAAGACTCCCTACCTCTGTGTGGGTCCTCAGATAAGAGGAGAGCTCTGTCCACCTAGGGGAGTGGAGAGGAGCAACATTCCTTATCTTCTAGGCCCAATTCAAATGGAAACTAGGGCTTTGAGCTGGCAGACTCTACCTTTGGCCCCAACATCCACTAGCTTGCCTAGCAGCCCTTTCTCCCAATGATTTCTGATGAATTCCTAGCACCTTTTGGGGTTTGAGACTCCTTCCAAGGCCCCAAACCTCAACTGTGCTGTGCCCGTAAACTAGCAGAGAAGGACCACAGGACCTGTGAGTCACCACTCAAACCTTAGCCCTATTCCCTAGGGGAGTAGGCGAAAGTGTAATGGAGGGTGGTACCCACTGGTCCAGAGCCTAAGGGGGAAGGCCTGAAGAGGGTGGGCCAGTAGGCCCTGACAGCAGGCAGGGACAGGAGGGGGGAGGGGAGTGGTATGTCAGGCAGACAAGAGTGCAGCTTGAAGCCAAGGATTCCTACAGCCTAGGCTGCGGGCCCTTTAAGCTCCAGCCTGCTGCCCCCACCACCTCCCCCTCCCCGGAGACCTATTAATAGCCGCTGGAAAGATCACATCACGGGAGAGGATATTTATCCCCCTCATTCCACACCAGCTCAGATTTATTTCAGCCCTGCTGTCCTGCTGCCGCCGCCTGGCCCTGTCTGCCCGCTTCTCCAGGGGAGGAAGGAGGCAGCACCCCCCCCCCCACATACTCCAGCTTCTACCCCCAACCAGACTGAGGCTACAGGGGGCTGTCATACCAACACTAGTGGGTAGGGGTCTGTTCTCAAGGTTTCAGGAGGGAAGAAGTAGAAGGGACCAGAAGCAGCAGGCAAAGCTAGCTGCCAGTCTCCTCTGCCCCCTGGGCCCAGGCACTAAGGCTGGCTGCCAGCTCCTGCCTGGGGCCAGGCATTCCCACTCTACCTCCCTTCAGCCCACTGGTGGCCAGGAAGCCAGGTGCCCAAGGGGCGCCTCTCCAAACAGGCACAGCTCCAGAGCTCGGCCCCATCACCACGGGCCCTTCCCTTCCCCGCTCTCCATACACACGTATCCCACCCTCCGTGACACCCACACACCTTGTCTTGTTAGCCAGGATCCTCATGGCTCCCACACACAGTGGGGCTACGGCCCCTGTGCGTGCCCAGGGCCCAGCCAGGTACTCGGTACTGGAGCAGGGACTGCAGCAACAAGCCCCAAAGAGAAAACTTGTGACTTAGGGAGGGGGTGTATGAAGGAAAGGAAAGGGAGATCCCAAAGCCCCGGGACTAAGGAACTGGATAGGGTAGGGTAGGGTTGGAAAGAGAAGACTTCTCGATCCTAAAGACCAGTCCAGTCCCCATCCCTCCCACACCTTGTCCTCAGGGAGCCTGCAGTATCTAGCAGGCCCCCCACCCTAACCCCCCCCCCCAAGGGCTGCAGAGTCAGAATTCACTAATAGGCTAGGTCGCAAAAGTGACGCTTGGGGTGGTAGCGAGGTCTGCTCTAGCCCACTGGGGGACTCCCGCTCCTAGACACGCCCCTCACCCAGGATTCGGGAATCCCTCATGCCCCGCCCCAGCACTGCGCCCTGTCCCCGGGCGCTGCAGCCTCCCAGGGGCCGGGGTGGGGGCACTGCCCTGCCCCGCCCCCAGCTCCAGGCCTAGCCCATGCCCATCCCGGCAGGCCCGGGCGGGCAGCAAGAGGCCTGGCGGGGCCCCGGGGCTGCAGCTGGGTTCTTCTGGAGACCAGTAACGCTGGCTCAGATTCCTCCCCGACCGCAAGAATGCAGGAGCCTCCCCTCCCCCCTCCCTTGCACCCCCACCCCGCCCCCTTCGGCAGAGCTGGAGTGTAGAGACAGAGCGAGCTAGGAGTGAGAGAGCCAGCGAGGCAGCGAGCGAGGGTGAGGGAGGTGGACAGGGCTGCAGTGTGGATCTCCCGGGCCCACTGGAGGGCGCGCGGACAGATCCATGGACAAGTCCTCCAGGGACTGACTGGGTACTAGCCGGCCGGGCAGTCTGGGCGCACGGAGCTGGGACTTAAGACACCCACAAGCACCCGAACTCTGACTCACACGCACACTTACAGCTCACACGTGGACAGGGAGACAAAGACACGCACGGAGCCCAGGAAACTAGAGACGCTCACGGCCAGATGACAGAGGTGTGCCCAAGGGACTGGGCAGTGCGAGCCAGCGACAGCTGTCGGGCAGCCCGGGGCTCACGGACACCCTGGCCGCCCAGCGGAGGGAGAGCCGGCGGACTCATTGAGCAGATGTGAAGACTGAGACCCAGACACAAGGGAGCCATAGAAAGTTGAGCCCGACAGTCACAAAGAATGCACAGAGGGCCATGGATACGGCAACAAGCTGACTTACACAAACACAGACGCCTCACCCAACCACCCCCTGCTCTGTCCCCTTTCCCCGCCCCCAGCAGCGATCCCGGTTAAAGGTGGGGGAGGAAAGGGGAGGAGTCTTGGGCCCTAGAGCGTCTTCCCGTGACAGGTCCAGCTAGACACACCCGTGCACACTCCCGCTCCCTGCTCAGCTGCTGGGAGCTGGGCTGGAACCTCCAGATAATGGCACGGGGGGGGGGGGGGGGGATACCAGGTACACTGTGGGCCTCTAACTTCAAGCCCTGTACAACATTGGCCTTCCCCACTCCAACTCTGTCTCTGGAAAAGAAGGTTCCAAAGTCCAGGGCCTGGCTTGCAGCAGCCACCCCCGCCCCTCCTGCAACACAACCAGAGGAGAGCAGAGGCAGGAGTCACCACGGGGGGTGGGGGAGGCCTGGTCAATGGAGGATGCGCTTCTTAACCTCCACCCTTGTCCCTGGTTGATTCTCAAAGCTGTCTACCCAATCTCACAATAAGGAACTGAGGTCTGAAAAAGAAAGTTGTGTCCCCTGGGTGTGTGTGGGGGGGTGTCACATGACAATGTGGATGACCCAGGACCCCCATTCCAGGGACTACCTTGGAACCATGACTGTTCATCTGAGCCTAAATCAAATTGGTAGGGTTTTTACATTTGAGTCCCGGGGGCTTATCGCCTGTTGGTGGGGGGGAGGAACGGGCAGGGCAAAGGCCTTCTACTTCCTGTTAAGGGTCTCAAACACCAGAGACCTAGCCTTGGCCTAGGATCACAGCTGTAATCCTAGCACTTGGGAGGCTAAGACAGGAGGATGTCGAGTTCGAGCCTAACCTGAGCTACAAGTGAGTTCCAGATCACCCTCAACTAGCAAGATTTTTTGCCTTAACACCTTCCTCAAAAAGCTATCACACAGAGGGAGGGGGACCTATAATAATCCAGGGAGGGGCTTGGCTAGGAAGTCACCCTCTGAAAAGTGCCCCCCAGGACTCCACCTCCAGCTCCCGCCCAGCTGCCGCAGTGAGCTGAGTCAAGCACAGATGGCTCAGGACTTTGCCACCTTACATCTCACCGGCTGGCCTTCAGGAGTTGGTCCCAGCTCCCAAAGACCCCTCTTCCTCCACACTCCACCCAGACCGCTCCTGAAAAGGGCAGTCCTGGGAGTCGGGGCTGGTGGGGGGCAGGGCTTTTGAGGCCTAAGTGACTAAGGGGCCGCCCTGGCACCAGACCTGAAGCCCCTGGAGAGGTGGCCCGTCAGGAAGGCCTGGGGCTCTGGGAACACCGGGCTCTTAGAACGGGGCAGGGCTACCCGTGCTCACAAACAGGGAGCAGGTGCAAGTCACCTGAGCGAAAGGCCAGGAGCAAACCCATGAGAATGTGCCTGGAGCAAAGAAGCCGAGACAAAGAAACCAGGCAAAATAGGTACAGGTCTGTGATCCCGGCCCTGGGGAGGCCGAGGCAGGACCCAGGCCAGCTTGGGGTACTGACTGAGCTTCTCTAACAAAAAGCCAGAACCACTTGCCTCCCCTGTAAAATAAGGGTAGGCCACAGAGTAAGGGTTAGTGAGAACAGTCCCAGTTGGAGGAGGGAGACAAGACAAGGAGGGCTATGGTCAGAGCTCCAGTGTTTTCTACAAGCCTCTTTCAACAGAACTGTCCCCCTGGTCAGGCAGGCATTTGTATCCCCAGGCAATCTGCCTGTTTCCATGTTTGGGAGTTGGCTTGACCAAACCAGCCAGCCCACTAGTCTCTCTGCCCTGCTCACAACCATCTCAAGGAAGCTAGGCTTTGCGGCTCTGGCCTACAGGCTCGGCACTCAGGAAGCTGAGACAGGAAGATTTCTGTGGGACAAGCTACACAGTGAGTTCCAGAGCAAGACTCTCGCTACAAAGTAAATCTTTCTGCGCCTGGGTGTGATGGCTTACACCTCCAATCCCATCACCCTGGGAGTAGAAACAGGCCAGCTTTGTGATTTCAAAGCTATCCTAGGCTACACAGCAGATTCCAAGCTATCTAAGGCTACATATAGCGATGCTATCATACACACACAACCACAACAATAACAACAACAACCAAAATACATTTTACTTCAGGGCCAGTGATGTCATCAGCAGAACAAATAAAATCAGAGGACCTACCTACCTACAATCTCAGCAAGACCAAGAAATCAAAAACAAAAGGGCAGTAAGCAATGCTTTGGAGGGCCCTCCCCCTCCCCCCATACAGCGAGCAGAACCTTTCAGGAGGGAAAATGTGTGTTACATGGGGACAGGGTCTTTGGCTTCTGGCCAACATTGGGAGATTCAGCTCCCAAGATAAAGTCCCAATTGCCCTTTCTCCTGGGGTCAGGACTCCCTCCCCTGGTCCTCAGCTCTCTTTTAGCACTCAAGTTGCTTCTCTCCTTGAGGTGGTAACTCAGCCCAGTGGGGAGGTCAGGGATTCAGAATCTACCTCAAGTGGGGACCCTCTAGATGGGGACTTCCAGGCTTGGGGGCTGGGGGGTCCCCTGGCCCTGGTTCCTAGCAATACCTCCCCTCCCAGGAGTCCATGCAAATAAACCAGTTTTGCTTGGGAGGTTTTACCTAGGAGTTTCCAGCCCGCCCCACCTATAGCCCCAGGGTAAGGTCAAACAATCCTAACCCTGCAGGACCACGAAGCCTGCTGATCCGACTCTTTGAACACAGTGCCTGTGAGAGGTCAGTTCTACTCTTTGTGGACCATGGTCCCTCCGGGGCCTGTGGGGACAAACGGCACTGTGGAACAGGCCTAAGCTCACTTCACTTCTTTTGGCTCTTTTAGCCATTACCAGTGAGAACAGACCTCAGAAAGCAATCATGCCCCTGCAGTAGGGTGCCCCCAAAAGACCGCTGCCAGAACCCTAGCTTCTCCCTCCCCCTAGGGAGAGGGGTGGGGAGGGGTGGGGGGGTACTAGGAAACAAGACAGGGCAGGAAGCCCAGGCAGGCAGCGGGCACTCTGGGCCAGGCACAAACAGCCAACACAGGAAACCACAGCCCACCCCCGCCCACCCCACCCGCCCAAGGCTCTGGGAGAGAGGAGTGCCAAATGCCTAGTACCCTGCCTGAGGCCAGGGCCAGGGGTTAGCCCAGGGCAAAGGAGGTGCTCAAAGGCCTCCAGGCCTCTCTTCCTTAGACTCTACCTGGGGAGGGGGAGAGGAAGCCAGGCTGGCAGAGAGAGATGGGCTGCCTCTTTAAATCCACCGAAATCCTGAGCTAGGCCCAACCCAGCTCTGGTTTCACAGGAAGGAAAGGACTGCAGGAGCCAGTAGAGCAGACGGTAGTGGCTGGAATTAGCCCCACCGCCCAAATATATCTGGACTCCACTGCCACCCCACTGGCACTTCCTGCCCCCTGGCACCTGTACCATAGTGGGGGTGGGGGAGGGTCTAGATGCTGCCTCTCCCTAATGGGAGACCCCAATCTCAGGAGGTGGCCTGTTGCCCTGTGCACGTGGATAGGAAAGTGCCTTCTCAAGTCAGCGTTCCTACAAAAGGGGGAGAAAAAGAGCCAGGCAGCTTCCTGGGGGCCTTCACCTGGTCTGAGTCTCCCAAGGGGTTAATCTGGCCCCTATTTAGGGGGGAATGGGTGGCCGAGGAACCTCCTCCAAACTGCCTGGCTACTGGGAACAATGGGGCCATTGTGGGAGAAGTGGAGTGCGGGCAGGCTGCTGGCACAGCCAGCACACCACGGGCGGGACCTCGCCCAAAGCCTGCCTGCCTGCCGTACTCTGCTCTCTCCCCCAGGTACTGCTAGAGGCAGACACATCCTCTATCGCTTGCCGTGCCTGCCTGGCCCAAGATTTTGGCACCAGCAGCACCTGGGTAGCCATCTAGCTCTCCATGTTGACATGCAGACAGCCATGACCCTCCAGGAAGCAGGGGCTTGTGGGCCAGGGCTAGTGGGGGTGGGGTGATGAGACAGGATGTATGCCTGTGATCCTCCTGCAGGGCAGACAGGAAGGCCAAACTGGGTTTCTAGTGTCAGTCCTGGCACCCTCAGGCAAGAAGGGCTTACAGGATTGTGAAAGCAGTGACGGACAGGGTCCTCTGCCCCAAGGCCTCCTTTCCCACATCCATCCCATAAACCTTCCCCCTGAGAAGGTGTGATGCCTGCCCTACTGTAGCATTGAACCCTTGCCCGGGGTTGGGATCCTGGCACACATGGGGTTACAACAGAATGAGAATCAGCTCTGTAGTTGAGCAGATAGAATGCCAGCCCCATCATGCTGCTTCTAAACTGCAGAACTGTGTCCATGTCTTCATCCCGCTGAGCCTCAGTTTACTCACAGGCAAAATACAACGTGAGGTAATTAGCAGAAACTACCTAAAAATGTCTATGACACATTGGCCCTCAACAAAGTCCCTTGGGCAATCTCTTTCCCAACATAGCACCCAAGAATGTGGCATGTCACAAAGGTGCGCTGGTAAGGAGAAGCACCTTCCTGCCTTTTGAGTATTCAGGCAAGCAGGGCCCATGGGCATCAGACTAGTGTTACCCAGAGACGTGGCCTTCTCTGTGCCCTGGAAGCTTGTTCCCTCCGTTAATATGCCCCTGAGATCCCCAACTTCCTCCAATCCAGAGCATAGCCTCGGGTCTTACCCAGGACATAAGTGAAGAGGGACTTTTCTTCCAGTGACCCAAATCCCCTCCAGACTGACCCTTTTGACTGAGCCAGGAGGAAGTATGGGTGAGTTTACTGTCTTGCCTGCTGTGGTTCTCTTTAAAGAGTAGAGAGAGGGTCTCAGAGAGAAAGGGAGACTGATAAGCACTTCTAGAGGACAGAGGCCCAAGGAGGAAGTCCTGTTCTCTTCTTAATCAGAAAGGGCATATACCTCGTTGGGTGGCCCCACAAGTCTCAAAAGGGTTAACAAGGTCCTAAAAATAAACCTGTTCCCAGCAGGACCCGCTGATCAGAACCCTCCGGCCATCTGTTCCCATTTTCTCCTGTTCACGTTGGAACATCTGAAACCAGCCCCAGAGCCCCAGCCCGATCCCAAAAATAGCCCCAGCCTGCCCAAGGAACAGGCCCAGAGGCTGGCCACAGGAGACATGGCCAGCTCAACAGTTAAACACGATGGCACAGGCAGAGAAGCCCTCACCTCCCAACCCCATAGAGAAGGGGAGGCCTCGAGGTCCCAGGAGTTGGTGGGCAGGGCGGCATGAGACTCTAGATCATCTCTCCTAGTCCAAGGCCATAGAGAGTACCAGGTAGCCAAGCAGACCCAG
This sequence comes from Psammomys obesus, assembly GCF_907164565.1. Classification (NCBI taxonomy): domain Eukaryota; kingdom Metazoa; phylum Chordata; class Mammalia; order Rodentia; family Muridae; genus Psammomys; species Psammomys obesus. Next base: position 6,434,361 of record NW_026596039.1, on the reverse strand, counting down.
GAGTCCTATTATTCCAGGGCTCCCATTCCTTAATCCCCAGAAGATCCTAGCCACCTGTCTGCATAGATTCTCTCTTCTGCAGCAACCAAGCCCTGCCATCTCTTCCATGGCTCCTCACCATTCCTAGGCTCCATCCCAGCATTGCAGTCCTAGCTCAGGACCTTTGAGAGTCCTGACAACACACCAACAGTCACATTCTCCCCTACCCTGAGGCACCCAGAACTTTCTCTAGCATTGTTAGGGAAGGATTCCAGGGGTACCCCCTGGAAACCAGGGGTGCTACCATGCCCCTACTCTCCTTCTGAACTTGAGGATAGCCTTCCCTGCCTAACTGTGAACCGCTGGCATGTTCACCTCGTCTCCCAGGCACTGCCCTTCCATATTCAGAAAATGTTCAAGAAGGAACCCTAAGACCGGAGGCAGGCCTAACCAGTGCCATCCACCTCAAGCTCCACACTGCCACATTTCTCCCCAAGGAAGGTCCCTGACTCCCAGACCAGGAATGAAAGAAGGAGGCCATCTGAAGTCATTTAAGGACAGTGTGTCTCCTCCAGTCTGGTGACAGAACAGAGCAGCAGGGGTTGGATGGTAGGAGGGACTCCAAAACTAAAGCAAGCAAACAGCACTTGGGGAGGGAGTAGGGCTGGGCCCGAAATGCAAGGGCAGGCCATAAGGAGCGGGAACCCTTGGAAACCGAAATTCTTCTCCAGGCCCAGGGAACTACAAAATTTGCAATCACAGTATCAGCCACCAACAGCAGGAAAACTGAGGCAACAAGGTGAGTCTTGCCAGCTGTGGTAGCTCATGACTTCAGTCTCAGACCACAGACGCAAACAGAGCTCTGTGAGTTCAAGGCCAGCCTGGTCTACATAGTAAGCTCCTGCCTCCAAATACAAAAGCAAAAAGGTGGTTCTGGAAGAGCATTAGCATCTGAGTCTGAAGTGCTGGATGGGCTCTTGCTCCAGGCCCTAAACTCTGTCCCTCTATGAGTCTTCCTTAGGCCAAAGCCCCACGAGAAGGGTCCTGCAAGGAGCTCAAGATAACGATAAAAACAAGCATCTCTAATTTCTATCCAATATTTGCACAAACTCGTTACGTGGCTTACCTAATTTAATCCTCAGAAAAACTCTATAAAAAGTTCGGTTTCTTTCTTCCTTTCTTTCTTTTTCAGTTCTGGGCTAGAACCCAGGGCCTTGAGTCTCAAACTACATCCCTATCTAAAAACTTTTCTTGTTATTGAGATAGGCTCTCACTAGGAAGAGCGTGCTGGCCTCAAATTTGCAGCAACCTTCCTGCCTATCCCTGCTTAGGAGTGTAAGCACTAACAGGCTCAGCTTTTCTCAGCGTCTCCTAAATCCCAGGCTAGACTTCCTTTCCGTGCAGCCAAAAGTGGCCTTGAACTCAGGATCTTCCTGCTTCTACCTTCAGAGTGCTGGGATTATAGGCATGTACTTCTACACCTGTTTATCCTAGTTTATGTTGTCCCGGGTTCAAACCTGGAGCTTTGCACGTAATAAGCAAGCATTCTACCGACGGAACTACGTCCCTAATCTAGCCTTTTCTTATTATCATTTATTGTTTGTTTTTAGAGACAGGGTTGCTCTGTGTATCCCTGGCTGTCTTGGACTTACTTTGTAGACCAGGCTGGCCTAGAACTCACAAAGATAGGCCTGCCTCTGCTGGGATTAAAGGCGTGTGACACCCACCCGGCTTCTTATTTTTTGAGATAAGGTCTTGCTGCCTACTTAGGTTGGCCCTGAATTCCTGAGGACAGGAGACCTTCCCTCAGCCACTAAACAGCTAGAACTACAGGCAGGCTCCTACTACTAACGTCAGCCTTGGAAAATACTTTTATTTATTTTTATATTCTTGGGGTATTTGCAGTTTGTTGGTCTGTCTGTCTATTTGAGACCGGCTCTTACCTCTCCATTGCTGGAATTCCTGTGCCTGGCTTAGAAATCCCTTTCATTATTCCCTCTTTGAAAGTGGGAAGAGTTAAGGAGCTTGCCCAAGATATATAGCCCAGCATTACACGACAAGGACTGGAACTTAACGCTCCAGCAATTGGGTTCCTAGCCATGGCACTGGCAGCTAGATGTGACATGGCGTCAGATCCTCACAGGTGTGTTCGGCCTGGGCTTCATCCCGGCACCCTTCCACCCTCCCTTTTGGCCTGATGGGTACTGGGCCCTACACTAAAGGCCACAGTTCCTCCCTGGGGAAGAGATCAAAGAGAGCCCTGAACCCTGTGGCCTCTACACAGGTGCCCTGCTGAGCCAGGCCCAGCTCTCAGAGAGCAAAGTTCTCGGGCCTCTCAAACTCCACCCACAACCAGTCCGTTACCTCCTCACCTCTCTCCAGGTCCCTAACCCGTCAGCAAGATCTTAAGGCAAGTTACCTCACCTCTCCAGGTCCCTAACCAGTCAGCAAAGTCTTAAGGCACGTTTCTAGGGCTTTAGCACAGGCTCCTGCCAAGATGCCCAAGGCGATGAGAAGAAGGCTGCCCCCACCTCCAGCCCCCAGGTGGGAGTCAAAGGTCAAGTGGGACTTTGCCCTAGAAGGCTGGAGTCCCAGTCCCTGCTCCGATCCACCTGTCATATTGCTTTTCACTTTTTTCACTGCCTGAATTGGAAGCAGTGGCACTTCCTCCCTGAGGATAGTGGCCTCCAGCAGGGAAAGTTGGGGGTGGGGGGATAGGAGCTAGCCACTCTCCCTCCAGAGGACAGTCCAGGAAAAAGAAGCACCTCCTCCTGGTCCCTGCTTCCCTTCCCCAGGCTTTGCCTAGTCAGACAGGAGCCCACAGGAGTGTTTGTTGTGAATTTTGAGTTGTTGCTAAGTAAGAAGGGAGGGAGGAGGGAAGCTGAGGGTGTGTGTGTGTGTGTGTGTGTGTGTGTGTGTGTGTGTGTGGTGAGTGCGCACGCCTATGGAGCCAGGGCAGCAGAAACTGAACTATAATGGTGGCTCGTGGCCAGTGGGCACCCTGGATTTGACTCAACCAGTAGAAGCCAAAGCCAAGAAGTGGAGACAAGTAATTGGGATGACCAGAAATTCTACCTTGTCCCCCCATCCCCCAGGTCAGAGCTCAAAGTCTCCCACCTCCCAGCAGGGAATGAGGCTTGGAAAAGGCCTAGACCTGTCAGTGATACCAAGCTTTAACCATTTCCCCATCCAGGGCACACACACCCACTCCGGCAGCATTACCCACCCAGAGACAGAGGGGAATGCAAGGAGTAGGGGCAGAAAGCCAGGAGGAGTTAGCTCCAGAGAAAAAGCCAAGCAGGAGGCTAAGCCAGGACGCGGCCACTGCAGACAGGATGGGGAGGCCAAAAGAGCAGAACAGAAGCACATGGGCCCGCTCACCTGGAATAATGTGTGTCAGGTTCAGGCTCAGGGGTGTGGTCTGGGATGGGGGCTCCCTGTGGAGAGACGGTCACAGCTAAAAGTCCCTGGCCAGCAGCAATCTATGCCCCTGACCCTCCCAGAACGCCAACCCCAGCCTCCCATGTGCTCCCCCCACCGCCCCCCCAGCCAGAAACACATACACTTACAGACAACCTACAGCTCCAGGAAGTCCCAGAGTTGCTCACACACACATATACACACCCAATCCTGACTTCTGTGGACTGGCCAGGAGCCAGGCCTGACCCAGCTGCCCCACCACACCACTCCCCCTCCCTGCCCTGGAAGCGGGAAGGAGAAGGCATTGGAAGACCTCAGAGTTAGTTCCCTGAGAGCTTGGCCCTACAGAGAGAGGGAGGGGTGGAGGACTCCCACGACCTGGCCTGAAGACCTGGGGGGAGGGGTGGCTGAGGTCCAGGGATCCCAGCTTCCAAAACCAGTCACCCCCAGGTTAACCTGTGGCAGGGGAAAAGGCTTATGTTCCTATGCACCTATGTGGTTGCCTTGGCTACAACCCTGGTGCCCCAAAGACAAAAAATCCTGGGCACCTGGTCTAGTACCAGGGCCTGGGGTGAGGAACGTTCAGCAGTTTAGTAGCAGGCACTGGGTGAAGCTCCCACAGCAGGAGGGAGGGAGGCTGGTGGCTGGGCTCAGTTTGTACTGGGGGTCAAAGGGGAGTTCTTTTCCGAAGAATTCTGGGAGAGAAGCCAACTAGAGCAAGCTGCTAACCACCCCTCCTCCCTCTCCCTCTCTTGCTGCACTGGGGTGGGGGGTGGGGGTGTCCCTGCCAACCAGACTTAACCCTCTGCAGCCTGTGTTGCTCCTTGGCCCAAGATGGGGCTGTTAAGAGGGAGACCTGTGACTGCACCCAGCCTCCAGGGATAGAGACAGGGGGCATGATGACATGTCCGCCAGGAAGAGGCTGCCTCCACACGGTTCCAGCTGCGGCACTCTGCCCTCCCGCCATCTAGGTGACTTTTCTAGACTCAGTTCCCGAAGGTGTCTGCAGTGCCGTGCCCATGTGCATGTCTCAGAGACAGAGATTGAGAAACAAACTGAGAATTCCCTGCCAAGGCCCTCCCCCTGCTGGGTCACTGAGCCCTGTACCAACAGGGGCCTCTACAGAGGCCGAACGGGAAGCCTATCCTATGCCCACCTCCAGATGCTGCCTCTACAGGCCCTTCCCTCATACAGATAGCCCCTGCCCATCTTCCTCCTCACTGGCCTTTGCATGGACTTCCAGAAAAGCATTAGGTTACAGCCTGAGATCCTAAGATAGGAAACTGAGTCCTAGTGAGGAATCGAAGCTTCCCAGTGACCGTATACCGCCAACCAGCATAAATAAGCTACCAACACTCAGGCTTTAGCCGGAAGAAACAAAACCCCAAACACTCATAGTCCCCACCTCATGCAGAAACTCACCCTTGGTAGGGAGGGAATGAGGCAAGACAACAGTAAGAACTTTCTGGACCATGGCTGCGATGGCCAACCCCAAACGCCTGCATTCCAGGCCCTCTTTGCCTTTTGCTTGGGATTAAATTTTGAGCTTGAGCTGGGTGCAGTGTGCAGGCCTATAATCCCAGTACTCTGGGAGGCAGAGACAGGGGGACCTCTGTGAGTTCCAGGAAAACCTGTTCTATAAAGTGAGTCCTGGACAGCCAAGGCTACAGAGAAACCTGTCTCAAGTGTAATTTTTTTACTTTTGAGCTTGTTTTGTTAAGGAACTGTAAGTAGAGAAGTCAACTACCAAACTCCCAGGTAATTTGTGACTGACAGTTCCGGGTCTCCATTGAAGGAGGTGACTGTATAAGGGGAAGGAGCATGTTCCTTTAGTCCCTAGGCCCCTCTACCAGCCATCACTACACCCTCAGGACACAGTGTTGCCTGGTGCCACTGAGCACACAAGGCCAGAGAAAGAGAGGGAGCAACGGCTGGCAACAGCTCATCCCGGCATTTCCCCAACTCTGCCACTCTCTCTCCAAGGCCTCAGAGCTGCCAGAAGCTTGGGCCCCACTCCAGGAAACCTCCCTATCAAAGGGCAGAGGACTCCACGTCCCAGGGAGCTGCAGGGGACCTGTGACTACACCCCCCCCCCAGACATGTTCCCAGGGTGAAGGAGGAGGCAGAACAGATGCAGAGCGTAAGCACACATCAGAGACACACCTCCAGCACACTCCTCAGAAAGAGCCCCTAGATACACACAAGTGAGAGACAAGCAGACACACTCTCAAGCCACGTCCTAAAATAGCCCAAACTTTCCTTAAGACCCATGAGAGTGGCAAATTCGGAGTCAACTCCAAGAGAGCTCAGGAGACAGCCAGACACACAGAGCTACTGACACAGACACACCTACTCCGGGACACACTGCATACAAAGTCGTACAGTTTGTGTCCATGTGCAAACACGCAGACCCAAATGTTGTACCTCAAGAGAGACACAGCTTAAAGCCAGATTAGAAGAGTTGCTGCGAGTGGGGAGGGGACTCAGATGGGGGCGGCGGGGAAGCGCTCAGGATTTCAAAACAGTCCTGGTTTCGAAATGCTGGAAATGCTGGATTCAGGGCCATTCCTGGAGCTGGGGGAGGGGGAGCAAAGGGGAGGGGAACATGGGCCAACTTGGACCTACCAGAACAAGGATGAAAGTGCCAGACAGAGGTGGTTCAGCCAGTGGAGAAGGGGACCCAGAAAAGGCTACCAAGCTAGGAGCAGCAGCTAGCCTAATACCAAGAGGGGAGGGCCCTGCCTGCTGGACAGAGGGCAAAGGAAAGGCCTCCACTGGCTTTCACCACTGGCAGGAAAAGTGAGGAGGCAAAGGGAACCTTCATTCCCCTTCAGGACTGAAAGAAGCCACCACACCCCTTTACCTACCCACAGAACAAGGTGACCAACCCTTCGCTCCAGAAGAGTGCCTTGGGTATGCTTCCCTGGCTAGTAAGGGTCAAACGACAGTGGGGACAACTGCCCCCACACGCACAGCAGGCTAAGGGAACATCTCCCTAGGCATCTTCATAGTTTCCCATGAGTACCCCCACACCCAGGAAGTCACCTTTCCCTGGTAGCAAGAATGTCCTCACTGCTCCTCCCCCAACCTCCAGGGAAAGTAGACAGAGGGAGGGAGGGAGGGAGGGAGGGAAGGAGGGAAGGAGGGAGGGGAGGTCAGGCAAGGCTGGGGGTGGGGCTTTGGAGGCCTGGCCCTGGCACCCGGCAGGAAATTCCAGGCTGTAACTCCAGGCTGCCTTCAGGGCCACCCATCCAAGTGACAGGCTCCAAGCAGCTCTGAAGCTTCAGGGCTGTGGCCTTCTTCACCTAGCCCCTCAGCTCCTGGCCCTGACCACCCAGCCCTGTAGCCCCAGGGCTGAAACTCAGAGGCCCAGATTAGGGAAAATTTTGTAATCCCTGGTAGAAGCCCCTACCAAGATCCTTGAACTAATCTGAGCCTCTTTCCTCAGATCCCTGGGGGTGGTGTGCACAGTGTGGCTATGGGTGGGCAGCTGTTGGGGCTGGCAAGCAGGGGCACAGATGCCAAGCTATGGCAGCCAGGCGTTCAACAGGTTGAGCCAGTCCTTGGAATCGTCAGCCCCACCCCAGGGAGAGCGGGCCTGGCAGAGGCTCCCTGCCTGGGGCACCCAGCCTGTACCGCTTTGCTCCCACGGCTGCCCACTTTCCCACGGTGCCATCCCCCTCTGTCCCCTCCCCCCCCAGGTCAGCACCCGGGCAGTGCCAGGGCCTTGGTACAAGGAAGCAAGGGATGCCATTTTCCTGTCATCCTTGGGTGCCTGGGTTCTTCAGGTACCTTATTATCAGCAATGGGGAAGCTCAGGGAAAGCAAACATAGCATCAGGGCCACATTAGCCCCCACCCCCACCCTTACCTGGCTGCCTTTGATCCCTAGAAGACTGGACAGACATTCTGGCTCCCTCGAGTTGCCCCAGGGTGCTGGGACAGAACCTCAGCCTGAGGCAGCGCCAGAGGCAGGGTGAGGGTGCCCTCAGCAATTCATCTAAGGTTCTGTGGAGGAGAGGCTGCGGGGGGGGGGGGGGGGGGGGGGGCTGGTAAGCACGTAAGCAAGAGCTTCTGCTGCCTGCAATGCTGGTGCTTTCTCCCCTACCTCACTCACTCCAGGTCTCCTTGGAGCCGGAGCACCATCCCAGCCACTTCTCCCAAAATCAGCCAGCCCCACCGCCAAAGAGAGTCAGTCCCCCTTTGTAGCACGTTTCCTTTAATCTAAAGCAGGTGCCAGGCATTCTGGCCCTTGCTGAGTCGACACTGCCACTCTGCCACCCACTAGGTCTCTCTCTTCCCGGCAGGCTACTGGCCTGCATGGTTGTTGAAGCTGAACCCTCCATGCACACACCCACCACCACCACCACCACCACCACCACCACCACCACCACGCCTGCCTAAGGCTTCTGCCCAATCCAGGTACCAGGAACTTGCTAACCAGGGTCAGGAATGCTCTGTGTACTTTGAACAAGCAAGATCACTAAGCTCCATTAGCACTGATGCTTTAACCCCCGATTTCTGGGAACCGCCAGCCCTTCTCTAGTCTTCAGTCCTCCCTTCAGGAGCCCTCCACCCCATCCCAACCATGAGCAACATGGCTTCACGGCTTAGCAAAGAAATCCCTGTAGGGATTTCATAGTAGCCAGAGCCCTCCCTGGTGGTCAGGACCAGGTAGGTGGGTCACTTGAGGGAAAGTGTTTTCCTTCCTGGTACCAGAGTCCTGCTTCCCTCCCTGCTTCTCACCGCCCTCTGCCACTCTCACTCTATCCTGAGGCTTCCAACTGTGGGGCCTGAGAGCTGACTTTTAACACACTCTTCCCTTGGAGCCATGAAATCATGGTCTTGGCCAGAGAAGGCAGCCAAGCCCACACTGGGGAGCAGCAGAGGAACTCCTGCCCCAGGGAAGTGACTGACCCCTGGAGAGGCTGAGGAGAGGGGGAGAAGGAAGTGTAGGTATTGTCATTGGTGGTGGTGTGGCAGCTACAGTACAGACAACATTCCCTGGGGGGGGGGGGGGGGGACAGAACAGCAAGCAGCTCAATGGGAGGGAGGGAGGTGGAGCAAAAGATCAAGGGGCCGCAGACCCCCCTTTCCAGGGCTCAGACACGCGCCAAGACCCCCTCTCTCAGAAACAACACTTCTTCCCGTAAAGCAGAGGTCCCCCAGACAAGACATGAAGACACACAGCCCAAGCAGCACACAGAACAGGAGGAGGAGGGAAGAAGGGGGTGTCAGAGGAACCCGGAAGGAAGCTGGACAGACAGACAGAAGCTAATGCTTGCTTCATTGCTCCAGAGAGACACACTCTGGACTTCCAGACTTTGAGGGATGTTCTGTTTCTCTGCCACCAAGAGGCAAAAACGGAGGCTGGATCGCTGCATCTTCCGAAACCGAATTCCAGCAGCCCTAGGTACCCCAGCTATGCAAGAAGGCCTAAGTCTTACTTCTCTTCCTCACAGCTCCTCCCAAGGAGCTTCTCTGGATCAAGGCAGGAGCCACCTTCCCTTGGCAGTGCAGAGAAACCTCCAAGGAACTGTGTGGCTGCCCCACCCCCAGCCAAGCCCACAACCACTCAGAATCCTGGGCAGAGGAGGCTCCTCCAGGTTCATATGGCACAGAGGCAGTGCCTGGGGGCAGCGGACCCAACCTCTTACTCTTGTCCCAACCCTTCTCCTCCAGGAGGCTCCCACGAGTCAGGGGAGGAGTGCAGGGGTGCTGGGACCCACAGAGTTAGTGAGCCTGGGAGGGGGACTACATCTCCCAGAAGCCCCCAGGGCAGAGTTCCCTGCTCCAGCTGGCCCAAGGCCGGCCTTGTTCTCTGCGCTAAGGTGGTAGGGTCCCCTGGCTGCCCCTAAGCCCTTCTTTCGGTGTTCCGAGAGTGCCAGCTTGGTTGAGAACCTAAGAATATCCTCTAATGACCCTAGAGGAGTCCCCCGCTTCCTAAACAGCCAGGGGTGCGTGCTAGAACGCAAGAGACAATCAGACTGCGCTTCCCCTCCCCAATTTTAACTGGATCTCTCTTGGCGCGCTCCTGCTGGCCTGGCATGACTTTAGCCCTCTGCCCCAACCCAACCCTCACCTCGCACCGATCGGGGGTCCTCACGCCAGGCCGGAGCTGGACGCCATAACCAGGTCAGGGTCGTTGGGTGGACTGGGATCCTCCAGCAGGACAGTGGAGACGCGGAGAAGGCGGGCAGGCGGTGATCTTTTTGATCCTGGACGCCTTGATCTCAATACCAGCCCGGCCCGCGAGCAGGTATCCGGGAGGCGCTGGTTGCCGGGGTTCCTGACTCCCAACCGGGGAGCATGGTCCTGGGCGCCGGCACCGGCGGGAGAGCTAGCGCACCGCCGGGCCGGGGCTCCGGGCTGGGGTCTCGGCCCAAACCTCAGGGCTCCGGCTGCTGCTGCTCCTGCTCCTGCTCCTCCTCCTCCTCCCTTCCTTCCTTCCTTCCTTCCTTCCTTCCTTCCTTCCTTCCTTCCTGCCTTCCTTCCTTCCTTCGCCTCCTCCTTTCACTTTCCTCGAGACCGGCGGGGACGGCGGGCACGGGGTGGGGAGGGGGCTGTCTAGGCGCTTATTGTTGGTCGGATGCCGAGGGTCCAGGTCGCAGCCCCCGGGCGGCGCGGCGCCAGGGGACCCAGGCGTGCGGGCGTCCGGCCGGCTGGCTCCGGGCGGCGGCGGTGCTGCAGCGGCCCCGGATCCGGGGCATGTCCGGCCACTGGCTCCGCCGCGCGCCGCCGCCTCCCCGGGCTCCCCTGCGCTGCCGGAGCCTCGCTGGCCCCTCCACTCGGCTCCTCTCCCCAGCCTGAATAAGCATCGGGGCTCTCTGGCTGCCTCCTTCTGCCTTCATACCAGAGCCGGGAGAGGCCCCTGTCAAAATAAGAGCTCCCCCATCTCGCTCGACTCCTCGCCCAACCCGGCTCCCCCAGCCTCCCAGTGGTCTGACTCGGTAAGGCGCCCGACCAGCTCGCAGGAGGCAGTTGGCCCTGGGCGGGGAAGGGGCCTTCGCCACCTCTGCTCCCCGGTTCCTGAAGACTAGGGAGGAGTTGCACCCACAGCACCACAGCATCCGAGGCTAGGGAGAGGTCTGACAAACCTACCCTCCTCTCTGCACGGATTGCAAAGAGTGGGAGTTCCCTGGACACACACACACACAACTAGATCCCCTCTTTATTGTACCCACCCACATCCATTATGCACCAAGAGCATCTCCTCCCCTCCCCCTAAAGACATAGACCGAATTTTTTCAATTAAACCTTCAACAGTGCAAATTGGATACTAAGAAAATATTTGAGGAAGTAAAACCTTTGTCTTCTCGAACACTCCCTCAGCACAGAAGGCTTCACGCACACACACACACACACACACGCACACACACACACACACACAAACACCATCCTATGGGAAGAAAACAAGTTCTGAGCAGTTTTTAAAGGCATGTCATATGTCCTCTCAGTGGTTACCACAAACCTACAAGGAAGGTGTTCTAGCCCCATTACACAAAGGAGGAAACTGAGGCGTGTGTGACTGGAGGAATTACTGAGTTGCACAACCAGAAAGTAGTAAAGTAGTAAACCAGAAAGTAGTAAACCTCGGACTAGAATTCAAGTCTTCTTCTCCCAGGACACTCTCCTTCTCTCCCACTGCTCCTTCACCTAGAATGAAGATCAACCCGTGGCAAGCACTGACCGCCTCAGAAAGAAAGGACACCAGTGTTCCCTCTGCTCCCCGTCACATCAGTGTTACCCTCCGGAGTACTGGCTCTGCACATCTGCCTGGCACAAGATTCCTAGGGACCCAGATCATAACTTGTAGGCTCTGTGTTCCTTGCACAAATTACACAGGTGTTGGTCAGGTTCAAAGTAGGGCTTTAGTGAATATTGACTGGATGGGTTGATAGTGCCAGGAGCTGGACACTGGGCAAGATCTGGGAGGTCTAGATGGAGGACAGGGTCATAATCCCTGAATAAAGACCTCACCAGGGTGGGAGGTCAAGGCAGGAGGATCTGGAGTTCAAGATCATCCTCAGCTACGTATGGAGCCTGAGCTCAACCTGGGGAAATATCAGGTTCCATCTAAAAATAATAAATGAAAATAAACGAAACCCCTGAAAGCGGAGAGAATAAAACTCTGTAACGTGATACATTGCCATTTACAAAGGGCTTTCCTGTGCATTATCAAATGGCCGTGTTTTGGGTTGTTTTTTTGTTTTGAGACAAGGTCTCGGTAGCTTTGGCTGTCCTGGAACTCACGCTAGGCCTTGAATGCAGAGATCTGCCTGCCTCTGCCTCCTAAGTGCTGTGATTAAAGGAATGAACCACTGCGCCCAGGGACTATGCTTTTTTTTTTTTTAAAGTAGTGCCACATCTTCCAGTAGGCATGTCTTTTTTTTTTTTTTTTTTTAAAGATTTATTTATCATGTATACAATGTCTGGGTACATGTACAGAAGAGGGCACCAAATCTCATTATAGATGGTTATGAGCCACCATGTGGTTGCTGGGAATTGAACTCAGGACCTTTGGAAGAGCAGACAGTGCTCTTAACCTCTGAGCCATCTCTCCAGCCCCGGGACTATGCTTTTTTATAGAAATTTTTGTTTTTATTTTATGTATATGTGTGTGCCTTCATGCGTGCATGCACCCATATGAGTGCCTAGTGTCCATAGAGTCCAAAAGACAAATTAAATTCTTGGAACAGGAATTAGGGACAGTTGTGAGCCACTGTGTGGAGTCTAAGACTGAACCGGGTCCTCTGAGAGAGCAGGAAGTGTCCTTAACTGCAAGCCATTTCTCCAGCATCTCAGCCCCATGTTTTAATCCAATCGACACAGGATTTTCAAGTGTGTACCAACTATTGTGTCAAGCAATGTGCTAGGTTAAAGGCTCAGTTACTCCAATTCCACGAAGCAGATCAAACTTCATTTAAAGGAAAATAAACTGAAGCCAAGAGAAGCTGACCTTTGTGATCCCTGCACTCTGGAGAGTAGACCCATGAAGTTGGTTTTAATTTTCCTTTTTTTTTTTTTTAAGATTTATTTATTATTTACACAGCATTCTTCCTGCACACCAGCAGAGGGCACCAGATCTCATTATAGATTGCTATGAACCACCATGTGGTTGCTGTTAATTGAGCTTAGGACCTTTGGGAGAGCAGCCAGTGTCCTTAACCTCTGAGCCACCTCTCCAGCCCAGGTTTAATTTTCTTCTCTCTCTAGGATCTCTAGGATATACTACTGACCACAGGCAAAGGACCAGCTCACAAAATGGACCCTTGCAGCTACTTACACTTACGGTGATCAGCCTCCCATCACATAAATGACAAGACACTCGGGCTAGTTTGTTTGTGATAGGGTCTCACTATACTGGCTAGCCTGGAACTCTATGTAGAGCAGGCTGGACTCGAACTCACAGAGATTCACCTGCCTCCGCCTCCCAGGCATGTACCACTGAGGCCAGTCCTTCTTACAGTTCCTTTTGGCATAAGTCCTGTTCAGAGTCGGTCTAGAAATCAGTATTTATAGTGGTGGTGGCTGGGTTTCAGGGGTCTCTAATGTAGTACATGAAAACAAAAACCCAGGAGCGTTTGGTATGTCCCGTGAAACAGCCTTGTGGAGCGCTCCCCTGGGTGTGGCTGTGACTCATTCCCCCAGTGTAGGTTCCAGGTCTGGATGCAGAGCCCAGCAGCTTTGGGCAGCCACTGGAGCCAGAGAGCAGGGAAGGCGAGAGGGTGGCCCTTTGCAAGAATCGAGAGGCTCCCTCTACTGGCCAACTAGGGAAGCCACCGTGCTCCCGTGCGTCGCTGCGACACGGGAGCACGGATGTCACAGGTGTGCCAGCGAGTGTCCATGTCGACTTTGGCCAGTAAAAGTGCGGCACGGGCGGGCATAGGTGTATGAAGGCCTGTTCCTGACGCGATGTCTCTGTGCCAGCGCTGCTACAAACCGTTTCTGGAAACTGTACCCACAACTGCATCTTGTAGTGAAAATTACTTTTGGACGGCGGGGAAAGGGCACCCAGGACTGCTTGTTTTCTAAGACTAGCCATCTTCCTGTTTCCGGAGTGATCAGGATGCACAAATAACGCTGACACTCCTCTCCAGCGTACACTAGCCCGAGTAGGTGGGCGCCAGTCAGGGGAAGTTCTGTAGGAGGGACGCTACATCCTGAAGTATCTGAGGGTCCAAGAAAGGGTTAACGTCAAAGCCCCACAGTGACTTCAATCATTGGCTCGGGGCACTGCCCGTCAGAGTTCTGAGGGTGGGGTTTTCGAGGCAGCAGTCAGATGGCCCAGCGCCCCTCACTAGCCCCTGGAATCCCCCCACACCCCCGTCATCCGACCGCTGAGCTGTGCCTACACTGTGCCTGTCTTGGTGGAGACATCTTTCTGGGCCCCGGATGAGGCGCAGATCTGGGCGTCCTGGCTTCCCCACTCTCTCCAGCCGCCTGGCTTCCTGATAGATGGTGATTATTATATAATAGACTTTCTGGACAGAGCCGTGCCAGCGCTGGGAACACTGCCCCTCCTCGAAGCACGCCTTAGGGCCTGGCATCTGCCGCACCGACCTTACCGCCCAGCTGTGCCGTCGTCCCCAGCACCGCCTCCTTCCGGGAGCGGGAGACCCCTAGAGCCACCTTCCCTGGTGGCCAGAGGCCGAGTCCTGGGATGGGGCGGGCCCAGGCTCAGAGTCAGACCGGCGCCCCGCAGGTCTCAGGGTCGGCCTGCTGTGAGCCTCGCTTTAGCCCGTCTCTCTGAGACTGTGGAGTCTACCTGGGCCCCTCCAACCTGAACTTGGAACTTGGGAAGCAACAGAGGTGGGGCTAGGGCTGCTGGGTCCAGGGTCGGAAAGGAAAAGGAGTTTGGAAAAGCTGGGGGTGGGGGTGGGGGGTGCAGGAAACTCCAGGCTGGGCTAGGGGGCCAGCAAGGGCGGGGTGGGGGGTGGTGGGGAGGGACTCTTATCCTGACAGGGCTCCCGCCTTCTCCGACTGGAGGGTTTGGAAAAACTGAGCAGGCAGCCAAGGCTTGGCTGGAAATCCTGCAGCCCACCCTCCTGGGGACACAAAGCTTGGAGGGCGGGGGCAGGGCGGGGGGAGAGAGCGCGACCCCGGGGAGGGCAGGGCCCCTTTTGGGGCTGGGGGCCCAGGGGCCAGGTCCCTGGGGAGGGGGTTCCAGGCGCTGTCTCCCTACAGTCTGCTTCCCCCATCTCCTTGCTCTCCCCCCTCCCCCTCCTCCCCCTCTCCGGCTCCAGCCTTGCAGATTGCGGGCAGACTTAACTCCTAGCGCGCCGGCCTAATGGACTTGTAGGTGGTGACACTTGATTCGCGAAGGAGGGAGGGAGGGAGGGAGGGACTCCGGACCCCACGCCCACAGCTTAACACCTTAAGGCCCGGAACGCAATCCCGGAACCTCGGCCGATCTGAGCCACGAAGGGCTGTCAGTAACAGGAGGAGACACAGGCAAAGTCTACGCCTGAGAGCTGCCAAACGCCTTCCGCTCTAGAGCCTCGTCCTAACTGCCCACCTCCCGCTCCCACCCTCGTTGTCTTCCCCTCACTCCTGGGCTACCTCCCTCCCTCTACCTGAGGCGGAAGTCTAGATTTTGAAGGTCCTTGAGCAATCTCTACTAAAGCTTGCCCCAAGAGGTCCAGCGCACCCAGGTGACCACCCGCTTTTGCTCCTCTTGCGACTTGCAGGGCTTTCCCTGTTCTGAGAGGTCACCTACCCATCTGAAACTGAACTCTAGCCCCCTCGGGCTCCAGACAGGAAAAGGACAAGGGTCTGAGTTGCTGGGAACCCTGACTTAGTCTCCACCCTGGCCTCCCCACCCCGGGGTTGGACACCCTACTTTCGATCACATTTGCCCCCCCCCCCCAGTTTCACTAAGAGTGACTCTGCCTAGGGGAGGTACTTAAAACTAGGCTGGAAGGGGTTAACGGGGCGCTAGAGGAGAACCAGGTGAGGCACCACCCATCTTGGGCTCAGGTGAGAGTAGGTGGGGAGCTGGAAGGATAGTGACCTTAAAGGTTGCTTTTTCTGCCCCCTAGTGGTTAAATATGGTTTAACACTCACTAGAAAAAAAAAAAAAATCCTCGCTGGGGATGTCTGGCTGGAGAGCGCCTCTGAAGTGTGGAAGAAGTCACCACGATCTTTGCCCCGCCGTCCCCGGACTCGCGGGCGGTTTCAGCGGCTTCCAGATCTGCATGGTAGGATTCGTCTTGTGGTACTCAAGTGTAGCGCGCTACAGAGCAGAAGCCGGAGATCTCTCCTCCCAAGTTCTACACCAAATAGAGGGGGTCAGCAGGGAGACTCCTCCCCTTTGCTGCTTCCTTTTTTTTGTGCCCCAAGCCTTCAAAGACCTCCTGGGCTTAGCATCAAATGCTAATTCAGCTCCAGATTCAAAGCTCCTCGGCTTGCCTTCACCTTCTCTCCCCTCTAGAGCCAAGTTGTCTGCTGGGTCTCTCCACTTTGAAGGATTCTAGCAGCTCACAGTCACTTCACCTACCCAGGCAAGACTGAGATTCTCTCTCTATGCAGAAGCCTCCCGAGTCAGGAAAACCAATGATTTAGAAAGGCTGCTTCCCTCCCTCTCTTCAGGTCCTCCATTCTGGCTAAAATTCTTTTTTTGTGTAAATAGTTCTGAGGATGGGTTGTTTGTATTGCTGGGGACTGAACCTGGGCTCTCTCAGTGCCAGGCAACACTTTACCACTGAACTAAATCCCTAGCCATTTTCTTACTTTTTAAATTTTTGAAAAAGGATCTCCCTAAGTTGCCTGAGCTAGCCTTGAACTCACTCTGTAGCCCAGGCAGGCCCTGAATTTGGAATACTCTTGCCTTAGCCTACAGAGTAGCTGGGTTCAGGCCTCTACCACCATACCCAGCTCTCCTTATGAATTTTGATAACCAACTCAGCCCTTTTCCATGACTCCTTCTTTGACCAAGAAGGAGGGGAACCCCCTCCTCTGCTGCTTAATCATTCAATAAATGCTTACTGAAGACCTACTATGTTCCAAGCACTGGACTGGACAGGAGCTTTATCTTGGTGACACGACAGATAGATTTGGCCCCTGTCTTCACACAGCCAACAGTCTAGCTAGGAACAGACAATATGCTGAGAAGGATGATTCAGTGTGAGGAGGACTTAGGCTGCTCCCAGGAAAAAACCTATCCCTGAGCTAGGCATAACCGGGAGCAACATCTAGACCTCTCTGGACCTTGAGGAGATAGGACACACCCGCTGGAAGCCTCAGGATATTGCAGCGGGAGACTTGTAGCAGATAATTACAGAGACTTCTGGGGTCTCCCTCCCTATGTTCTCCAAGGAAAGAAGACTGGCCTGGAAGACCAGAATATGGGGCCCTGGCCTAATTGCTTTCTAGGCCTGTTTCTTCAAATGTTAAAAAGGGGGGGGGGGTAGTGAGGTGGCTCGGTGCATAAAGATGCCTTTTGCCAAGGCTGACCAGCTGAGTTCAGGGACCCACATGGTAGAAGGAGAGAATCAAGTCTCACAAACTGGTCTCTGACATGCATGTAGAGACAGGAACCCTTCCATGAATAAATTTAAAAAAATGTTTTATGTTCACGTTGGCAGCCAATAAATAATAAATAAATGATACAGAGAGAGTTAGCAGGGCCCCTGCACAAGAATGACACATAAATTCTTAAGGCATTCCTTTCCTCCTCCACCCCCAGACAAGCAGACAAGGTTTCCCTGGGTAGCCCTGGCTGTCCTGGAACTTCCTCCGTAGACCAGGCTGGCCTTGAACTGAGAGATTGGCCTGCCTCTGCCTCCCAAGTGCTGAGATCAAAGGCAACACCACCGGCTTTCCTAGGACATTCTTAAGCCCAGGAGAAGGGGTGGTGGGGTGACTTGAGGATAGGTGCCTGCCTAGCATGTTCAGGGGTCTGAGTTCAACCTCCCGAACAGCTAAGCAAACAAACAAACACATCAACCTGAGAGAAGCCATCGAAGACAGAGTCCCAGGAAAAGCTACAGCCACTTTCCTCCTCTCTTGGCCAGCTGCCTACTTGTCTGCCAATAGTGTGTCTCGGAGACATGATTCCTGCTATTTAATTCTTGTGCTGAAGGCTGGAGCCTCTCTGAGATTGTGCTGGGAGCAGAGAGCCCTCGAAGAACATACGCTTACATTCTGCTTAATTTGCTCTTCTGCGTTACCCTGGAGAACTGTCATTTTGAAGAGAGAGGGTTCACGGGGTGCTGACAGACTTATGCAAAATCACATGGCTGGCAAGCTGTAGGCTGGGAGGTGACCCAGGCCTTCTAGCTCCTGATCCAGACTCTTTCCACGACATCATGGCGGTGCTTGCGTCCAACTTTCCATTGGATGTCTTCCTGTGCCTGGCTCCTTTCCTCGTGGGGCCTTCAGAGCTGGAATGACAGCCTTGACCTCTTTATCTGGATCGTTCCCAGAGTACGGGGTGCTCAGGGCTTCCAGCTCCCCCCTCTTCTCATGGCCCTATTTGTATTTGTGTAGTTCTCTAGTTCATTTTAAGGCGTCACTGGATTACAGAGAAAGCCCTGGGCCAGTCAGAGACTCAGCCCCAGCCATTCCTAAACAGCTGTGTGACTTCAGACAAACACATCTCCCCGGGTCTTATGAAGATCTGTCAGGACCAGTAACCAGTTTTAACTATTAGAGCCTTTGTAACTTGCAGTTCTGGGTTAGGAAGTGGTTCAAAAAGGCATGGTAACACATGCCTATAATTCCAGCATTCAGGACCAAGAGTTTAAGAATAGTCTCAATCAAAACAAGCCTGGGTTCTGTGACACCATGCTTTTTGTTTTGAGACAGGGTTTCTCTGTCTAGCCCTGGTTGTCCTGAAACTAGCTCTATAGACCAGACTGGCCTTGAACTCACAGAGATCCACCTGCCTCTGCCTCCCGAGTGCTGGGATTAGAGGCGTGCACCACCAGCGCACAGCATGACACCATGTCTTTAACAACAATATACAACATGAGGCAAAGGAATGGGCTGACATTTCTGTCTTTCCACATCACCCCACCGCCTCAAGGCCACACGGGCAGTACCTACAGTCTCTTCAGGCTTAGGGCACTGTTTGCTGAGGCACCCACGCTCCGGCTCCATGCTTGGTCCTCTGAAAATTATGGGACAGGTGAGCTGAATAGATGTTGGGCCCTATAACTCAGATAGTAATAACTGCAGAAAAGAATTTGCGTTTCTGGGGCTGGAGAGAAGACTCAGAGGTTATGAGGACTGCCTGTTCTGGAGGGCCCCTGTTAGAGTCTCAGCACTCAGATGGTGGCTCACATTCACCTATAACAGCTTTCTCTGGGACTCTCACGCCCTCTTCTGGTGTGTAGGGGCACTGCATGCAGAGTGGTGGATGACATACATGCAGGCAAAACCCCCATATGGGTAAAATAAGAATAAATTTAAAAAAGAGTTCCCACTGCTATGAATTACTCTGGGTGTCCATCTCTTCACAACCCACAGCCACGTGTACACAAGCCCCTCTACCCCTCTCTTCCACCTTGCAGCCATCGCGAGCATGTTTAGCAATCCACCCGACAACCCCTTCAATGTGGATTGGGCGTGCCCCTTGGGGTTTCTATTTTCCTTTTCCCCCTACCTACCTCATCCAGACTTGTCCTGCCCTCTCACTTCTGGATTACAGAGCCCTGAAGAGCAGGACAAGATGGAGTTCCTCCAACAGATGAGGGATAAATTTATCTCGGTAGGGAGAGAAGTAGGCAGGCCGGGAGCATCAGAGATTAGGAAGGTTTTGGTTGTATTGAGACAGGGTCTCGCTATGTAGCCTTCACTGTCCCGAATCTCTCTACAAAGACCAGGCTGGGCTCAAATCCAGAGATCCACCTGCCTCTGCTTCCTGAGTGCCACCACTCCTGGCCTTTTGTTTGGTGGGTTGGTTTTTGGTTTTTCAAGACAGAGTTTCTCTATGTAACAAGCCTTGGTTGTCAGGCCGCCTCAAACTCAGAGATCCACCTACCTTTGCCTCTTTAGTGCTAGGGTTATATGCCCATGCTTTTTTTTTTTTTTGAGACAGAGCTTTGCTATGTAGCCCTGGCTAGCTCTATAGATCAGGCTGGCCTTGAACTAGAATTGTAGGTGTGCACCACTATGCTGGCTGTCCAGTACATTTTTATCCCGTAATAGGTAACTCCAGTGTCTGTCCTAAAGGTAAGATGGGGACAATGACAGAATAATAAAGGATGCTAAATGATGAGGAGGCATTTATGCAGTGTGTGTGTAGGGGAGGTCTTCAGACCTGATGGAGAATGAGGAAACAGATCTGGGTCTGGAATGTAGCCAGGTAGGTTTAGAGAAGCACAGAGGGCTGAGTGAGATGCAGGAGGGACCAGGAGAGAGAGAAAAAAAAAGGGGGGGGGGAGGAGGAGAAGAAGAAATCACAAATTGCAGTCGAATTGGACTTCAAGAACCAGCTACTTAGTTTAAACCCTTTCTGATGCTGAACTTCCTGCCAACATCATCTCTGGCAAGCAGGGTTCTAGAACCATCTTTAGCATCTCCAGCAATGGGGAACTTTCTGCCTCTGAGCTAGCCATTCCACTAACGTGCGTTCGTGCGTGTGTCTGCTTTTCCTTCCTCTGAGCTGAACCCAACCTCCCAGGGATCCACACCCAACTGAACTTTACACTTTGACCTCTCCACTCCGTAGGTCATACAGTGTGAATCTTATTTCACACCCCTCCACATATTTGAACTCTGGCGATAATCAGTCCTTCTCCAATCCACTTTGAGACAAAAATCCCACGTACCCCAGGCTGGCAACAAACTCAGTATACAGGGAGGGAAATCTACCAACGTTAATGTTATGAGTGACTGCCTGTGTGTCCCAGAGCCCTCAGAGACCAGAAGAGGCATCAGATTCCCTGGAACTCGAGTTACAGACAGTTGTGAGCCACCATGTGCAGACTGGAAACCAAACCCGGATTCTCTGCAAGAGCAACAAGTGCTCTTAACCAACTGGCCATCTCCCCAGCCCCGTGCCTTATTTTTGAAGAATCTTGTTGGCTGGGCTGGATGGCCATTGGGCCCAAGAATTGCCTGTTTCAGCCCTCACACTAAAAGCATGTACCACCACAACTGGGCTTTTTTGTTTGTTTTTGTTTTTCAAGATAGGGTCTCTCTGTGTAGCCCTGGCTGGCCTGGAATTCACTATACAAAGTGTTGAAGGTTTTGTTGTTGTTGTTGGTTTGGTTTGTTTTTGTTTTTTTTTTAAATAATTTATTTAATTTCATTTCATGTGCATCAGTGTGAAGATGTTAGATCCCTTGGATCCGGAGTTACAGACAGTTGTGAGCTGCCATGTGGGTGCTGGGAATTGAACCTGGGTCCTTTGAAAGATCAGACAGTGCTCTTAACCCTTGAGCCATCTCTCCAGCCCCTTGGTTTGGTTTTTTGAGACAGGGTTTCTCTGTGTAGCCTTGGCTATCCTGGACTCACTTTGTAGACCAGCCTGGCCTTGAACTCTCAGAGATTTGTCTGCCTCTGCCTTCCCAAGTGCTGAGATCAAAGGTGTGGGCCACTATACCCAGTTTAAAGCACACATTTTAAAAGATGGGTTCTTTGAATCTAGATCTGGTATTCATGCTTATAAAAGAGTCTTTAAAAGCTGAGCTATCTCAGGAAAAAACCCTACTTTGCAGTGTGTGTGTGTGTAGGCACAAATGTCATGGAGTGAGTGTGGAGGTCAGAGGACGGTTTTGTCAACTTGGCTCTCTCCTTTCTTCTTAGACCAGTGTGGGCAGCACACACCTTTAATCTCAGCGCAGGAGGCAGAGGCAGACAGATCTCAGTGTGAGCTCAAGGAAAGCCTCATTGACAGGCCAGATAAGGCCAGGAAGAAAGACTCTGTTAAAAAACAAAAACCCACAACTGATCGAGGTGATGGTCTCAATAATCCCAGCACCAAAATGTTGAGGCAGGATGATCAGAAGTTTATAGTTATGTCACAGAAGTGGCTTATAGAAAAGTGATCAGCTCTCAAATCTGACAAAGTGAATTCAATTCCTGGAACCCAAAGAAAGGTGGAAGGAGAGAACCAAGTCTGCAAAGTTGACCTTTGACCCTCACATTCAGACATCATACACATACACAGATTAATAAGACTTTTAAGTTCAAGGTCTTGTACATGCTGGGTGGTGGGGTGCACACCTTTAATCCAGCACTCAGGAGGCAGAGACAAGCAAATCTGTGAGTTTGAGGCCAGCCTGGTCTACAGAGCAAGTCCCAGGACAGCCTGGGCTACACACAGAGAAACCCTGTCTCAAAATGTAAAAGAAGAAGAAGAAGAAGAAGAAGAAGAAGAAGAAGAAGAAGAAGAAGAAGAAGAAGAAGAAGACGACGACGACTTGGGTACAAATTGTATTTTAAGTCAGAAGTCAGTCTGGGCTACACCAGACCCCGTGTAAATACATAAATGGAATTTGATTCAGCTTCCATATTCTACTGATGACTCACTCAGAACCTTGGTTCTGTTTCAGCCAAACAGCTTCTATGCTGTGTCTGCCCCGCTGTGGGCTGCTAAGGGCTCTGGGGGATCTTGGAGCATTTCATCTTGTTAGGCTTGCACACCAGCCCACACCGAGGGATGACTTTTGGATCCGACCCTGACCCCGTCTTTCAGTGTTTGCTCTCCCTGTAGCCTTGTATCTGAGAAATGGACACTAAGTCATGCTATAAACTATTGATTTTTGGCCAGGCATGGCTGTGCACCCTTTTTTATTGTGTGTGGGAGGGTTGTTTCAAGACAGGGTTCCTCTGTGTAGCTCTGGTTGTCCTGAAACTCACTATGTAGACCAGGCTGGCCTCAAAACTCACAGAGGTCCACCTATCTTGGCCTCCCGAGTGCTGGGATTAAAGACGTGTGCCTCCACTGCCTGGCCCACGGTATATGCTTGTAATGCCAGCACTTTGGGAGGTAGAAGGATCAATTCAAAGTCATTCTCTATACACAAGAAATTTGGGGCCAGCCTGGGATACATGAGGCCCTTGAGTGAGAAGAGGACAAAAAGAATTTTAGTTGATAGAGATGAAGACAGACAGGCAGCACACAAATGTTCAAATTCATACCAGTTTATGTCACATTGAGAAACGGTGAGATACGATGTAGGCGGGAGGGACTAGGATCAGATGAGCCTCAAAATCTAGCCTGAGAATGAGGGATCAGAATGGCTCAGTCAGTTGCCTTCTGATTTGGAAGAGCCATGTGAGGACAGTATGGTATAACAGAAAATTAAGAAATAAAGAAATAGCATGCTAGTTTTGGAAGGCTCCAAATCTGGATATGAGCCCCAGCTCTTTGGCTGACTAGCTTGAGTAAATTAACCACTCTGAGTTCCAGTGTCCTCTTGGAAAGTGGAATAATAACTATCCGATCAAGCACTGAAGATGAAGGGAGGCGACATGGGTGAAGCTGTTAGAACACAGTGGCTGCCCGCTAAACGGTAAAGAAAACGGAGAGGCTGGGCTGAGGAGCGCATGCACAGCTGTGATCCCAGGCCCAGCTTGTGGAGCGTGTCTACCGTTATGGTAGGTCCAGATCTAACTCTGGGACTTGAGCGAAAATGTAGAATGACTTGTGGGATATTTGATCTAGAGTCATATAGTGGATCTAGCTAGAGCTGTCAAAACAATGGTAGGCGAAAGTGCCTCCCCAAGGCGACCTGGAGGGTCACAGGTCGCATCCCTCCAACTTCGAATCTGAGAAATAGGATACTATCCCCCTCCTCAGCCAGAGCCTCACATAGCCAGGCTGCCCTCAAACTTACGTTTGGAGAATGACCTTGAACTCCTGATCCTCCTACCTCCACCTCCCAGTGTGCTGGAATTACAGGTGTGCACCACACCTGTCAAAAAATAGTTATTAACAGCTCTTATGATGATATAGTGCCCCGTTTCTCAGTTATAAGCTTAGAGGGATAGTGACTTTTTTGTTGTTGTTTTCCTTTTTTCAAGACAGGCTTTCTCTGTATAGTCTTAGCTGTCCTGGACGCCTCACTTTGTAAACCAGGATGGCCTCGAACTCTCAGAGATCCGCCAGCCTCTGCCTCCATGAGTGCTGGGATTACAGGTGCGCATTGCCACACCCAGCAGTTAGTGAGGTTTTTGCACTGGATAGTGACAGGGAAATGCAAAGAGGTGGTCTGTGTAAGGTAATTCATGTTTATGGACACTGCATTAGGATATGATAATAGGACACACACACATACACCACTAGATATGACCAAGTGAAGGGATGGAGAGGCTTAATTGAACTTTGAAGAGAGAGAAAATGGAAGGGGTCAGGCTTGGGGGCTGTGCCCCCTACTGGTGTTAGCTGAGGGGCATGGCTGAGTGTCTCTAAGGGTGAACCAGAAAGAATATCCTGCAGGGCATTTTCAACAGAAGATTGATTTGTCCCAGTGCAGGAGCAGAAACTGCCTAGTGCTGCTGCCCTGACCACACTCCCTTCCTTCTAGTGAGAGTGTAGATCGGCGGTGAGGGCGGCACCTCACCACTGCAGCAGACTTCTGCCCAGAACCGCTGCGATCCAGACCCTGTCCCTCTGAGACTCTCTTCTCTGTCCTGATCCCGGAAGGGACATGAGTTCTTGTCTACCCAGCTGGCTGCTACTGTTTTAGACTTGAGAAGGGAGAGGAGAGAGGAGCCCTAGAAAGAGAGCCTGCACAGAGGAAGCACAGAGGAGCCAGGAGGAGCTGAGAGGAGAGACAGGGGAGCACCTCGCACCCTTAGAAGAGCAGACCAATAGAGGATGAGAAGAGAGACTGAATTGGGGGCCAGAAAAAAAGATTTGCTGAGAAGCTGATGAAGTGCAACTGAGAAAACTGTTGCCATGGTGACAGGTCCAGAGGAGGGAATAGGAATATAAATCGGATTATGAATTTTAGGGGATCTTGTATGAGCTGGGGTGGGGGCTGAAACCCCAGAGGCAGTCCCCTGTTATCAGGCCCTCTCTACTAGACTTCCTACAGCCCATGAGGAACACCTTTCCCAGAATACCTCTCCCAGACCAGACAAGCAGCTGCTGTGGAGGGGCTCTGAGCTCTAGCATGGAGGGAGACGGAATACACCTGGCCTCTGGCAGCCCTCCCTCTTCCTTCAGAGCCCCAAAGAGGAGACAGGAAACAAACTTGTTTTAAGCACCTCCTACTGTTTGCCAAGCACCATATTGGGCTCTCTGAGCCTCCTACTCTTTTTCGTCACTCCAGGGACCTGTGAACTAGAGATTACAGCCACCATTCCTAGGCAGTCACCCGAGTTCAAGGTCAGAGCTGGAAAGTAGCATCCAGAGGGCTGGACACTGTTCCAGGCTCCTCCATTCTCTCCCCAGCCCTCTGCTTACCTCAGGAGCCTGCTTCCCTCTCTCCAGCTTTTCCTCTACTCTGAAGGCAGGCCGCACACTTGGAAGCTGGTCAGAGGGCACACTAGTTCAGACAGTCTGCCTCCATTCTTGTACGCCACAGACAGTGAGGCTCAGGGTTCGGAGCTCAGTGGGAGGCTCACGGGTACTTTGAGAGCTGGCTTGGGGAAGCAGAGGGGAAGGGCTTGGACTGAGAAGCTCCTGGAGTAGGAAGAGGGTAGTGGGAAGCTCAGAGGCTAGGCTATTTCTAGTAGTCGTGAGAACTCAGAGCTTGAACTGGGGCATGTGTGGAGCTGGGGGAGCAGTAGCCTCCAGCGTGCCAGTCCAAACAGCAGTAAGAGTGACTGGGGTGTAGTGTGTGCCTTCAGAGCCCTGCAAGTAAAAGTGGTGGCAGGGACGGAGAAACCCATCCCTTGGGTTTCTGTACAAATAACAGCTTTGCAAAGGGCACCAGTATCTGATGTGCATATCAAGCAGGACCTGGGGAGGTGGGAGGCCAGCCTTGGGTTTGTGGTCTTGGCAGCCCTGTCAAAACTACCCACCCGCTTCAGGAGGATGGGAAAGGATTCAAAGTATTATTGATTCCTTCCCATCATTCTTTGCTCTTCTTCCTGGTGGCAACCTTGGACTATCAGAGAAGTGGACTGGCTTGAACTACACCCCAACTGGTAAGTCCCTATTGTTGGTGGCAGTGGCTCAGAAATGGCTAGACTTCAAGAGGGGTTAAAAACAGCAGCGCTTGGGTCCCTTAGCCACTTGGCTGGAGATGAAGTCCTCCACCTCTCTGGCTATTATCTCTAGGATCGGATCCCTTCTGCTATGGCATTCAGGCCTCCTCCACCCCCACCCACATCCCAGGAAGGCCCCTGAACCTCCTTCCTTGTGCCCGTCAGAGGTGCTTATAGATAATCTGTATGTTTTAATTACTTTTCTATGAAGAGACACCAAGGCAACTGATAAAAGAAAACATTAAATTAGGGACTTGCTTACAGTTCCAGAGGGTGAGTCCAGGTAGGACACATGGTAGCAGACAGGCATGGCACATTGGAGCAGCAGCTGAGAGTTTACATCTGATCCACAGGCGTGGGCAGAGAGAAACAGACTGGGCCTGGCTTAGGCTTTTGAAGCCTCAAAAAATCACTCCCAGGGACACACCTCTTCCAACAAAGCCACACCTCTCAATCCTTCCCAAACAGTTTCACCAATCAAGGACCAAGCATTCAAATATAGGAGTGTATGGGGACCATTCTCATTCCGACCACCACAGGAGCCCAGAAGGAGCCCAGAAGGTTTTAGAAACTATGTGACAAGGCTTAAGAGGGAAGATCCTTCTCTGATATTCCTCTGCTCCTGTCCTCCCCAGGCTATCTGGCCTCTTGGCCTTTTAGGTAGCTTTAGGCCCATCTCCGTACAGCCTCTTCATCTTCAGTATCCTTTTGCCCATGCTAGCCCTTCTCATTCACATGTCTCCCAGTACGAGCTGTTGTCTTGCACTCCCAGGGACCGAACCCAGGACAATGTGCATGTTAGGTAAGTGCCCTGTGATCGAGCCACATCCTCAGCCCTAGCAACCTACATCCTGAAGAGCTCCCCAACAGCTTCTCCTTGCCAAAGCTAGGAGCAGATTTCAAATCCCTCTGCTTTCCCTGCAGCTGCTAGTGCTCTCTGCAGGCTTTCGCCTTTGAGCACCACAGAGAGCAATCCCTCCTGCTCTTTTTTCTCTTAAGGAGGCTTCTCAGTCTCCTTTGCGAGCCTGATGCTTCCTTTGTCCACAAATGTCAAGGTTCAGCGGGCTTTTCTCACTGGCACACACTGTCCTTCAAGGGCTCCTCTGGCCACCCCTGTGCCTGACTGGCCCTCCACCTTCGCCACAGACCACACATCCGCTCACCTGCCTCATGCCTCAGTATCTTCAGGACCCCTCCATTAGCAAGTTTAAAACAGAACATTCGCCTCAGTTACTCTGGACTCGGTGCAGTCGCTGGAGCCAGGACTGGAATACACCCCTAACCCTGCTCTCCACTCTTCTATAGCTGTCCGAGACTAGCTGACTCCAGGCCCTGTCATCCCCCACCCCCACACATAAACTCTTTTCCTACCATCTTCTGTCTAGAATGTGATCTCAACAGCCTCTAAAATGTCTCCCAGCTGCTCATCCACCTGGACTGCTGCACTACAGAGAGTCATCTTTGTAAAACACAGATCTGATCAACACGCTCTCCGTTTTAAAATCTTCAGGGGGTTGACTCTATCCTCAAGGTAGAAATTAAAACTCCTGGGCCTGAGGTCTCGTTCAGCAGTAGGGTGCTTGTTCAACATGTATGAAGCCCCTAGGTTCAGGGCCCAGATCTGGAGACAGGAATAGGAGAAGGAGGAGGAGAAGACAGAGGATGAGGAAGAGGAGAACTGCTCTTGGAGAGTCTTTACAAACTCATCCAGTTGGGGGCTAGAGAGATGGCTCTAGAGGTTAAGAGCACTGGCCGCTTTTCCTAAAGGTTACTAAGTTCAATTCCCAGCAACCACATGGTGGCTCACACCATCTCTAATGAGATCTGGTGCCCTCTTCTGGCTTGCAGGTGTACGTACAGACAGAATACTCTATACATAATAAATA
Source organism: Psammomys obesus (assembly GCF_907164565.1). NCBI lineage: Eukaryota > Metazoa > Chordata > Mammalia > Rodentia > Muridae > Psammomys > Psammomys obesus. Next base: position 6,406,967 of record NW_026596039.1, on the reverse strand, counting down.
AGTAAATTTTTAAAAAATAAAAATAAAAAAAACAGCTCATCCAGTCTCAGCTGCTTCTTCAGTGGTTTTTCCAGATTCCATTCTCTGAATCTTTGCAGTTTTCTCAGGCTACGACCATCTCCTTCCTCCACTCCTCTCTCCACCCTCACCCTACCAATTCCTACGCTTTTAGCTCTCTACTTCTTCCCTGTTTCCTCCAGAATGCCCTTCCACACACCCCCCCACTCCAGTCCATTCAAATTTCCTCTTTGGAAAATTATATTTGATAAAAACAAAATTCCTGCTTGGCAAAACTCCTACAGAGATGTGCGGACCTAGCGTCCTTGACACCAAAACAAGAGCAACAGTTCCTAGCTATGACGTGTGCAGAACCTTTATGGCACCTGCTCCCCTGGAGGCTGAGCCTAGAAGAGCTCCCCCTTTAAAAGATAATATTTCTATTATTTGAGATTATCCACTTCGTTGGTTCGGTTTCAGAGAAGCTAGTATAGTCGGTGCCAACAAAAACAATAGACCCCAGGAAAAGTGGAGTTGTCAACACCAATACAGCCTTTCTCAGGAATTTTGGGAGCTTTGCACCCCAACGTCCCCCAAAGACCATTTCAAACTTCTTTGGCTCCAAGCTCTCTTTACTGAGTTTTTCATGTCACCTTCAGGAAGGAGTCCCTGAGTCCCTTAGCCTATGCCTTCTGCCTTCTGCCTCCTGCCTTTTCCACTCAGCTCTCCCAAACACAGTATTTTCCAGCAGGCCTGCCCTTATCCTTTCCTCTTCAGGCAAACATCAGTCTTACGGTGTGGGGTTTTTTGGTTTGGTTTTGAGATAGGATCTCACTGTGTAGCCCTGGCTGGCCTGGAACTTGGAGGGATCTGCCTACTGTGCTACATCTGGCTGGCCTCTTTCCTATATTCATAAGGGACTATGTATGGAGGGAGTAAGATGGCTCAGCAGGTAATGGCATCTGCCACCAAGTCTGATGGCCAGAGTTCACTCTCTCTGAAACTCACATGGTGAAAGGAGAGAACTGATTCTCGCAAGTTGTCCTCCAATAGCTACACACACTATAGCCTGCATCCATTTACACACACACACACACACACACACACACACACACACACACACACACTAAATTAAAAAAAAAAGGAAGGAGAGAGGGACAGAGATAGGCACCATAAGAATGTAACACTAGCATTCTGGAGATGAAGCAGGAAGATCAAGAATTCAAGATCATCTTCAGCTATCCAGCATTTGAAAATCAAACGAGACCCTGGATTCAGCCCCCAGCACCATACCTGTAATCCCAGAACTCTGGAGTTGGAGACCAGAGGACCAGGAAACTTCAAAGTCAGCCACCTATAGCATTTGATGCCAAACTGGGCTACCGATCCCATCTCAAAGGGGAAGAAAGAAGAAAGGAGCAGGAGGAAGAGGAGCTAGGCATGGTGGTGCACACCTATACTGCCAGTCCTTAGGGAAGACCTTGTCTCTAATTAATTACTTAATTAACTAAAGCAGAGCCAGTTATGCTGGCACAGCCTACAGTCCCATTACTTGGAAGGCTGAAGATCAGGAGTTCAAGAACAGCCTGGGCATCATAATAAGCTGGCTTTAAAAAAAAAAAAAATCCAGCCAGGCATGGTGGCAAAAGCAGGTGGATCTCTCTGAGTTCGAGGCCAGCCTGGTCTAAAAAGTGAGTCCAGGACATCCAGGGCTCTGTTACACAGAGAAACCCTGTCTCAAAAAACAAGAACAAACAAACAAAGAAAAATCCAGAGCCAGGAGAGAGATAATAGGTAAATGAGTTTACCCCAAAAGCTGATTATCTGAATTTGGTCCCCAGGACCCACAAAGGGAAGAGATCCCCAACTCACAAGTTGGGGTTTCTATACCCATGATGTAGCACCCCCCCCCAGGGTCTTTGTTTCCCTGGCTGTCCTAGACCTCCCTCTGGAGACGAGGCTGGCCTCAAATTTTACAGAGATCCTCCTGCCTCTGCCTCCCAAGTGCTGGGATTAAAGGCCTGAACCACCATATGTGGCTCTATTTATTTATTCTTATTTTATGTATATTCGGGTTTTGCATGCATGTATGTCTGTGTGCCACGTGTGTGCCTGGTGCCCTTCGACGTCAGAAGAACTGGAACTGGAATAACAGACAATTGTGAGCCAGCATGTGGATGCTGGTAATCAAACCCAGCTCCTCTACAAGAGCAGCAAATATCCTTCAAAGAGATGTCTAGCCTGTTCTGATCCTAGAACCTCACCTCCCAGCACTTCTGGGCTCTGGCAATTTGGTTTCTGCATTCCTCACCAGTAGGAAGCTATTCTCTAAGTTTAAGGAGAACCCGCACAGTACCAGGCCTAGTGGATAATTTTCACTCTTTTCCTCCAATCCTGATCTTCATTCCAACTTGGCATCCCATTTTAAAAAATATTTTCAATGATTTTTCAGTTGATGTGTATGTGTGAGTGTGTGCCTTGAACAGAATGTGTGTAGTTGCCCTCGGAGGACCAAAGGAGGAGTCAGATTGTCCTGAGTTATACTGTGTGCCTCCAATGCTGGAAACTGAGCTCTGCTTCTCCGGAGGAGCAGCACACACTAGCCTCTGCGCCATCTCCCCGGGCCTGACACACTCTTCGTGAAATTCCATCTACTCCTCCTTCTTTCCTAATAGCTACTTCTTCTTCACAAACTTCTCTTCCTCTTCTCTTTTAAACGCCCTCCGCTGCCACCTCAGAAGCCTGTTTGTGGCTGCCTTCTCCATCCTTTCTGCAATCGAAAGGGGAGTCCTGTCACAGGCCTGTCCTCTGCGCTGAGGACCCCTGTGCCCCATTATACTGTCCTCCTGGCTACCACAAGTGTAGCGACTTGTAAATGCAAACATTTGCTCTGAGAGTCAGGCATTTGAGCAAGACCTTGGTGCTGGAAGGCTTAGACTTCGCTCCACACCTTCCCAGTCATGCACTACTGCCTGAGGCTTTAGCTCTTTGCAATGGAGACCTCACCTCACTAGGGAAATGCTTCTGTCTTCTCCAGAGTGAGCAAGGAGGAAAGTCTGGTGCCATCCTCAAGGAAGTCATTGCCTCTGCTGCCCTTGGGGGAAAGTAGGCTTTTGACACAGAGTTTCACCTTATATCCTAAGCTGGCCCTGGAACTGCTATAGTTCAGGCTGGCCTTGACCTACAGATCCTCCTGCCAGTCTCCTGAATGCTGGGATTGTAGGTTTGCAGTGTCATGCCTGGCTCTTCTGAGCTCTGCCTCTTTCCCTGCCTCCCTCCTTCCTGCTTCACTCTTTCCTCTTTGTTTTTCACACAAGGTCTCATGTAAACCAGGCCAGCTTCAAACTTTTGATCATCCTGACTTTAACCTTCCAATATGGCTGGCCTCAAACTCTCAGCTCAAGCAATCCTCCTGCCCCATCCTCTTCAGAAGCTAGAACTGTAGGTACACACTGGCATGCCTGGCTGCTTCCACGGTTATCCTATTGGCCACACACATTAACTCTGACACAAGGGGAAGGAGGTTTCACACAGAGTCTCAAACGTGAGGAGACAGGAAGCAGAGATCATTATGGGTCATCTTGGAGGAAGCCTGCAATCATGATACCTCAGACCCAAGGGCTCCAGAGGGAGCACTCGTCCCCTGCCCACCATTCAAATCTGTTCTGAACCGTAAATCTGGAAATCATCTGTTCCTCCTCCATATATATATTCTACAGTCATTGCTGCCTCCTGTCAACCTCTGTGGCATCACTGCAGCCTGCTCCTTTCTATTCTGGTGCCTATGGCCTGGCCATACTTTTTTTTCTTCCTTTTCTCTTGGATATTTTTGTTCCTCCAACTCATGTCTGACCTGCTGCCAGTCTGTCCTCTACCCTGTTGCCAGAACGATCCTTCCAGAACTTAGGTGAAGAATCTTCCAGGCAAAAATTAAAACCCTTGGCAAAGGACACAAAGTCACTGGTGGCCCAGCCAGTAGCTCTAACTCCCAGCAAGCCCCACCTTTGAACCCTCCTTGTGGGGAAGGTGCTTGGTTTTCAATTTCTAGGTGTGAGAATAAGTCATGCCCCTTAAGCCTTTTCATGTCCCACCCCCTTCTCCTTGTTTTTCGAAACAAGATTTCTCTATGTAGCTCTGGCTGTCCTGGAACTCCCTCTGTAGACCAGGCTGGCCTGGAACTCAGAGATCCACCTGCCTCTGCCTCCCGAGTGCTGGAATTAAAGGCGTGTGCCACCATGACCAGTCATGTAGTCCCCTCTTTCTAGGCTATTGTCCTCTACCTACCCCAGGCAGACCAACTGAGAACAGGAATTGACTCTCATTCTCTCAATATCTCAACACTTGGCATGGTACCCACCACAGGAGGATTTCTCTACCAATGTTCAAGAAGTAAAAGAATCAGACAAGCTATTCTGGATGCCTGGTAGCCTGTGGCCACTCCCACTTGGACAAGGTTTTCGGACCTAAACATCTCTCCTCCTGTCAGTGACAAAGCTGGAAAAGGAAATGCTGAGTTGTTTAGGCTGCTTTATTCTGTTTGCTCTGTGACCTTGGGAATGTCATGAGTCCCTTTGGCCCCCTCATCCCTCATTGACACTGAGGGTTGATAAAAGGGAGAGAACAAGATGGATTACTTATATTAGTATTTCTTGAACCAGATACTGTCCTAAGTCCTCTTAAATAAATTAGTTGGACTGATAGTCACCATATTCCCACGAGACAGTTTTCATTTTGTTTCTACAGAAGTTGAAACTACACTGGCAGGAGAGAGGAGAGACAGCTCAACAGATAACACTTGCTGCTCTTACAGGGGCCCCAGGTTCAGCTCCCAGCACCCACATTGCAGCTCACAACCATCTATAACCCCAGTTTCCAGGGATTCAATGCCCTCTTCTGACCTCTGAGGGCACCAGCATAGTAGTGGTACACAGACATACATGCAGGCAAAACGCTCAGAATTAAATTTTTAAAATAAATAAATAATTCTACTTGAAGTGGATACCACAACTTGAAGCAACAAGGTAGGTAACTTAGCCAAGCAAACTTAGCAAAGCTAAAAGGTTTGGATTAAATGGTTGTGTCAGCTTTAGAAAGAGGAGGGAAAGGAGATAGAGAGAGAGAGAGACTGACAGGCAGACTATGAAAGACAGACAAAGCACCCAGGTCTCTTCCAAGCCTGAATGATGGAGTTTTCCTTTTGGCCACAGTATCTTCCAGCCTTAAATCTTCAGGGAACGATCCTCAAAATTTCCAAAAACCAGTAATTACTGAACACCCCTTCTGACATCCAGGCGCAAGCCTTCAGGGTGTCCACTAAGCATCTAAGTCGTGGATCATGACTGCTATTTGCCCTAAATCATTTTTACACTTGTATCTTTCTAGACCTGAGTTCAGGAGGAACGAGTCTTCCCATTTTCAAACTGAAAAAAAAAAAAAAAAAAAAAAAAAAAAAAGAATACAAACGTAAAAAAAAAAAAAAAAAAAAAAAAAAAAAAAAAAAAAAAGAGGCTAGAAGTGGCAACACTCACCACCAGGAGGACAACAGCCACCGTCATGTTCCCTGGAGAGAGGTGGACATGTTTTTCTAGTTGACTGGGGTAGAGGAGTGGTCTATTAGGTAGGACTGTGGACATGTCAGATAGACCTAAGTTCTGATTCCAATTCTTCAGGCTGCAGAACTACTGTAGCTTAAGAATGGGACAAAAGGACTGAAGTCCAGGAAGAGGTCTGTTTTAAGACTGAGCATGAGCAACAGAGGGAAGTAAGGAGCTACTCAAGGGCAAGAGCTTATCCTACCTTTTTTTTATCTTCACTGCCTTGTTTATTCCAGGAGATACCTAGTACTCAGTAAATGTCTGAAGAGGTTATTTGTTTAAATAGTTTTATTTAATTTTTATTTTATATGCATTAATGTGAAGGTGTCGGATCCCCTGGAATTGGTTTTACAATTGTGAGCTGCCATGTGGGTGCTGGGAATTGAACCCAAGTCCTTTGGAAGAGCAGACCATGCTCTTAACCACTGAGCCATCGCTCCAGGCCTGAAGAGGGTATTTGTAGAGGGGAAGGCATAGAAACTCGGGGGAATTTCGATTCAAGAATCAAGGCTAGGACAGAAAAGAAGACAGAGCTTGGGGGAAGACTCCACACTCGTGGCCCTGGTTCCCTCACTTGGCCAGTAGGAACGTGGCCTCTGGAATCCTCCAGAGGAGCGGGGTGCTGTGGCTTTAAATGGTTTCAGCACTGTCAGTGAGGCTGCACTGCTGGAAGAGTTATCCTCTTGCTCCTGCGCTGGGCCTCCCCCTCCTCTCAGCTCCCCAAACCCTTCTCAGCCACTGTGATGGGATAATTAGATGCGAGAGCTCAGCACAGATGATGCTCCAGTTGCTTAGCAACTAATGGTTTCCATGGAGACCGCAAAGCACAGCTTCCAGAGCAGCCAGTGAGCAGCTCGGCAGGGCAGGGAGAAGACGCAACTCTGCTCCTCCAGAAACCTGGGGAGGGTTAGGGTGGGGAAGGTGAGGGGGGGGAGATTGGAGGGAGCTTGGAGGGCTTAAAGGCACAGGACCCTCAAATCTTTTTAAAATGTGACCAGAGATCTGCCCTTTCCTGTTTCACTGTCTCACTCCTAATTTCAAACGGGGCTTAAGAGTGGACCTACACAGTCTGCTCTGCTGTAAACCTATCCTCTTCCTGATTCCTCCTTAGCCCAACCGGGAAGAGACGGCTCCCAAGCCCATATGTAAACACCCTCCTATGTTGAGGTTTGAGAAAGCCAGGAAGACCTTCGGACCCTGACATTCCACCATGTAGACCTCCTCCGCACCTCAAGTTCTCCCTCATGTGTGATCTTTCGGTGTGTCGAGTGATGATAAGATCTCATCTAAAGGGGACAAAAGCCAAGGAGCAGGAAAAGCAGAAATCTGTTCTCCACCCAAAGGCAGCCTGTCCTGGCAGCATGAGAAAAACCTCTGTCCCACTTTCCATGAGAGGGAGAGAGAGAGAGAGAGAAAGAGAGAGAGAGAGAGAGTGCAGTCTCTGCTCACTCCAAGTGTGAACCAGTGTCTCTGTGTTACCTGTAAGTTTTAAGAAACAGTGAGATGGCTCAACAGGTAAAGGCTCTCGCCACCAAGCCTGACACTTGGAGTCTTGGTCTCCAGAAGACACATTGTCAAGGGAGAGAACCAACTCCCACAAGTTGTCCTCTGACCTCCATGTGTGCACTGCGGCACACGTGGGCAAACACACAAAATAATAAATGTAACTCCATTTTTTTAAAATGTAGTCTCATGCTTTACCTCAGACCCACTGAATCAAAGGCTGTGTCTGAACCAGTTTTCTGAGAGTCCATTGCACAGAAAATTTAGAGACATTCTGGTGCCAGCACCTCCTGCTCTCTGCCTAAGCCCCCAAATTCTGGTCTCCTATCCTCCCCATCCGAGGCTTTAAGCTCACCCACCATGGGGGGGAAATATAACTCTATCAGCCCCCCACCTCTCTACGGGGACCCTGACCTTGTCTCTGGGACAGGGGAATGTGGGTGGTTCCTGAAGCAGACGCTGACAATACTGAGCTCAGACCCTGTAGAGTCCTCCATCTGAAAAAGCCACTCTGCTTTTTTCCAGAGTAGGGGTGTTTGCGTCCACATGTCCCTCTGACAGGACAGGTCCCTTCAGTTCTCTCATTTAGCCTGGGATGGGGAGAAGCTGTAGCTGTTTCATTTTTTCCCCAACAGGAAACAGTATTTGTCTTGTGGTACCAGGGATCAAAATTCAGAGCCTCATGCTCATCCTCTGCTATTGAGCTACAGCCAAAGCACTTTCGCTTTCGCTCTCTCTCTCTCTCTCTTCTTTTTGTTGTTGTTGCTGGCTTATTTTGTCTTGAGGGTTTTTGTTGTTATTTTTTGTTTGTTTTTGTTTTGTAGGACAGAGTTTCTCTGTTTAGCCCTGGCGGTCCTGAAACTCACTCTGTAGACCATGTGGCCTCAAACTCAGAGATCCACCTGCCTCTGCCACTTGAGTGCTGGGACTAAAGGCGTGTGCCAGCACCACTTCCCTTATTTTTGTTATTCTGGTTGATTTTCGTTTCTTTGTTTTTTTGAAACAGGATCTGTAGATCAGGCTGGCCTCAAACTCCTAGATATTCCCCTGCCTCTGTCTTCCCAATGCTGGGATTGAAGGTATGAACCCTTTGTTTCCACTTGACTTGTTTTGAGACAGGGTCTCACTGTGTAGTCCAGGCTGGCCTGGAGCTCAAGATCCTCCTGTCTCTTGTTTCCTGAGGTGTTTGTTTGTTTGTTTGTTTTCCTTTACTCTCCACTGGCTGAACAAATGCTTGCTGCCCCAGTCTGTCTGTGTCTACTCCATGGGCCACTGTTCTTGCTGTACTGGCCCAGTGTCTACCCCTCTGGAAGCCTTCCCTGACCACCCTTGTCCCCACACTCTGGAGAAACCTGAAGGCTCACACTGACTTGATCAGCTTCTCCCAGAGCAGCCGTTTCTCGGGCCTCAGTCAACACCAGAAATTAGAAATCTGGCTGCACTTATCCCCACCCTACACAAGCAATCTCCTTCTCTCCCGTTCTTACTAACCAAAGCCCTTTCAACCCTTGGGGGTTTTCCTACACAACAATGAAATTTGAGAACTCATGGCCCTTCTAGCAAAACTCCGACCTCCTCGGGGAGGGCAGCCTCTACATTCGATGCTGCAGACACACAGCCAGGGGAACCCTGTGCTTCAGACATGAGGATTCCAGAAGGAGGAGTCATCTTCTGCTGCAGCTAGATAAACTGCCAGGAGCCAGCGAGGGCTTCCCCCTTTGGGCCTGAGGACCAGCTCCCCATCCTGAAAAACCTGTCTGGGGGCCCTTCCTGAGGCTACAGTGCCCAAGGGGGCAAGTTGGACTGGATTCCCAGCAACCCCTCCCACCCCAAGACAAAATCAGCCACCGGGAGGCAGGGCCTCATTGGCCCCAGGAAGCCCCAGCCTGCCAGCACCTGTTCCAGGATCCGGTTCCCAGCGCGGAGCAGTATGGCATCCACACTGCCTGTTCAGACCTTGGCCTTGATCCTGATTTTCCTGGCTGGCCTAGCTCCGGGGGCTGCAGGTCTCTTGCTGGTGGGAGTAAGGAGGGTTCCGGGTCCCTCCCAGGGCTCTCAAAGAAAGTGTTGGTCTAGCTGGTTGGGGTTGAGGGCTAGTGATGGCAGTGACCAGGTGACAAATTCCTGGGCTTCTTCCCAGACCTAGAAGTAGAGGAGTGTGGTGAAAGCTCCAAGGTTTGTGTGGGTGGAGTGAGACTGGGAGCGACCGGGTGCCAGTGTCTAGACTGTCTCCCAGGCAGCACCTAGTACCACCATCTGCAGCTCAAGCCTGCCATCTGGCGGTCAGATCCACACAGGCCTGTTCCGACTTTGCGCCTTCAGCAATGACCCTGTTGAGAGGGGGGCTAACTCAGTCTGAGTTCCCGCCTGGTTTCCCAACAGACTTCAACATCTCAAGCCTCTCTGGTGTGCTATCTCCGGCGCTAACAGAAAGCCTGCTGGTTGCCTTGCCCCCATGTCACCTCACGGGAGGAAATGCCACACTGATGGTCCGGAGAGCCAACGACAGCAAAGGTTGGCCTCCCTATACCCATTTATTACCCTCTCTCCATACTAACCCCTCTTAGGGTACCCATAAACCACCCGCTCTCCATGGGACTGCTAGCAATCTGATCCTGCCTTTCGCTCCCATTTCCCATCAGTGATTAAATCAAGCTTTGTGGTGCCTCCATGCCGTGGGCGCAGGGAGCTCGTGAGCGTAGTGGACAGTGGAGCTGGCTTTACCGTCACACGGCTCAGCGCATATCAGGTGACAAACCTAACTCCAGGAACCAAATACTAGTAGGTACCAGATGGACACGTGGGAGTGGGGTACACGGAAAGGGAAGCGGGGAGGTGCTGGTAAGCATGGGGAAGAGAAAAGGAAAAGGGTAGGAAATGTGAGCCTCCACCCCAGGAGGGTACAGACGGGAGGCAAAGCTATGAAGGTGCCAGATCCGTACTGGGGATCTCTGCTTTCTTTCACCTCCCACCCCTAAAGCATATCCTACCGAGTCCGGAAGGGGGCATCCACTGAATCCAGTCCAGAGACCCCGATGTCCACGCTTCCTCGTGAGTAAAATGCCTACTCTCTCACAGCTCACTGTCCACACACCTCCTTGAGTTCCAGGCTTTATCCTCTAGAGCAAGTTGGCCAAACTGTTTTCAGCTCTCTCTCTCTCTCCCGCTGAGTGTTTGGTATGGCCACCTCCTGTTCACTCATCTGCTGAACTAAAGGCTCCGTGTACAGAGGGATGATGTCCTATTAAATCTCCTTGGTGACTCACAAGTGTTGCTGTGAGAGATCCATGTTTGCTTGACTGCTTGGCTCCATGAATCAGTTGGACTGATGATGCTGGCTGCTTGGATGACTCAGCTGTGGGGCCCTCCAACTCACTGAGGTTTTCCTATCTTTTCCTGACAGGGAAGAACATGGAGTCTATCGGGTTAGGAATGGCAAGGACGGGAGGCATGGTAGTCATCACAGTGTTGCTGTCTGTCGCCATGTTCCTGTTGGTGGTGGGCCTTATCATTGCCCTGGCACTGGGTGCCAGAAAATGAGGGTTCTCCTGCCTCTAGGCTCCCCCAAGAAATCCAGCCTGTCTGCTCCCAGGCTTCAGTCATTGCCTCCCTGCCTCCCTTCACCGAGTCCTTTCCTAACCATGTCCCTCTCTCTGCTCTGGGTATCACCTTCCAACACTCCCTGCCAGCCCCTCATCACAGTCCCGCCAGAGCTGACTTCTCTTCCATGTGCTTAGTTCTCACAATAAAGGCTGAGCCACGTCTGTGTGAGCAACCCTTCTCATGGGTTCCCCTTTTGCACAGTCTGTGACCTCAGAATCAATGGCGGATTGTGTCATTCTCCCCAACCCTAAGCCTCAAGGGTGACTTTTCCCAGGAGGGAGGCAAGCTGAGGCAGAGGTAATGACAGAGCTCCGAACCCCACACTTGGGTTATGGGTCAGTAGATGATCCAAGCAGGATCTGGGCTGGGCCAGGGGTAGAAGCTGGATCACCTCACTGTGTAGGGGCGCAGGATGGAAGCAGGCAGCACTTGGGGAAGTACTACAGGAAACAGAGACGGGGCAGGGCATGGGTAAGAACATGCTAAAGAGTGCTAGAACCGAGAGCTGAGGTGGAAGCACCCTGGCACCGTGTGTGTGTGTGTGTGTGTGTGTGTGTGTGTGTGTGATGTGCATATGCTAGATTATGTTGAAGACCACTTTTGGGGGAGGCCATTTGCTCCTTCCATGTGCGTTGCATTCCAGGAATCACTCAGTTTTTTAGGTTTTCACCACAAGCATTGTTACCCGCCGGGATGTCTCCCTGGTCTTCCTCCTCCATTTTGGTTCTGGCCAATATGTATTCTGATGAGAAGAAGTGACCTTTACTTTGCCGGTAGGGTGAAAACCCCAGTCTGTAAGGTGGTCTTCTGGCCAGACCTAAAACACATAGCTCCCCCTCACCTTTTATCACCATGTCTCACTAGCCTGCTTTCTTTCTTGCCACAGGGCCTTTGCACAGAGAATCTCAAGTGGCTAGACTGCCCCTGTTTTCATGGCTCACTGCTCCTTTTCCAGAAAAGTTTGGTTTGTTTGTTTGCTTGTTTGTTTTTAAGACAGTGTTTCTCTGTGTAGCTTTGGTTGTCTTGGACTAGCTTTGTAGACCAGGCTGGCCTCGAACTCACAGAGACCCACCTCGAACTCACAGAAACAGACTCTGTTTCCCCGAGTGCTGGAATCACAGGTGTGCACCACCACGCCTGGCTCCAGAAAGATTTCTCTCCTTCCTCTACCCTCTAATCCCTATCTTGCCTCACAGTGTTACCGTGGAACACAACATCTTGTGTGATAGTTGTCTTCTCCTCCAGAGTGCCAGGGCCCTGAGACCAACTACTTTGATCTTAGGCACCTGCAATACCTAGTTCCACAGTAGACACTCAGTAAACATCTGTTGGTCTCAACTCTTGGGAGGTTCCAAGCTTGGGCTATATATAGTGAGTTCCAGAACAGCCTGGGCTACAGAGAAAGACAAAGGGAGGTGAGATAGTTCAGAAGTTAAAGCTCTTGCCAGGCAAGCAGAAGGACATGAGTTCAGTCCCCAGAACCCACATAAAAGTGCAAGGAGAGAACTGAACCACAAAGATGTTCTCATACCTCCACACAAGAAAACCTCACCCCATCATGAATGCACATACACACATGTAATCATAATAAACTTATTTTAAAAATTAAAAACAGAGCCAGGCACAGTGGTGCACGCCTATAATCCCAGCACTTGGGGAGGGAGCGGCAGGTGAATCTCTGTGAGTTCGAGGCCAGCCTGGTCTACAAAAGGAGTCCAGGACAGCCAGGGCTTGTCACACAGAAAAACCCTATCTTGAAAAAAATGAAAAACAAAATAAAATCTTTAAAATGTAAAAAAAAAAAAACACACACACACACACAAAAAAAAAAAACAAACAAAAAAAGCCCAGTGATTGTGGCACAAGCCTTTAAGATCAGCACTTAAAGGAGGCAGAGACAGGTGGATCCTCTGAGTTCCAGGCCAGCCTCATCTACAGAGCCAGTTCCAGGACAGCCAGGGATATAAAGAGAAACCCTGCCTTGACAAACCAAAAGCAACCAACTAAACCAAAAATAACAAAACAAACCACCACCACCACCACCACCAACAACAAAAACCCAAAATAGAATACTTGTGAACAAATCACTGAATCAGGAAGCCCCTGAAGAGAATAAGGGATGGGAACACGCCAAACATAATATTTGAAAGCCATCAGAAGGGAGTCATAGAGGAATGGAAACATAAACATCCTGGAACAACGCGGTGGGTTTTATTATTTGTTTATTTGGGGATAGGGATCTAGGCCAGGGTTTCACTTTGTGCTCCAGGCTGGCTTATAGGATCCTCCTGCTTTAGCCTCCCGAGCTTTGGGATCACAGGTGTGAATCACCAAGACCAGCTGGAACCATAGTCTCTCAAGATTAACCACCGAGCTCAGAAGGAGTTGGTAAAAGAAAAGGACAGCATCGTTGCCATTCTGTAAATACTTTGTGTCTCTGTGTGCCAGACGCTACAGAAGATGCCAGGCTACAGTGAAGACACTGTCCAGTAGATTTCCTGGCAGACAGCACAGAGTTCCCAAAGTGTGAACAGTTAAATACATAATACAGGCCAGGTACTGTTGGCAATGCCTGTAATCCCAGCACTCAGGAGATAGAGGCAGAACGGTAAGAAATTCAAGGCCAGCCCAGCTAGGGAGACCCTGAAAAAAAAAAAAAAAAAAAAAAAAGAAAGAAAGAAAAGAGAGAGCAAGCAAGCAAGCAGGTATGATGGTGGCATATGCCTGTGATTCCCAGCATGAGTGGCTGAGTTAAGAGATCTCAAGGTTCTCCTCAAGGTTATTATGCCAGCTAGCTTTATGTCAGCTTGACATAAGCTAGAGCAGCGATTCGCAACCTGTGGGTCACAACCCCTTTTTCACAAGAGTCACCCATTGAAGACTATTGGAGAACAGATATTTGCGCTGTAATGAAAATGAAAATGATGTTATAGTTGGGAGTCCCCACTGCCTGTGTTAGAGGGTTGCAGCAGTTAAGAAGGTTGAGACCCACTGAGCTAGAGTCAGCTGAGAAGAAGGAACCTCAACTGAAAAAAAAGGCCTCCATGAAATCAGGCTGGAGGCAAGACTGTGGGGCATTTTCTTAATTAGTGATTGATGGGGGAGGGCCCAGCCCATTGTGGGTGGTGCTGTCCCCTAGGTGAGTGATTCTGGGTTCATTAAGAAAGCAAGCTGAGAAAGTCCTGCGGAGGAAGTTTTGCCTCCAGTTCCTGGCTGTTTTGAATTTCCTGTTGCTTCCCTCAGAGGACTATGACTGTGGATATATAAGTCAAATAAACTCTTTTTCTCCCCCAATTTGCTTTGGTCATGGTGTTTCATCACGGCAATCATAACCCTAATTAGGACATTTATGTCAGCTACATAGTACAATGTATCCTGGGCTACAGGAGGCCCCATAAAGAAAAACTAGCCTGGGGAGATGGATCGGTGAGTGAGAGCATTTGTTCTGCAGATATGGGGACATGAATTTGAATCCTCAGCACTCACATTAAAAAAAAAAAAAAAAAAAAAAGCAGTTGGATGTGATGACATGTGCCTATAATCTCAGCAGAGGCAGGTAGATCTCTAAGTTTGAGGTCAGCCTGGTCTACAAACCGGGACAGCCAAAGATACACAGAGAAACCCTGTCTCAGAACAAATAATCAAAGAGCAAAAACAAAAAACAGGGCCTGGGAAGATGGCTCAGAGGTTAAGAGCGCTGGCTGTTCTTCCAAAGGTGTTCCCAGGAACCTTACAGTGGTGGGTCATAACCACCTATAGTGAGGTCTGGTGCCCTCTATCGGCATGCAGACAGAACATTATAAATAACGAATAAATCTTTAAAAAAAATTATCCAGCAAACTTGGCTGCCAGGTTCTCCCAGAATCCCTCAGTCCTTATCTGTTACTGGGGCCTCCTGACTGGCATGACCAGCCCCCTACCCTGAGGGCTGAGGGTAGGCAGATCTCTCTAAGTTTGAACCCATGAGTACCAGGGCTACATAGCGAGACAGTCTCAAAAAAAAAAAAAAGAGGGTTGTAATGACTACACATGCCTGTAGCCTCAGTGTTGGGGGCAGAAACAAACAGATCCAGGGAACCTGCTGGCCAGCCAGGCTAGCCAGACAGTCTTTGTTTGTTTGTTTGTTTGGTTGGTTGGTTTTGGTTTTGGATTTGGTTTTAGTTTTTCGAGATAGTTTTTCTGTGTAGTTGTTCTTGACTCAGTTTGTGGACTAGGCTGGCCTCAAACTCACAGAGATCCGCCAGCCTATGCCTCCCTATGCTGGGATTACAGGTATGTGTCCCCGTGCCGGGCCGGTGAGACCCTGTCTTAAAAGAACAGGGAGGCTTCCACTAGCAGGTGCATGGCACATACAACCACATGCTACAGAAACCCAAAGTAAGGGCTGGAGAGGTGGCTCAGAGGTTAAGAGCACTGGCTGCTCTTCCAGAGGTCCTGAGTTCAATTCCCAGCAACCACATGGTGGCTCACAGCCATTTACAACAAGATCTGGTGCCCTCTTCTGGCGCGCAGGTGTACATTCAGCCAGAACATGGTATACATAATAAATAAATAAATCTTTAAAAAAAAAAAAAACCTGAAGTAAAATAAATAAATAAAGCCAAAGTGTACTAAATGATAATGGGAAAAGAATGGAGAGTGGAAACAGAGTCCTTCCTTACCTTGTATGGACCTGACTGAGTTGAAGCCTGAGGCCAGACTGTTCATGGATGGAGTATGTGTCCTGAACAGGTGATTTTGGAGTTAGGCTTCTTGTATGGTAGCAGGAACACTGTATTAGCAAGGAAAATAAATTGAAAAAAAGAAAAAGAAAGGAAAGGACATGATTGCTCCTAGGTATGGTGGAGAAGAAATTTTATTGTAGCTATCTGGGAAAGCATAGCCAGAGGCAGACATATCTGGGAGAGTCCAAAGTGGTCACAGCCCTGAGCCATGTGAGAAGAGGGCCAGGAGAGAGCAGGAGAACTAGGTGCACCAGCCAGGGGGCCCAAAAGAGAGCAGGGTAACCAAAATGGTTGGATTATATAGGGAAGAGCAGCCCAGCCCACTGGGCTGGAGAGTTCAGGGTAGGGGGCTGGTCATGCCAGTCAGGAGGGCCCAGTAACAGATAAGGACTGAGGGATTCTGGGAGAACCTGGCAGCCAAGTTTGCTTTGTAGGCACCTCAGCCATTTATCTCAGGTTTGAGACATCTCTCCCCCAAGTGATTCCATGGTGCAGCAAAGCTTAGAAATGACCAAAACATGTGGCTTAGGGCTCATTACTGTTAATGTTCGTGTTTCTCTATTCTCTCTTTGGGTTCTTGTGATGGTGGTGGTGGTGAATTCAGAGTATCCTGCATTCTAGGCAATGGCTCTACCACTGAGCCCTACCCTCAAGCATTGACATCATGTACCTGTATACCATTCTGTGACCTTGGCTGTGCACAGCTTGACAGAGATAAGGTTCTAAAGAGAAGCCTGTGTCCCTTCTTTGTCTATCAGACTGGAACCCAAGGCCAGGAGGAGAGGCTGAGGGACTGGGAATAGCCAGAGGTGAAACCTGTCTTCCAGAGAAAGATTTACAGTCAGTCAGACACCCTGCTGGAGCCTGGACATCCTGTGCACCATGGGTCAATGGTGCACAGGACCACACCTGCACTGGGACTCCTTAACTTGCCTTTGTATTAGAACCCTTCAGGGCTTAAACCTTGCCTTGGCATTAGAATGCTGAAGAGGGTGGACTCTGGGGGAGGTCCAGCTCTATTTCCTTTCCCACTGTGCCTACACTGAATACGTCTCTTTTCCACTTTTCCCTATTGATTTAGCTTTTTATAATTGGTCCATTGAAGATGGATGTCTGAGCTTGGCTTGTCGGGGCTGCCTGAGATCTGATATCACCACTATTCATGTGCAGAATTTTCCTCACCTCATACTGATGGTGAAAAGCAGAAAATGGAGATATGGCCTTAGGAGTGAGGCCCAGGAGGTCAAGGACAGCCTGGGCAACAGGACAAGACCCCTTCTCAAAAAGGGAAGAGTTGTGGGTTTGTTTTGTTTTTTGAGACACTTTTGTCCACACTGGCCTGTTCCATAGGGTGAGTGTGCAGATAGAAAGCCATCCACCTGCTGGGATTGAAGCACCAAACCTGGTCCTGTTATAATTCACCTTAAAAAAGTAGCAATCTAGGGCTGGAGAGATGGCTCAGAGGTTAAGAACACTCACTGCTCTTCCAAGGGTCCTGAGTTCAATTCCCAGCAACCACATGGTGGCTCATAACCATCTAAAATAAGATCTGGTGTACAGGCAGAATGTTGTATAAATAATAAGTAAATATTTAAAAAAAATAGTAATCTATGTAAGGGTACTTTATGGGGCTACTTTATTTGAATTCTTATACCTTCTTTCCAACCCTTATTCCACGCTAATCCCTTCTAACCCCCTAACACTAGGTAGGAGAGAAAGGCGGCATAGATCTCATTAGACTACTTCCTGTTGAACAGGGGCGTTGGGTTTCTTGGGCCAAGTCTAATCTTTGTCAACAGGATATCTTCAGCTTCTTCTCCTCAAACCACAAGAGCGACCAGAAGCAGCAGGAGGAGCAGCCTCCTTTTCAGAGCACCCCCCACCCTTCTCTGGGCTCTGGCACTTATACTCTCTCAAGAGTCTCCAGAATTCCAAAGTAAACTATCTGCAGGTGGCACAAATCACATCCCTGCCAGAACACAAGACATGTTATCGTCTGCTGCTGTGGGCAATCTGAAGCAGCCCCATATCCCACACCTGGGATTAAAACAAAAACATACTCCGATAACGTAGCTGGAGATATATAGGATCATATATATAGGATTTATGTATTATTTATGCAGCATTGTGCCTGCATGTGTGCTTGCACACCAGAAGAGGGCACCAGATCTCACTATAGATGGTTATGAGCCACCATGTGGTTGTTGGGAATTGAACTCAGGACATTTGAAAAGAACAGCTGTTGCTCTTAACCTCTGAGCTATGTCTCCAGCCCCATAGCTGGATTTTTTTTTTTTTTTTTAAAGAAACTAAAGTTCTCACTACAAATTTTTGCTGGAAGCTTAGCTCGTGGCTACAGAACTTGCTATGAGACCCTAAATTCAATCCCCAACACCATAGCACCACAACAAACAAATAAAAAAGTTAAAAAATCAGAAGGTCACTCATGGTGACTCATGCTCTTTTGTTTTGGCTTTTTTTTTTTTTTTTTTTGCTTTTGCTTTGTTTTTTAGATGGAGTCTCTCTGTCTTAGAACTCTCTAAGTACATAGGACTGGCTGGCCTCAAACTCACTGAGATCCAATTGTATGCACCACCAATGCCTACAGTGACCCACAATTCTGGGCAGTCTGGGCTACATAGTGGGACCCAGTCTCAAAATACAAAAAAACAAGAACATTGTTGGGACAACTGATGAAATTTGAATAAGATCTATAAATTAAATGCAGTATTGAGTCAATGTTAAATTTTCTGGTGGTCGGGGCTGGAGAGATGGCTCAGCAGTAGAGAGCGCGTGCTATTCAAGAACAGGCTACCCTCTTCCAGCCTTCAAGGGTGGCCACACACGTGTGTATACACTCACTCATAAATAAAATAAAGCTTTAAAAAACTCAGACTCAGGAAACTGGAGCGATGGCTCCACAGTGAAGAGCACCGACTACTCTTGCAGAGGTCCTGGGTTCAATTCCCAGCAACTACATGGTGGCTCACCACCATCTGCCTAATGGGATCTGATTCCTTCTTCTAGTATAAATGAAGCAGAACACTTACAAACATTAAAAAAAAAAAAAAAAAAAAAAGACAAAAACTCAGACTCAGACGTAATCCCAGCACTCGGGGAGAGACAGTGGTAGGTCAGCCTGGTCTACAAAACAAGTCCAGGACAGCCAAGGCTACACAGAGAAACCCTGTCTCAAACAAAACAAAACAAAACAAAAAACCCATGAATAAATAAATATGTCAATTCTGGATTCCTGTCTATGTAAGCTAATAGCTCTGTTTTTTAGGAAATACCAACTACAACTACAGTGTTTCTTGGTGAAAGAATATGCTGTTGACGGAACTATTCCTAAATAACCATTAAAAATTATACACTTTCAAGGGCTGGATGTTACCTAGTAGCAGAGCAGTTGCCTGAAACACCTACAGCCCTGGGTTCTATTTCCAGCACCAATCAGTCCATCAATAATTGGACGTGGTGGTGCACACCTTTAATCCCAGAAAAGGCAGAGGCAGGTGGATCTCTGTGAGTTCAAGGAGGCCAGCCTGGTCTACTTTGGGAATTCCTAGGGCTACCCAATGAGACCCTGTCTCAAGCAAACAAAACTAAAAAGAAAGAAAGAAAAAATGCCTACTGAGGACTTGTAAGACAGCCCAGTGGGTAAAGGCACTTGCCGAATTTGATGAATTTGACAATCTGAGTTTGATCCCTGGGACCCACACGGTGGAAGGAGAGACACAACCCCCCTAAGTTTGTCCTCTGACCTCCACACTAGCACAGTGTCCTGCAGACATGCATGCATTATCATAAGATAAATAAAACGTAATAAAAATGTAAAAGCACATGTAATGGGCTGAACACAGTGATGAATCCCATGAGTGCCTGTGATCTTGGCACTTGGGGGGGGGGGGGATGAAATAGCACCAGGATTTTCCAGCTAGTCTCAGCACAGAGTCCATATGCAGACTTTGTGAGTACAGTCCTATTTTCAAAACGTTGAAAAGAAAAAAATGGCATGTGCAAGGTGTGCCATCCCAGCCCTGAGGGAAACAACTGGTTAAATGAAGAAAAGGTTAATAAGAATGTAAAGAAATTTCTTTTTTTCGGGGGAGGGGCAGATAAGGGGGGTTGTTTTAAGACAGGGTTTCTCTGTGTAGCCCTGGCTGCCCTTGCCTCACTTTGTAGACCAGGTTTGCTTGGAACTCAGAGAGATCTGCCTGCCTCTGTTGGGTATAAAGAAATGTCTAAAGCACATAATTTTTCTGTACATTTGAAATTAAGAACAAAAATTTTAAAATCAAATTGCTGTTTAGTGTCAGCTCTACCTGCTAATGCTGTAATCTTAGATAAACTCTTTAAAACTTTTATGAAATATAAATGTATTTTTTTTTTGAGTCATGGTGTGTGCCACCATGCCCGACTGAAATATAAATTTATTAAGAAATAAAATATAGTTGGGCAGTAGTGGCTCACACCTTTAATCCCAGCAGTCCGTAGGCAGAGGCTGGCAGAACTCTTGAATTCGAGGCCAGCCTGGTCTACAGCATGAGTTCCAGGACAGCCAGGACTATACGCCAAAATTCTATCTTAAAAAACTTAATCAATCAATTAAATAAAATATAAATCTTTGTTTATATTTTATTTAAGTTTTTAAAAGTTTTCCTGAGTTCTATAATATAGATATTAATATAATCACGGGATCATTAAGGAGGAGCTTTTCTCAAATGTAGTAGGGAATGGTCTGGGACATATTTCTTCTGTATCTTCAAATCCTTTTGCTATGACATTTATTTCTTTTTATTTATTCAGTCGGGTGGGGGAGTCACCTGGATGAACCTTGACCTTTCCCTCAGAGCCATCTGGTCTTTTTTTCCTTTAGTTTTTTTCTAGATAGGATCTCTGAAGGTAGACCAGTCTGTCCTTGAACCCATCCAAAGTGCTGGGATAAAGATGTGCCCCACCACAGCGCTCTCTCTCTCTCTCTCTCTCTCTCTCTCTCTCTCTCTCTCTTTCTCTTTTCCTAGACAGAGTCTCTCTGTGTGGTGCTAGCTGTCCTTGAATTCAGAGACCAACTGCCTCTGACTCTCTAGTGCTGGGATTTAAGGCTTGAAGAGAGTTACCACGCCCTGCTTTCTTTTTTCTTTTCTTCTTCTTCCTTCTCTTCTTCTTTTTCTCTTTCTTCTTCTTTTTCTAGAAAAGGGTTTCTCTGTGTAGCCTTGGCTGTCCTGGCTTTGTAGACCAGGCAGGCTTCAAAGTCACAGAGACCCACCTGACTCTGCCTCCCCGAGAGTTGGGATTACAGCTGTGTGCCATTAGCGCGGGCTTTTTTTTTTTTTTAAGACCTGCTGGTGCAGCACCACCAGCCTGTACCACCACGCCCCGCATTTCAGTCATGCTCCACCCCATCCATTCCCTAGCCCACCCACCCAGACACCCACGCCCTCCAGCCAGGCTCTCTAGTAGCCCAGACTGGCCTACTTCGTTTAGTTTGACTTTGATTTTGTGCTTCCGCCAAATGCTTGTAGCAAGAAATCTGGTTTTAGGCGGTACGGGGCTTCGAACTTGCTAGCGAGCACTCTACCAGCTGAGCCACATCCGCGGGCGGAGGAAAGCCTGGCGATGTGAGCGCTGGGTGGATCCCGAGTTAATGAGGAGTGTCTGCAGGGGAGCTGCACACCTGACCGCTCCCACCGGCTCAATTGCCCGGGTTTGAAGAAGCACCTTCCACGCTGGAGTCTCCCTGCCTCTCGCACCCGGCACTCCTCGAATCCTCCATCCTTAAAAGTGGACCTCAAACTCCAGGACCGGGACTTCTGGGCCAGCCTCCATGGCCAGGTCCCGGGCTTGCTGGACTGGGACATGGGCAACGAGTGTTTCTTGACCTTCACCACGACGCACTTGTCGCTGGCCACGCAGAAACGTGAGTGAGGCTGTGGGGGAGGGGCGCGTGGGTGATGGCCGCATCAAGCGGGCGGGCCATCTGTGGCTTCCCAGGCTCACCACCTCCCTGGGCTCAGTGTCTGGAACCCCCACACTGGAGTGGGAGTGACCTTCTACCGTAACTGACTCCCCAGAGCCCACATAACCTTGGACTTTCAGCCCTTAACTCGTCACCTCCTACATTATTTCTAGCCCTCTTCTGAAATTTGGCCTTGAGCATCGGAACTTGGCATACCTCAGGCTTTATGATTCAGAATAAAACAGTCGGGGGCTGGAGAGGTGGCTCAGGGCTTAAGAGCACTTGACTGTTCTTCCTAAAGGTTCTGAGTTCAATTCCCAGCAACCACATGTTGGCTCATCACCATCTATAATGAGATCTGGTGCCCTCCTCTGGCATGTGAGGAGGGTATAAATAAATCATTTAAATCCATATATAAATCATTAAAAAAATCATATAAATCTATCTATAAATCATAAAAAATTTAAAAAGCAGTCACTGTTCTTTTGGGGGAAGTACCCTTGCCTCTTTGTGTTTGGCTGCCGATTGTGTTCCTGTTTGAGGCCCAGGCTTGCCTCAATTCCTAACAGTTAACCTCCTGTAGGCTTGGGCACGAACCCTCACTATTAGCCCACTTTTTCTTGTTTTGTCTGTAGTACCAGATGGACTTAATATTGCCGAAGGGATGGTGGACCAGAATGCTCTTTGTAAGTTTTTCCTCTTCCTTGCGCTTTTTTTTTTTTTTTTTTCTGTTTTTTTTTTTTTTTTTTTTAACCACTGCAAGGTTGTTGGGTTAATTACTTCCTCCTCCCCCACCCCCTTTTTTTTTTGGTTAGTCACAGCCATCCTCTCCACTTCCACATATACAAGTCATAAACTCGAGAGGCTGAGATGGGAGTGGCTGAGGCCAGGGGTTCTAAGCCAGCCTACAAGTGTCTCCTGCAAGGCCTTTGTCTTTGTTTCTGGGAAGTTTCTTTTTTTTCTTTTTGCATTTTGAGACAGGGTCTCACCAAGTAGCCTTGGGTGAGTCCAGAACTGTAGACTACAGCCTTGTAGTCCCTGCCTTGGGGTCATTTCTCCAAGCAGGAACAGAAAGTAGGCAGTTAGACCTTAGGGTGTGGGGTTCTGGGGAGAGGTGTGGATTGGTGACACAAATGTTGAGAATCTTTGGTATATGGTTGGTATTTAAGCACTAAGAATAATGGGACCAAGGCTGAACCCTTGAGGCACTGCAGTGCAGAGACTGAGGAAGAGATAATCATCCCCCAGAAGAAAGCCAGGAATGAAAACCGTCCTGCAGTGTACAGGAACCCTGCCGACAAGATGATTCTAGGACTGAGATTGGGAGATAGAGGCAGGAGCTCAAGGTCATCCTTAGCTTCAGGGGGACTCTAGCTGCTGCTGGTAAAGACCACGCCCCTCCCCCCAAATGGGGAGGAATAAAGAGTCTCAACAAAGAGTAATAGGGTAAATCTGATCAAATACTTTATATATGTGTGACGTGCTATAGAATTTTTGTTGTGAGACAGGTCTTTGCCATGTAGCCTCTCTAGGCTGTGATCCTCCCTTTAGCCTCACTAATGCTGGGGTCACTGGTACAAGCCTCTAGTCACAGCTTCCTATCTCTTACGATTAATCCATGCAAATAAAGAGATTAAAGAGCTAGGCAGGGTGCTGCCTGCATTTAATCCCAGCACTTGGGAGGCAGAGGTAGGCAGATCTCCTAGAGTTCAAAGCCAGCCTGGTCTACATAGTAACTGCCAGGCCAGCTAGAGCTATGGGGAGACCCCGTTAAAAAAATAAAATAAAAACTGGCTGTGGTGGCACTCACCTGTGGAAAATCTTAAGCTCCAGCCCAGCCCAGGCCACATCTCAGAATCCTGTCTCTAGATAACAATGGGAGATGGGGGGGAGGGGCAGGGATGGGAGATGCAGATAACCAGAGTTTAATTCCTGGAACTCAGATGGGAAAGTGGCCTTGACCTACTCACACACGGTACCTAAAGAAATAAGTAAATAAATGTTCAAAAGAATCACTAAATCATATTTTTCAGGTGTAAAGCTTTCTGAAATAGGTCTTTCATCTAATCCAGATTAGTTTGAATTTAGTATGTTGCTGAATCTGGCTTTGAATTCCAGATCCTCCAGCCCTTACCATACAAGTGCTAGGATTAGATGTGTGCCACCACCATTCCTGGCTTTAATGTGCTTTCCTTTTTTATTTTTATTTTATTTTTTTCAAGACAGGACTTCTCTGTGTGGCCCTGTCTATCCTGGAACTCATATTTTGTAGACTAGCATGGCCTCAAATTCAGAGATCCTTCTGGCTCTGCCTCCTGAGTGCTTACTCGAAAAAACAAACAAACAAAAAAAGAACAGAAACCTTTCTGGTTGTGGTGGTGCACACCTTTTAACACAGCCCCTCAAAAAAGAAAAAAATTTGTGCAGTGAAAACACTGCAGTTCAAACTGGGCACACCTTTAATCCCAGCACTTGGGAGGCAGAGGCATGCCGATCTCTGAGTTCCAGGACAGCCAAGGCTACGCACACAGAGAGACCTTGTCTCAAAAAAAAAAACAAAATCAAACAGATAAAAACCCAAAACATTGCAGTTCCTAATGTCAGGTTCCCTTGTAGTGTGATGGTGTGTGCAGCACCTGTGTAGATTTTGGTTTAGCTGGGTTGTTGTTTTGTTTTCTTCGGTTTTTCAAGAGTGCTGGGGTTAACTACAAACACTACCACTGCCCTGCTGGTTTTAGTTTTTTTGGGTTTTTGTTTGTTTGTTTTTGTTTTGTTTTCCCAGAAGGGTCTTCTCTGTGTAGCCTTGGCTGTCCTGGAGTCACTTTGTAGACCAGGCTGGCCTCGAACTCACAGAAATCTGCCTCTGCCTCTCAAGTGCTGGGATTACAGACCTGTGCCACTGCACCCTGTTTTCTGTTTGTTTGTTTGTTTTAACAGGGTCTCTCTACATAGCTCTGGCTGTCCTGAAACTCCCAATGTAGACCAGGCTGGCCTGTAACTTATATCCTTCTGCCTCTGCCTCCTAAATTCTGAGATTAAAGGCATGTGCCACCAAGCCTGGCCGTTCTTGTTTAAATGTGGTTCTGTAGATTGAAGTGAGTGAGGTGTAAGTGCTCTGAGCTATGTTTTCAACCAAGAAATTTATTTTTGAGTAATATTCCATATGCAGAGACCTTTTACTGGTGGCTGTAAGCCGCCATCTTCAAACCCAGGGCTCTCAAACCTACCTATGTGCCAGAAGTCCACTGTCTGTGACCTGCACGTTCAGTTGAGGTTTTGACTCACGGGTGGGTAGTTTACTAAGGTATAATGAATGGCACTTCTGTGTAGGGGCGGGGGGCAGGGGGAGAGGATTTCCTCTGAACCTTACCTTATGTCATCTTGCCAGCCCAAGAAAATGTAATTGAATTTTAGATATGTTAATCTAGGGAGCTGGCCATATAATACAGCTCTGTATTCCTGGGAGGCGGAGGCAGGGAGATATCAAGTTTGAGGCCAGCCTGGGATTTATAACAGGATCCCTGTTAGTATTTTGGAACACAACCTGCTCCTGGGTTACCCAGCAACCTATGATGTCATGTGTCGCCGGCCAGGTGGCCATACCTGGAAGGCGTGGTTACCTTGCCCCTTAAAGGGATGACCCCGACACAAAGTCTCTCTCTTACACTCTCTCTTGCTCTCCTCTTTCTCTCTCATAACAATCCCACGACAGGAGGAAAAGCGCAAAGGGGAGAGAGGGAAGGCTGATGGCCATGGCATGTATGAGGCTACTCAAAGACAGTATATGTAGAGGGAGGGGGGAAAAAAGTAGAAAATTCAGAAGTTACAGTTGAAGGGAACAGCAGTCTCTATAGCCTCATACAACCTGCTCCCAGAGAGCTTCGAGGCCCAGAATATCTTGACTCTTCTTTTTGCCAGTTGCCAAGTACAGACTCCAGATCGTTGAACCACCAAAACTGCCTTTGTCTTGACTCTCTTTCCTTTTGCCAGTTGCCAGATACAGACTCCAAATAGTTTATCCACCAAAGCTGCCTTTGGAAAAAATACCCAACCCGGATAAAGATGGTATGTGTTGCTTTATGTGTTCTGTCTCCTAAGCCGGGATCACCTTGCTCCTCAAAGCCAGTGAACCACGGGATGTCTCCTTCTCCTTTTCCTCTGCCCAGGTCCAGACATTAAGCCCAGCCTGTGGATGTGGGTGAATCCAAACATTGTGTATCCTCCCGGGAAGCTGGAGGTCAAAAGACCTAAAAAGGAGCCAATCCTGGAAGAGGAAGGAGCCTCAGAGGCGTGGTCATGGCTGCCTTCCTCCAGCCAGCTGTCACCTCGAAAGTGGAAGAGGAAGCAGAAGGAGAAGCACCTTGCCTCTTCCTCTAAGGCCTGCAAAGAGGTATGGATGGTTGGGCACAGAGCTGAAGCATCAGCAGCTGGGTTTCTGAGGGCTAGTAAAAGTTTAGAACTGACCTGTACCCTTGGGTTGGGGAGAATGCCAGATGGCAGATTCTAGACTGTTCCCCTATCTGCCACTGCACCCTGGAGCTGAGGCCGAGGAGTCAGGACCAGATCCTACTCTGTGCCTCTCTAGCATCCAGAAGAGGAGCAGGCCAAGGACCAGGATGACAGCTCCTCTGTGGCTCTCCCATCCCTTCCCACAAGGGCCCCCCTCCAGAGGAGGCTTCGGCAAGCTATCAGCTCAGAGGGGAGGCTCTGGTCCCGCCCTCCTCTCAATTACTTCCATCTAATTGCCTTGGCACTCAGAAACAGTCCTCCCTGTGGCCTCACCGTGCAGCAGATCTACAACTTCACTCGGTATGTGCCCAGGGGTCCCTGTGAGTAGGGAAAGGGGGGGTCAGCCCCCGCCCCCGGGCTGCTGACTCAAATTTTCTTTCCCCTGGCAAATGTATGCCTACCTAGTGTTCAGGAACATAACCACTTCCACCTGCTTTGACCTCTTAAAATTCAGCCTTCCCTTCACCAGGGTCAAGTTGCATTTTCTTCCACATATGAGAGAGACCCATATGTGGTTAGCCAGGGTAAAGTCCAGTGTCCCCACCAACATCTCCCACCTACTGCTCGTTGGGCTTTCCTGCTTGGCACAGAGGCCTGTACCCCCAAGGGTCAAGGAAGCTTCACTGAGAATTTGCATTTAGTGTATGTGTCTGTGTGTATGATCACTGAGATTGGAATTAGGGCCTCACTTTTGAGACAAGGACTCCGCTTTGTAGCTCTGGTTGGCTGGATCTATATAGACTAGGCCTCGCTTGAACTCAGATCTCAATTGCCTCTGCCTTCTGAGTGACGGTTTCTCTGTGTAGGTCTGGCTGTTCTAGAACTCAATATGTAAACCAGGCTGCCCTTGAAATGGGAGATCCACCTGCCTCTGCCTTTTTGTGTGTTGGGATTTGACCAGCTAACATTTAGCTTTGATAGCAAAGAGCCCAGTGTCTCAGTGTTTTTTCTCTGGAGGTTTAATCCTGTTAATGTTTTTTTTTAATTTATTTATTTTTATTAATTACAGCTTATTCACTTTGTATCCCAGCTGTAGCCCCCTCCCTCGCCCCCTCCCAATTCCACCCTCCTCTCTTCTATGCCCCTCTGTTATGGTTTTGCTTTGTTTCTGCTTTCACCCTGATAGGTAGGGCTGAGGCTCCAGGGGAGAATAAGGACCAAAATAGGTCTTATTTGGAGGAGCCATACCTTTCTTTACTTTTCTTCCCTGTCCACAGAGAACACTTCCCTTTTTTCCGGACAGCTCCAGAAGGCTGGAAGAATACAGTCCGTCACAATCTCTGTTTCCGAGACAGCTTTGAGAAAGTGCCGGTCAGTATGCAGGGTGAGGCCAGCATTCGGCCTCGATCCTGCCTCTGGAAGTTGACTGAGGAGGGACACCGCCGCTTTGCGGAGGAGGCCCGCACCTTGGCTTCCACACGGCTGGAAAGTATCCAACAGTGCATGAGCCAGCCAGGTGTGAAGGCTTGTCATGCATGTGCCCAAGGGTGGGGGACCTGAGGCCCAGATCCTGGATGTACCTACCTGGGTCACACCAGTAGGAAGCAGGGAGAATAGGAGTGGTTGAGACTCTCTAGTGATGTTTGCCTTTGAGACCTCCCACAAGAGTGGAACTTCTATACAAGGACTACTTTGGGAAACTGAAGCTGCAGCTGGCTCTGCTCTTGGCCCAGCATCCTGGGGAAATGGCATTTGAGCTGGGTAGGAAGTAGAAGGGTTTATGTGGGAAGAGGACTCTTCTGTAACAAGGAGAAAGGCTTCAGAAGTGGTCTCATTAAGCTCAGTGGGACAGCAGAGCAGACCCAGGAGAGAGCAGGTTGAGATTACAAGCCCCTCTGAACTCTCTTACAGATGTGATGTTTTTCCTCTTTGACCTTCAAGAAGAATCCACCATGCCCTATTAAAGTTCCCTTCAGCAACACCTGTGTGTGTTTCTGTGATCTCTAAGGATGGGGCCAATCAGGGAGTGGAATTCAACTCGAAGAATGAAAATAGGGGTTCTGGAAGCTGGCAGATGCTCTCTAGGCAGTTTCCTGTCAGGCAGGAGGGGAAGAATCTCTCTTTCCTCAGGAGGAAAATATTCAACACTCTTCAGGTTCCTGGAGCAGATTCTGTTTTTCTGGGGCATAGAGATCTTGGGAGACACTTATGGCAGCCAGCCCTGGAATAAGAAACCACTCCTTCAGCTGACCTCACAGCTTACTCCTTACAGCTGCTGATCCTGAGCTAAGGACAAGAGACAGACCCTGCCAAAGCTGCCAGGGAAGGACAAGCAGTGCTCAGGGAACACATCAGTTTGTGTGAGCTGGGGTCTCACTGTGAAGGCAGGCTAGCCTTGAACCAAGACCTGGCTTGCCTGGGCAGCTGGGACTTCAGGCATGGTGTGGTTCAGATTTGAAAACTTCAGTCACCAAAAAGACAAATGAATGGCCACATAGACCCCTCATGGATAATTTTGCTTGTTGTTCAAGACAGGGTTTCTCTGTTTTAGTCTTGCTATCCTGGAACTCACTCTGAAGACCAGGCTAGCCTCACACAGAGATCCGCCTGCCTCTGCCTCCTGAGTGCTGGCATTAAAGGCATGTGCCACCAATGCCCTGCAGCTAACCTTGTGTTTTTTAAAGTGTTTTATACTGTATGTATATGAGTGAGTATTTTAGTTACAAGATGCCTGCATGACAGAAGCGGGCATCAGATCCCATTATAGGTGGTTGTGAGTCACCAATTGGTTGCTGGGAGCTGAACTCAGGACCTCTAGAAATATATAGCACCAGGTCATGGTGATAATGCCTGTAATCTCAGCATTTGGAGGAACAGGCTGGAGGGTCAGGTATAGAAGAATTTTAATTCAGAATATGGCTGTTCTGGCAATAGGTCACATCCAAAGACCTTTGTTGGTATTATGTTTTTTTGGAATGTATGTAATTTATCCTTGGTCATTCAAATACAGATTTTTCTACCTCTCTATTTGGTTTCAATCTGGGCATGCTTAATCTAAGCATCACCTGTCTCATGTGTAAACATGCCACCATTTGTTCTTTATGTTGTCAATGAGTCAACCAGCCATTGCTGTGCAACAGGCAGAATAGGGTGGGACATCCTGGTCTAGAAATGAGAGGAAGGAAGCAGGAGGGTAGGAGCAGAGAATCAACAGGAGAGGTCTTAGAACCACATGGAGAGATGAACCAAACCTAAGATATGACTAAAAGCAAGTATAGTGGGTAAAATCTGAGTGGTAGGAAACTGCAGGCTTGGAGGTTTAGGATGGAGTAGCTTGCCCAGCATTGTGCTCTAGGTCAAATAAATCCCAGTCACTCTGGTGATTTGGTTATTCAGCTGTTTAGGAATAACCGCTGCTTAACTAAAAGATATGTCAATAAATATTAATCACCCTTAATATGTCAATAAATATTAATCATCTGGCTGGAATACAAACAGGCCTTTAACCCAGAAGACAGACAAGATCTGAGTTCAAGGCCAGCCTGGTATAGAGCACAGTTCAAGTAAAGAAAAGGTTAGATCTAGGCATGGTGGCACATGCCTTTAACTTCAAATAATGAAGGTAAAAGATAGTTTGTAGAAGGAAGCACCCATGTTTGAAAGTGATGCCTAATTTAGTGGCAGGAAAGGTGACGAATCTGTCCAAGACTTGACAGAATATGCCCAACTCTCATGAAAAGAGAGAGGAAAGGGAAGCTGCTAAAAGGGCAATGTGAGAAGAGGCAGTTTTACTGAGAGTTTTGCAGAGGTTGAATGAGAGAGCAAGTTAGACACTGGTGAAGATAGAACTAGCCAGAGAATGAGATGGAGCCAGGTTAGGAAAGACTGCTGAAGGTAGCTTGAGGCCAAGCAGAGCAATTCAGAGGCTGAGAGAGAAACCAGATTGAATATGTCAGCTGGGAGAGGAATCTGAGCCAGAACAGCTGAGTTGAACCAGCCAGGTCTAAGCTCAGGAAGAACCTTATTCAGCAGTAAGCCTCAGGCTGAAAAGATTCTAGGCCTAGGTTAGATTATAAGGAGACTAGAAGCTTCGAGGACTAGGCCTAGGTTAGTAGAGTGACAGTAAGCCTCTGAGACAATTGAAACAGGCGAATAAAAGGTTTTTTGTTTTTGTTTTACAGTGTAGTCAAGGATAGTCTTGAATTGTTGGTCATCTTGACTCTGCACCCCTGGCTAGAGGGAAGCATTTGAATCAAGGATGGTTGGGTACAGAGTAAAAGACTAAGCAGGGTCCTCCAGAGTGGAAGGCCACCGCAGAAGTGGAGGAGGTATGCGGTAGCTACCATGAAGGAAGCAGTGAGAGCTGGACAAGGAAGCACGTTTCAGGTGTTCATATCTTAGGTTCAAGATCAACTAGCAATTCCGTGAATGATGAGGAAGGGAAGGGTGAGGCTAGAGACTGCTCTTACGAGGTGATGAGTGGTTAAGAGAAAAACAACTGAGAGCTGGTCTCAGTTAAAAGTAGTGAATCTAGGTGTGGTGATGCACACCTTTAATCCCAGCACTGGGAGGCAGAGATAGGTGGATCTCCCTGAGTTTGAAGCCAACCTGCTCTGCAAAGAAAGTTCCAGGCCAGGATTGTTTCGCAGAAAAACTCTGCCTAGAAAAAACAAAAAAAGGAATGAATTTGGCTATGTATCAAGTTCCAGACCAGCCTGAACTATGTAGTAAGACCTAATTAAAACCAGAACTCAGGAGGCAGGTGGATCTCTGTAAATTCCAAGGCTGCATAAAGGGACCCTGTCAAAAACAAGGAGCCATGCACATTGACACATGACTGCAATCCTAGGATTTGGGGAAGTAGAGGCAGGGTGAACTTGGAATCTGGCTGACTACAGCTTGAGTAGTGTATTAGCCAGGGTTCTCCAGAAGAACAGAACTTACAGAATGAGTCTATATATATACCTATAGAAAGGGAATTTAATAAAGTGGCATACAGGCTGTGATGCTGCTAGTCCAACAATGGCTGTCTAGCAACAGCAAGTCCAAGAATCCAGTAGCTATTCAGTGCCTGGATGTCTCCAGTGGTCTTCAGTGTAGGCTAGAGTCCTGAAGAGGGAGGATCTTATGTTAATGAAGGAATGCGCTTGCCAGCAGGAGTGCAGGCAAGCAAGGGAAGAGAGCAAGCTTCCTTCTTTCGTGTCTATAATAAACTGCCAGCAGAAGGCGTGGTCTACATTCAAGGTGGATCTTCCCACCCCTGGCCAGTGGTGTAAAAAAACCTTTAATCCCAGCATTCTGGAAGCAGAGGCAAGTTGATCTCTGAGTTTGAGGCCAGCCTATTCTACAGAGCAAGTTCTAGGACAACCAGGACTACACAGAGAAACTCTGTCTTGAAAAAACAAAAAAAAAGTGGATTGTAGAAGTGACATTCATTCACATTGTATTAAAGTGTGTCTCTATACATTCCATTGGTAATTGCTGAACCCTCAGAGAGCTAAATGCTAACAGATTCTAGTATTGTCATTACTATTGAAAAATCTGTCTCAGTGTTGTGTAAAAATTGTTCTCCATCATCTCTGATTGGCCAATAAAGAGCATTCTTGGCATTTGCTGTATGCATGGGTTAGGTTGTTGGAGTTTCCCATTGCCTTTAAACACAGGACGACATGGTAGCACCAAGAGACGCTTTAATGGGTTTTTTGCACTCCAGACATAATTTTTCTTTCTTCTTTTTCCCTTGTTCTTTTGTTTTGTTGAGACGGGGCTTCTCTGTATAACTTTAGCTGTCCTGTTCCTGGTACTCTGTTGCACAGGCTGGCCTAACACACAGATCCACCTGCCTCTTCCTCCTGAGTGCTGGGATTAAAGGCATTTGCCACCACAGCCCAGCTGACATAATTTTTCTTAGGTTTATTGTAGAGAAGCAATTCAATTTCCTGATGGTAATATGGATCAGTTACCCCTCCTAACACTGTTAATTTCTTTCTTAGCCTGTTGGCTTAAGGGCATTAGTAGCCCAAAGTGGCTTCCAACTCAGTGGAATGTTTGTTGTGGGAACAGGAAACAAACAAACAAAAAAAATCTCTTAGTGGGTCACTGGGGGTGATATTCCCTTTTCTACTGTTGATTCCTGGACCCATGGGTCCAGGAGCTATGGGAGAAACCTTACCATATACTGGACAATTATTTAAAGCATATGCTGCCTTCTGGAGGACGCTGCCCTAGCATCCAGGCCACTGCCACCTAATCAGTGCTGTAACTGTCTTCAAAAGGCCAGTCCCTATTTCTATCAGGCCAGCTGCTTCAGGATGGTGAGCAACCTAGTAGGACCAGTTTATCCCATAATCATGAGCACATTGTTGGACTTCTCAGGCTGTGAAGTGAGTCCATTTGTCAGAAGCAATACTGTAGTGAGAATTTTGGAATTTTGGTTTCTTTAAAGAACACAGAAATACAAGAATATGTTTTTGTTTTAATCCCAGGTATGGGGATATGCGGCTGCTTTGCAGCAGCCGACTATGACTGGCCTCATGCTCTGGCATGGTTTTGCCAGCTGCAGATAGTTTCTGTGACTGTGTAGTGTTTGGAATTCTAGGGACTTTTCAGAGGGTCTATAAATGCTAAGGCGCTGAGAGGTGTGGTGGGCGTTTGTTAAGTGTTGTCCATGGAGGAAGTGGCCCGATGTACTCAACCCACCACTAGGTCAGTGGCTAGTCATCCCGGGAATGGTGCCAACCTGGGGCTCGTTGTTAGCAGCAACAGCAATAGCCAGGTCAGCCTCAGTGAGTGGAAGTCCATGTTGGTTGAGTCCATGCATAACCCCTATCTCTCCCACAATAGCCACTTTGTTTATGGGCCCATTGAACAGTGACAGGGGTGAATGGAGAAAGAGGCAGGCTGTCCACAGAATGGCTCATCCTATTTATTTAATTATTGAACCTCTCAGCTGAAGTCTTTTCATGAACGTTTACATGGGACACGAGTATCTTAACATCCTTTGCCCTTTTGGAGAGATCTATCCACAAACTTTTCCCTAGATGTCTTTCTCACCAATTTCCCAATCATGTTCTTTCCTAGTCCATGACCATCTACCCAATTCATTGGCTACAGCCTATAAATCAGTGAGCAATTGCACACTTGGCCATTTCTCCTTCCAAATAAAATGTATGACCATGTGTACTGCCCGAAGCTGTGCCGCTGTGAAGATTTCCTTCACCACTGTCTTTCAGGGCTGTCTCAGGAAGGGGTTGTAATGCTGCAGCTGCCCACATCTGGATGGTGCCTGCATAAGATGCAGAACCATCAGTAAACGAGGCTCTGGTCTTCTCTTCCTCAGTCAATCAGAGAGCATACCCCCCCGAGGCTAAAGGTGGATGCTTGGCAGCAGATGGCATCATAGTGGGAGCAGAAGCCTTAGGCTTTTAGGCAACTTCCTCATGTAACTTGTTGGTGCCTTCAGGACCTGCTCAGTCCCAATCACATATGTACCACTTCCATTTGATAATAGATTGCTGCTGTGTACATCCTACTTTATGACTTGGTGGACCAGATAACATCCAGCTCATGATGGGTAGCTCAGGTCACATGGTAACTTGATGACCCATTGCCAAACATTCAGTTTCCATTAAGGCCCGATAGCAGGCCAAGAGCTGTCTCTCAAAGGGAGAATAGTTGTCTGCAGATGGTGGTAGAGCCTTGCTTCAAATTCCCAAAGTTCTCTTCTGTGATTCGCTATAGGGGCCTGCCAAAGGCTCTAAACAGCATCCCTATCTGCCACTGACAGTCAGGTCTGCTGAGATGGTCCAAGTGGTAGAGCAACCTGCACAGCAGCCTTCCGTTTGGTCCAGGCCCCATTCAATGATAGCAGCTTTCCGAGTCGCTTGGTAAATGGGCTAGAGGAGCACACTCAAGTGAAGAATGTGCCGTCTCCAGAATCCTGGGAGGCCACTGAACATTGTGCTTCTTTCTTGGTGGTGGGAGAGGCCAGATGCAACACTTAGAGCAGTGCAACCCTCACTTAGAAGGAATATATCTGTATGCCTCACACTACTGGCTCCTAAGAAGTTCACTGAGGTAGAAGGCCCTTGAAGTTTTTGTTGGCCTCTGATATGCATAGGTGTTGCCAACAAAGTCGTTGCTACCTCCTACTCACTTGGTCCAATCAGCATAATGTCACCAGTACAATGAACTAATGTGAAATTTTGTGAAAGAGACGGACGATCAAAATCCCTTCAAACGAAGTTGTGACACAGGGCTGAGGCGTTACTATATCCTTGAGGTAGAACTGCTGGCCTTGTCAGCTGAAAACAAATTGCTTCTAGTGGTCCTTATGGACTGGTACCAAGAAAAGGGCATTTGATAGACCAATAGCTGCATATCATGTACCAGGAGATGTGCTAATCTGCTCAAGAAAGGATACCACATCTGGTACAGCAGCAGCAATTGGAGTCAATCTCCATGACCCGTCTGTCTTCTGCTCTGTACGGATAGAGTTGAAATGAGATGTGGTAGGACTCACCACCCCTGCAGACAAACAGAACTTCCTCGGACTGACAGCTCCCAAGAATGTCACAGTGACCCTTTATATTTATTATGAAAGCTTGGCCTTAGCTTAGGCTTGTTCCCAACCTGCTCTTTTCTTAAATTATCCTGTTTACACTAATCTACGTTCCTTCTGTCACATGGCCCCCATCACAAGTCATAGGAGACAGGGAGGCATTGGGGAAGGA
Source organism: Psammomys obesus (assembly GCF_907164565.1). NCBI lineage: Eukaryota > Metazoa > Chordata > Mammalia > Rodentia > Muridae > Psammomys > Psammomys obesus. The sequence continues at coordinate 6,372,406 of NW_026596039.1, read as the reverse complement.
GTGAGAATTTGGGACCTGCGGCCTCTTCGCTCTTGCTATAGCATCTCAGCAAACATCAAGAGGAGAGAGGACACTAAGGTATAACTGTCCTGGAAGCTACAAGTCTCAGCTGGGCTGTAGCCTTTCTGACTGCCTCAGGCAATCTTTAGGATAGAATAAACCATCCCCTCAGGTCTATAGGGAGAAGCCAGAGGATAAGGAAAAAGGAATAGGGCTCAAGAGTAGCTCAGTGGGCAAAAAAAAAAGCCCTTGCTACCCAAGCCGGAATTACACCTTGATCCCACAATGGAAGACTAGAGTTGAGCCCCACCCACATACTGTGACATGTACATACATAACATAAGTAATAAAGAAAACAGTGCATTCATTTATTTATTTATTGAGACAGTTACTCCATACAGCCCTGGCTGTCCTGTAGACTCACTCTGTAGACCAGGCCTCTGCCTCTGCTAGGATTTAAGGGATGTGCCGTCACTGCCTCAGAAATAATGTTTTTATTTTTAACTTCTATGTATGTGTGTGCCTGTGCCCATGAGTGCAGGCGCCTCCAGAGGCTAGAGGTGTTGAATCTGCCTGGAGCTAGAGTTACAGGGAGGTTGTGAGCCACCCAAGGTGGGTTCTGGAAATCAAATTCTGGTCCTCTGGAAGAGCAGCAAGTGTTCTTAACAACAGAGCTGTTTCTCCAGCCCAAGTAAAAAAGGTTTTTGAAAGGCACCAGGCTAGGTGTAGTGGCTCATGCCTGTAATCCTGGTACTTGGGAGGCTAAGGCAGGCAGATCGCTGAAAGTTCTGAGTGAGCTCTTGTCTCATAAAAAGGGGGAGGCCTGATGGGTGGGGAGGGGACAGGATGTGGCTCAGTTGCTGAGCCATGCATAAAGTCCTGAGCTTGATCTGCAGCACCACGGAAAACTGGTGGTCCACACCTGTAATCTCAGCCTTCTGGAGGTAGAGGCAGGAGTATCAGAAGTTCAAGGTCATCAGCTGAGCAGTGAGTTGGAGGACAGCTAAGATATACAACTCGTCTATAAATAAGAACATAAGGGGGCTAGAGAGATGGTTCATAGGTTAAGAGCCCTGGCTGCTCTTCTAGAGGTCCTGAGTTCAATTCCCAGCAACTACATGGTGAATCACAACCATCTGTAATGAAATCTGGTGTCCTCTTTGGGCATGCAGGTAGAATACTGTATACATAATAAATAATTAAGTAAATATTAAATAAATGAAAAGATAAATAATAATAAATGTGTGGTTGCCAGGCACGGTGGTACACATCTGTATTCCCAGCACTCTGGGAGGCAGAGGCAGGCAGATCTTTGTGGGTTCTAGGCCAGCCTGGTCTACAAAACAAGTCCAGGAAAGCCAAGGCTACACAGAGAGACCCTGTCTCAAAAAAGCAAAAATAAAATTAAAAAAAAAAAAAAAAAAAAACAAAAAAGAAAAGAAAAAAAGAAAGAAAGAAATGTGTGGAGTTTAAGGCTTATCAGCCTCTGGGATAAGGAGTGTGTATTGAAAAGCCCTGTCTCCCCTGGGCTGATCTGACTGTTCTCTTCAGTATTTCTCCACCCAAGTCTGGGTCCTCTGGAGCCCCTTGCCTGAGTTTCCTCTCTGGAGACTGCCAGGGTGTGACTGCCTCCTGAGCATGAGTCTAGGAGAGGGCTTCAGGTCCTGCAGCTGTCTGCTCTAAGGTGGTCTCCTCCTCTTTCCTTGGCCCGCTTCCTGGTTGTCCAGTCTGCAGTAGCTCTTACCCACTCCTCCTCGTTCTAGAGCCTGCCTTGGATAAGGTCTTAGTGTTATGATCAGGAACACGAGGCCTCTTTCTTAGACTGTGAAAGGAACGGGATGAAGTGCAGAGTCTGGTTCTTAGTGGGAGCTAAGTGAGTGATAGCTGTTTTACTGTTCGCTGTGATTTCTTCTTGTTCCAGGAGGCAGATGGACTAATCACAGTCTGGATCGACTTTTAGTCCTGATGACTCCCACCGATAACTTGGACCTACATGTTGTTTAGCGACATTTTTATTTTTGTCTTTGACACCCCTCTTGCTGTCTGAGTAAATAACCTGTCCTGAATTGAGCTGTGTTTTTGGCACAAGTTTTCCTAACATTTCTAAGCCTGTTTCCTCGATATGTAAAGTGGGGATAATGAAATAAAGTGAAGATTCGATTTGAAAACAAAATAAGATCATGGAAAGGGCATAGTCTGGTGCACTGAGGAGAGGGCTGCTTAATCAGATCAGATGTCATTCTGTGTGTGCTGCTGGGCTTCGTGCAGCCCAGCGTCGTCAGGAGTAGGTACTGTTGTTCTCTGTCCTTGTTGGTGGCTTGCTTGTTCATGTGTGTTTGGTAGACTGGGTTTTTTACATTTGTTTATTTAATGTGTGGGAGAAAGAGTGGGCTGGCAAGTGTGTGTGAGTGTGCACACACAGCATAGCACAGTGTGCATGTGGAGGCTGGAGGCCAGCTTTTAGGGATGGATGCTCCCCTTCCACCCCGTGGTTTCAGGTCTGAACTCAGGTCTTCCGGTTTGGCAGTCAGTGCCTTTCTCCACTGAGGCGTCTCAGCAATTCAGATGGTGAATTTCTCCGGAGTGTCATGGATTCCTGACTGGCCTCAACCTTAGTAAGCAGCTGAGGATGACCTTGAACTCCTGATCATCTTTCGAAGCCTTCAAGTCTAGGATTATAGGTATATTCCACATGGCGGTATTTTGTTGTTGCTTTGTCTTGTTTTATTTTTTTAAAGACAAGATCTTCCTGTGTAGCCCCGATTGTCCTTTGACCTGTGGAGAGGTGCCATAATACACATGCCTATACTCATACACATATCACTTATGTGCACATACACACACACACTCACAATAATGATGAAGTTTTAAAACGTGAAAGAGAATCTGGAGAGATAGTTCAGCAGTTATGAACCCTGGCTGAATTTCTAGAGAAACTGGGTTCCAGTCCCAGCGCCCGCAAAGCGGCTCACAACCCTCTGTAACTACATCCCAGGAAATTTGGCTTCTCACAGCACTGCACAGACATGGTACACAGACATTCATGCAGGCAAAACATATAAAAATAAAAAAATAGCTGGGCCATAGTGGTGCACGCCTTTAATCCCAGCACTTGGGAGGCAGAGGCAGGTGGATTCAAAGTTGTGAGTTCAAAGTCGGCCTGGTATCCAAAGTGAGTTCCAGGACAGCCAAGGCTACATGGAGAAACCCTGTCTCAACCAGCTCCCTCCCCCCAAAAACAAAAACAAAAAGAGGTCAGTATTAGGAATGTATATGAGGAAAAAAAGTAGTTAACACAGCATAAAGCATCTTTCTGTTCCTTTGAATATCATCTTTTTTAGTTTATTTACATGCGCATCTCATTTTCAAGTACAGTTGTCCACTGCAATATCTTTCATTAAGTTTTTTACCTTTGCTTTTTGAGTTAAGTCAGTTAGGGAATTGCAGTGAGGCTGGCTTTTATTTCTCTTATTGAGACTTGGTTTCATGTAGTCCAGGCTGACCTTGGACTCCCGATATTATTGACAATCACCTTCAACTCCTGATCCCTTACACTTTCCAAGGGTTAACAGCACCATACTTGGCTGTATAAGAAGCTTTTCAAGGTTACATGTGTGGTAGGTTGTTGGGCCTGATAAGGCCTGCTGCATCTACCTGAACCTGGCTCGAGTTTGGAGACCTATCTTTAGCTTCTGATTTAAGAGGTGCTGCTTCCGGGCAAAAGTAATTCAGCATATCCACCTTAAAATTAACCCTGCCTGGTAACTGTTACGTGGAGTTTTCCCGCTGGCCCACCTCTCCTTGCACTACCTAACCTTGCCCTCTGCGTCATCTTACCTCACTTCCTTAAGCCTGCCCCCTGACCCAAACCTATAAAGAGGACCGCTTTATTCAATAAACCAAGTTCCTGCTTCAACAGATCTCCCAGCTCGGGGTGGTGTTTTATTCCCTGGGGCATCCAGGGAGGTTTGGGCTGTTGACACTCATCATCCGCTCAGCCATGGAGGGCATCCAGCTGGACTGGCCACCCTCCTCTCAGCTCCACCTGCCAGGTATCGACCTGGCAGTAGGTTATTCTGTCAGTAAGAGTCATTTCAGAGAAGTGAAGTGTTTGTTCTCTCCCTGGCCTAAGGCTGATGAGGTAGAGCTGCTAAACTAAGCAGGATAGAATAGATGGCTTCCACCCCACAGGGCCCCTTTTCAGTGCTCCTGGCAGCCAGGGAGGACAACACAAAGGAATAAGTGATGTTCACCTCCAAGTCCTCAGAGCCTAGCATGGGGTCTGTTAGGTCATAAGGCCTCACCATTGCCTATGAATAGTCACTTCTGTAGCAAGCAGATTCCGAGTATTCCTGGAAAGCATAGAGAAAGGAGCAATTAGCTCTCGCTGCAGAAGCTGGGGAAGCGTTCTCACAGGAGGAGACACTGGCTCTGAGGGGTTTCCAAGTCTAGGAAAATAGTCACTAGTCAACCCACAAGTACCCTAGGCTAATCCTGCTCAGTGGGATCAGCTCATGGTCCAAAGAAGCATAGGTAAAGGTTGGGGAAGTGAAGAGCAGAGATGGGAAGGGTAGACATGGATTGTAGATGTGCATGGGCTATGTGCAGATAAAGGGATCCCCCCACTGTAAATGGGAAATGCACCGAATTCTTCTAACACGAGGAATTTCCTTATTCACTTTAGAGCATCGGTTGTTTGTCTCATGATGCCAGGGCTAACTGGAGTTGTGGCATATGCTGCTGCCCAGCATCAAAAGAAAAAAAAGCTGGGGGCTGGAGAAATGGCTCTGTGGTTAAGAATGCTACTGGCTGCTCTTTCAGAGGACCTCTGTTTGATTCCCAGCACCCATACCTACAGCTCACACCTTCTGTAACTAACACCAGTTCCAGGAGAATTGATGCCCTCTTATGGATTCCAAGGACACTAGGCTTGCATGTAGTACAGACACACACACACACACACACACACACACACACAAACACACACAAAACAAAATATTAGAAACTGAAAAGCTGAACATGATGGCTTACACTTAAAAATTCCAGCACTCAAACGCTGAAGCAGGAGGATCACTGTGAGTTAAGAGGCCAGCCTTGGTGAAAGGGGAGGGAGAGAAAGAAAATGAGAGAGAAGGAGAACACACTCATGCTGGACAGACGGGGTTCAGCGACGAACAACGCTTGCTGCTCTTGCAGAGCATCGTGCTTAGTACTCAGAACCCTCTAACTCCAGTTCCAGGGGATCCAACATCCTCTTCTGGCCTCTGAGGGCACCAGGCCGACATGTGGTACACATATGTGCATGCAAGTAAAATACTCGAATCATGGAATCAGTCAATAAATATTTTTAGAAGAAAGAGAAGCTAGACGTGGTGGCAGGCCGGACAGTGGCACAGGCCTTTCATCCCAGCACTCGGGAGGCAGGCAGAGCTCTGTGAGTTTGAGGCCAGCCTGGTTTACAGAGTGAGTTCCAGGGCAGCCAGGGCTAAAACAGAGAAACCCTGTTTCAAAAACAACAACAACAACAACAAAAAACAAAAAACAACAAAACAAAGCCAAAAAGATGTGGTGACACATGCCTATAATTCCTAGAGGAAGCTAAGGTAAGAGGACCACTGGAGGAGGACATGGGATTGGAAAGAGGCCAATTCCAGGCATAGGAAATTGAGGTATAAAGATGCTAAAGTCCATTGGAACAATAAGACTATTGAATGTTGTCTGAAAGAAAGGTGGAAGCCGGTGGAGGTTCTGGAAAGGGGTGAATCAAGGAAGTTGGGAATCATCTGGTAAAAAGTTTTAAATGGCATGCAGTGAGGCTAAGGTTTACTCTGAAGGCAATTCAGTCATTAGTTACTAATCAGGAAAGTGGATTCGCAGATCATAAATGAAGTGGGAAGTGAGCAAATACTTGGAAACCAGTTATCTCTTATATGGCTGATGGGCCCAGATGTATAGACAGCTGTAATCCCAGCATTTGGGAGTGGATGAAGGACAGTCAGGAGCTAAAAGTCATCTCCAGCAACACAGCAAGATAGAGACCAGCGTAGGGCACATGAGATCCTGTCTCAAAAAATAAACTCGAAACAAAACAACAGATTGTGCATGAATCCAAGCAAGGCAAGAAAGGAAGTAAAAGAGATGCTGTGCATGCCTGTAATACCAGCATTGGAGGAGGCAGAGGCAAATGGATCCTGTGAGTTCAAGGCCAGCCTGGTCTACATAGCAAGTCCAGGAAAACCAAGGCTACACAGAGAAACACTGTCTTGAAAAACTAAAGAGACAGAGAGACAAACACACAGAGAAACACACACAGAGAGAGGCTGGTTTTAAAATACCTCAGGAGTCCAGTGAATAAGACAGCTTATTGCAGGGTGCCTGTGGGACTGAGGAGAGGTGTTACAGCTCTGAGGAGAAAGGCTTCCCAACTCATAAACTGCCCTGGTGCACGTGTTGCAGCTCTGAAGGGAAAGGTATCCCAGCAGTCAGGAGCAGAGGAATACCAGTATAACAAACCTCACACAAGACATTTATTGAGAAGGACGGAAGAGAGTGGCTGACTCTGCTCAGGCAAGAAGCGGAAAAGGACTCAGGCTTTAGATATGGTTTTGCCGGGGAAGGGTTGAGGAGCTTTCCAGGGTGTTCTGGGATGGGCGGAATTTTGTAGCCCAATCTTGTTTGTTTGTTTGTTTGTTTGTTTGTTTGTTTTTCTGTGGGGCGGCGGCTGACTATCTCTGTTCTGAGAGGCTTACAGCCATTAGTCTCCTGGGAGGCCTGGCTGCTCAGCTTCATGAAGAGGAAGATGTTGGATTCTGTTTCACACAAACTAAGATCAGGTGGGAAATGAGCACTTGGCAGGGAAATACTTTCATAACTGAAAATACTTTCAAATTGCAGAGGCATAGGACGTTCATAGTAATTGGGGCAGACAGCTTTGAGGAGCTTGGGAACAAACGAGGAAAAACACCTGCCTGGGCTGACAGAGGTGGCATATGACATAGGAGAATTTATGCAAGGTCGATAGAGCACGATTCACTTTAAGCACTGCAGTTTAAGGAATTAGGTTTCCAAGCCAGTGCTGGGAGAAGTGATTTACAAAGAATATTCTACTGCGGGGCACTTTTAAAGATGACGGCTCTCACAGTCACTTAGACTGAGCGTTCTCCTGCAGGCTTTCTAGAAGCCGGAGGAGCTGACTACCTGCTTAACACACCTCTGCAGCCTTCCTCAGAGGCCCTCATTTCTTCCGAGCCGAATCTTTCCCACGTGTAAAATGCCAACAGTGCCACACCACAAAGCGTCGGGCATACAGTGTGTGCCCTGTAATTGCCAGTTCTGACTTGTTACATTGTCTAACTTGGGTCTTTGTCAACGCTTAGAAGTGTGTGGTCTGAGGTCCTAACTGGAGTGCGCGCTGTCTCCTGTACCCACACCAGACTGTGGAAGGGGCAAGGCGGTGAGTGGTCTGCGCAGCCGCAGAATGGATTGCAATAGCGCCTACAGCCTCTAGGGGGCCCCAGGGACCGCCCAGGTTCTCCTCGCCCCGCCCCGCCCCGCCCTGAGGGGTCAGGGTTCAGTGGGTGGTGACAAGCCGGCTGAAGGTGGCGGTGATCGGGAGTCCTGGGTCTATGGCGCCACCGCAGCGATGTCCTCTGTGTCGCCAAACTTTCTTCTGTGGTCGTGGACACGTCTACAGCCACAAGCACCAGCGGCAGTTGAAGGGGGCTCTGGAGCGGCTTCTGCCGCAGGTGCGGACGCGGGGCTGGGGGAGGCCGGAGATGCGGGCTGTGGTTTCAGGGTCCTAGCTGGCTTCCGTCCTGCAGGTGGAGGCCGCCCGCCGGGCCGTCCGCGCCGCCCAGGTGGAGCGTTATGTCCCCGAGCATGATCGGTGCTGTTGGTGCCCGTGCTGTGGCTGCGAAGTGCGGAAACACCTGAGCCATGGAAACCTGACAGTGCTGCAGGGCGGCCTGCTGGAACATCTGGCCAGGTGATAGCTGGGGAACACCCCTCGCCCCGGTACACACGCAGAGAGGCGCACACAGGTGGCGTGGAAAGTTGGAAGTGGGGAGAGGACGGTCGGTTTTGTGACTTAGTTGGGGTATGAATTACCTCGGAGCATAGGGTGTCTTAGCCCCACTGTGGTCCCAGTGGTGTAGGTGGTTTTGCTAAAAAAAGCCAGCTTGCCCTCCTCCTCCCACTTTATTGGAAGAAAGGAGTTCTGAGATAGAGACCTGCCTTGTCCACGGAAGCAACCCAGAGGCCAATCTGCATTACCTATCTAATGCTTTGATGCCTAGTACCGTTTTGCTGCTTTAATGTAGCTGCGATTACTCTTCCTTTCCATTCTCAGCCCAGAGCATAAGAAAGCTACTAACAGATTCTGGTGGGAGAACAAGGCCAATGCCCAAATGAAAGAGAAGTTTCTGATCTCCCCCCAGGACTATGCAAGGTAAGTCATCTGTTATAAAAGATGTAGCAAAGTGAACTCTACAGATCTTTGTCAGGCACAAAAGCTTCTATCAATTGGAAAGTTCGGAGGGAGTGCGGTGGTTCTAATCCCATGACTAGGGAGGCGGAGAGTGGATCCTTGAGAGTTGGAAGCCAGCCTGGGTACAGAATGAGACCTTATCTCGAAACCAGAACAGACTGGGGAAGTTCAGCTATGTCGGCGCTCATTTATTGTTGCAGGTCCTAGCCGAATCAGGGTCACAAACTCCAGATCCGCCCAAGCCATGTACTGGAAAGTCCAGCAAGGATTTCATTATTATCTAGTGTTTTCATAGCACTTTTTTTTTTTTTCCTTTTTGAGATAGGGTTTCTCTTTGTAGCCTTTGCTGTCCTGGACTCACTTTGTAGACCAGGCTGGACTCAGACTCACAGAGATCCGCCTCCCTGAGTGCTGGGATTACAGGTCTGCACCACTGTGTCCAGCTTCATAGCACTTTTTATCAGTACACCCACACATTAAAAACGTGTTGACTGGGTATGGTGCCTTAGGCCTGTAGTCCCAGCTGTTTGGAAGGCTGAGACAAGAAGTCAGAGGTCAGAAGAGGCTATCTTGATCCCCGGGAACTGGAGTCACAGATGGTGGTAAACTCTCTTGTGGGTGCTTTAAACCTATGTTTCTATAAAGCAGGTAGTACTTTTAATGTCTGAGCTATTTCTTCAGCATCCAGCATCTGATTTTTGATGAGTGAATGAAGAGCTATAGAAACTTATTATTGAGGGTAATGAATTTTCTTTTCCTTTTTTTTTTTTTTTTTGAGGCAGGGCCTCTCTGTAGTCTTGGTTGTCCTGGAACTCACTATTAGATTGGGCTGGCCATGAATTCACAGAGACCTGCCTCTACCATTTAAAAAAAAAAAAAGGTATAAAAGAGTATACCAATGCAGATTATAGGTATATTGCTGCACCCAGGAGGCTAAGACAATTGCCTCACTTGCTTAGAGATAGGATCTCAGTATATAATCCATGCTGGCCTCAAACTCAAGATCTTTCTCCCTCCACTTCCTCAGTGGTGGTATTAGTTAAGACTTATTTTTATTTTATGTATAGGAGTGTTTTGCCTGTATATGTATATGTGTATATGCTGTGAGCATGTAGTGCCTGCAGAGGCCAGAAGAGGATGTCATGTACCCTAGAAGTAGAGTTATGACAGTTGTGAACCAGCATTTGGGTGCTAAAAACTAAAACCAGGTCCTCTCCAAGAGCATCAAGAGCTTTTAACCTCTGAGCCATTTCTCTAACCCTTATTATTATTATTATTATTCTTGATAATGGTGTCTGTGTATGCATGTGTGCAAATTTAGGTGTCCTGGCGGCCAGAGGTGGCGTTTCCCTGGAGCTGGAGTTACAGGCAGTTGTGAACAGGCCCGCCTTTGTGTTGGGTGTGAATTTGGGTGGATCTTTCTCCACATCAATACTGTTTGTTTTGTTTTGTTTTTGAAGATTGATTAGTGTGTGTGTGTGTGTGTGTCTGTGTGTGTGTGTGTGTTGGGTATGTGCTTGTGAGTGCTGCTGCACAAGGAAACCAGAAGCATCAAACCCCCTGGAGTTGGAGTTATAGGTTGTTGTCAGCTGCCCAACATGGATGCTAAGAACTGAACTTGACTCATTGGAAGAGCAGTATATGCTTTTCTTTAAAAAAATATATATATATATTTATGTGTATGGGTTTTTACCAGCATGTATTTGTGTGCCTGGTGCCCTCTAAAGGTAGAAGGGAGCATTAGATGCCCTGGAACTAGAGTTATAGTCTCCATGAACCACCGAATGGGCACTGGGAGTCCATCCTGACAGAGTTCTCTAGAAGAGCAGCCAGTGCTCTTAACCACTGAGGTATCTCTTCTTAAGTATTGCAGTATAAAACAAATACAAATATGTTGTTGGGGACCAGAGTTTTTGCTGTGGCAGAAGGGAGATACATGTTAGGAATGGAGGGATTTAAATAGGAAAATACCCTACAAATTCCTTAGGTATAAAGGTTAAGTGGAGGGACTGTCTCTGACATGAACTCAGTGACTAGCTCTTTGACCACCCGCCCTGAGGGAGAGGCAGCCTTGCCAGGGCACAGAGGAGGACAAGGACATTACAGCCAGTCCTGATGAGACCTGATAAGCTAGGGTCAGATGGAAGGGGGGGACCTCCCTATCAGTGGACTTAGAGAGGGACATAAGAGGAGATGAGAGAGGGAGTATGGGATTGGGAGGGAATGAGGAAGGGGGCTACAGCTGGGATACAAAACAAATAAAATGTAATTAATATAAAAAAATAAAAATTTAATTAAAAAAATAAAGATTAAGTGGGCTGGGCAGTGGTGGCGCACATCTTTAATCCTAGCACTCAGGAGGCAGAGGCAGATCTCTGTGAGTTTGAGCCAGCCAGTGTTATACAGAGAAACCCTGTCTCAAAAAGCCAAAAAAAAAAAAAAGGGTGGCATTAATGGGGACAGGGTAAGTGCTGGCACTTCACCAACAGTGTAATATTTCTGTTAGAAACTTTTAACCTGAGTGGCGCATGCCTTTCATCCCAATGTGGATTTCTGTAAGTTCAAGGACAGCCTGGTCTACCGGGGCTAGAGATCATTCTCAGCGGTTAAGAGAACTTTACTCCTCTTGCAGAAGGCTTGAGTTCAGTTTCCAGTTCCCACTAGTTGTGCAGCTCACAACCACCCATAACTGTAGCTCAAAGTGATCCAACGTCCTTTTCTGCAATCCAAGGGAACCAGAAAGGCATGTAGCATACAGACATACATGCAGGCAAAACATCCAAATGTGTTTAAAAAATAAAGGCTCGTAGAACTGTGTGACAGTGTTAGGTGTACTAGGTAAGAGGAATAGATGCTCACTTTAGCAGTTTTTTCGTTTGAAAATTCTCAGAATTAAGCTGAGCATGGTGGTTCATTCCTGTAATCTCAGCACTAAGATTGGAGTTGAGGTGAGGTGGAGTTGGCTGAGGTGGAGTTCCATGCTAGTTTAAGCTATACAATCGGATCCTGCCTGCCATTGTGTTTTTTTTTCCCTCAGAATCAGAAACTATCCACTGAAATGTTCTTTATAGCTGGTGGGGCTGGAGTTTTAGGTGGATTTATCTCTTTTTCAGTATTTCTGTAATTATATTTTTAGGTTTAAGAAATCCATGGTGAAAGGCTTGGATTCCTATGAGGAAAAAGAGGATGGTGTGATTAAAGAGGTAGGAAGAAAGGCCTCTGAAGGACCTCTCCCCATAGTCCTGAACCGACCTAAGTATTGTCTCTCCCACAGATGGCAGCTCAGATCCGTGAGGTAGAGCAGAGTCGGCAGGAAGTGGTCCGCTCTGCCTTAGAGGTTGGTTTCCCTCGGAGGACCCTGAGCAGTATCCAAACCCACTGATGCCCGGCGTTTCCTGTCCAGCATTTCAAGTCAGCTCTCCTCTCAGGAACTACTGGGTCACAAGTTCATATGCCTCAATTCCCTTCCCTGTTCACCCGGGGCAGGCCGCTTTAGTAGAGATGTGGGTAGGGCTGGGAGCTGGCAGATGGGCAGTACCCTCCGTAAGTTACTGGAGTCTGCAGTGTTGGGGGCATGGCCCAGGCAGGCTCTTAAGCACTTTAGACACATTTATTTTTCCTGAATCAAACTCAGCCTCAGGCAGAGCCAGATCCAGAAGAGGGCTCTTCGGCTTCTGGAAGCTGGAAAGCAACCAATGGGTAAGTTACTAGGGAGCATCTTGAGTTGGATGCTGGGAAATGGGAGCAGACCTAATCTTTGCCACCCTCGCTGCTCAAGGACCTCATCTGCCAGTCTGGCTCCTCTATCTTTTCAGCCACATAGCCTCCAGCTCACAGCAGGTAACACACTTGGACCCGCAACGTGTTCCAGAGCTTGACTGGATGGAGACAGGACAGCACCTAACTTTCATAGGCCATCAGGTACAATGGACAAGCAAACCCAGAGTTGTCACCAACCCTTCAGGTGCCAGAACACTATTTCGGCTTTTCTACCTACTCTAGCTATCTTCATCTTCTCCATTTATTTTCCCTTACTGAACCCTTCCTTGGTAGTGTTCCCAGACTCCTTTGCAACTTTTCAGGGTGTTCAGCATCAGGGATTTGAAGCTATGCCCTACTACCCTGCCACTGAATCCTAGCACCTCCTTCCATTTTTTGTTGTCATGTAACTTTGCCAACCAGTTTTACCCCATCTACCTCAGTCCCACCTTGGGATTGTTCTCAGTGACTGGTGAGTTCTTCAGAAGTGAAGCAGATTGTCACAAGTTGTGTTCCCTCCCTTAACATTTACTGTCTCTAGCTATTTTATCTTAGATCTATTTTCCCTCCCCATTTTTACCACAGGACACACCTGGAGTTGGCAACATCCACTCAGGTAAGTTTCTGAAGTGTTTGTGTGGCTGGTTTTGTTGAGGCAGGCTCTCACTGTGTAGACGTGGCTAGGGGTGGCCTGGAAATCACCGGCGAGTGCTGACATTGAAGGTGTATCACCACACTCAGCTCTTTTAAGACAGATTAACTCTTAGCTCATGCAACTCAAGTGCTAGAATTAGACATGCCATATTTAACCAGTTTGCTGTTTTGTTTTTTAAATAAAGCTTTGAAATTTGTATGCAAAATAGATAAAAACTTGCAAGAGGTGAGGAAATGGTTCAATGAGAGTACTTGCTTCCAATCTGCAGTAACCATAAGTCACACGTGACTTTAACCCTTGCTGGCCAGCAACCCTAGCTGAAACCAGGCTTTAGTTACTGGCATTCTCAATGCAAGACACAGCAAAAGAAAACCTTTGTTCAGCACTTGGGAAGCTGAGGCAGGGAGCTCTTGATTTTGAAGCCTGCCTGAGCTAACTGCATGCAACAAGTGCTTGGCAGTGAGGTGGAACTTGCCGTAGTTCTGGGAGTAGAATATACCACCTTGAAAGAGCTCAGCTGCACTTACAAATATCCCTTCCAGAGCACAAAAGCTTTAGGAGTAAAACCCCGGAAAAGTGCAGTTATATTGGAAGTGTTTTAATGAAGCCTAATGCTTCATTGAACTATTAATTCAGGGCTTTCACTGTAGTAACTCATACTTTTATCAGGATTTTTCCTTTAAAAAAAAAAAGCAAACAAAACCACTCATACTTTTACCAGGATTTTTCCTTAAAAAAACAAAACCAAACCAAATAACCGGTGGTGCTATTGCATTCCTTTAAAGCACTGGCAAGTGGATCTGAGTTCAATGCCAGCTTGGTCTTCAAAGTAAGTTCCAGGACAGCCAAGGCTACAGAGAAACCCCATCTCAAAACAGAAAAGCCTTATGACCTCAGTAGACACAAGGCATGGGCATGGTACAGACATAAACACAGGCAAAACATAATACACATAGAAGTGAAGTAAAATCTAAAAAGCCACCAGAGAATATGGCTTCAGCCATGCCTATGCTGCCTACTGCCAAGCTCCAGGATCTCTGTGCTTTAATTACAAGCATACCTAGCTGGAGCATGTCCGACAGTATTGTGGATCTTAAAGGGCTTTGCTTTGTTCTAGGTGCTACACCCCCCTGGATGATCCAAGAGGAGGAACACAACTCTGGAAACCTCCCCATAGGACCTTCCTATGAAGAATTCCTTAAAGAAAGTAAGCAAGCTATCCCAAGCAAAACTCACTTCAAGTGTTTACATTCAAAGCATTACCCAAGGTGCTAGCTGCAGCGCAGTAACCTGCCTATAGACTCAGCTTAGTTGTCTGAGACAAGACTACTTAAATTCAAGATTAGCTGGGTCAGCTTATTTTCTGTTTGCAGAGGAAAAACAGAAACTGAAGAAACTCCCCCCAGAGCGAGTTGGTGCAAACTTTGACCACACCTCCAACACCAGTGCGGGTTGGTTGCCCTCTTTTGGCAGAGTCTGGAATAACGGACGCCGCTGGCAGTCCAGGTATGGATAAATCTCCAGAGTTTAATTAGCTACCTCCCTACAGGTTTTCTACTAATCTTGCTAAGTCCTTATTTCCTTTCAGGCATCAATTCAAAACTGAAGTGGCAACAAGAAGCAAGCAGTCACAATAAAGGAAAAAAGCTGAAGGGTCTCAGCCTGATACTCTTCTGATCTCATGGCCAACAACTCCAGCAACCATTCATTTAACTTAATAAAGTTTTATTTTTCAAAATGCACAGCTGATTGAACCTGTAAAAAAAAAAAAAAAAAAAGGAAAAAAATTAAATCATAATATAAGGCTCTCAAAGAGGGAATATACAATACTCCAACTGAAGGACCTCCAGTTCCCACCTGCTCATGCATCTTCACCAGCAGCTGGGGCATCTCCACCCTTTGTGTTTCTGGTGTAAATTACTTGGGCTCTGTGCTTTGAAACCAGCTTGATGAGTCCTAAGGAGAAAGGGTAAGGTTTTAAAACTTCAATTTGAAGGTTTTGCCTACATGAGTCTGTGTATATTCACAAATGTGTGTGCACCCGGTTATCTGAGAAGGCAACCTGACCCTCTGGAACTGGCATTACAAAGGGTTTTGAGCAATCTCTCCAGCCTTAAAGATATGACATTTTTCTCAAGTTAGCAGATGCTTTACACACATTTGCTATTTCTTTTCCAAACAGAATTACTTAGCAATTAGACCATCGGTGCTTATACTCTAGTCCATGCTAGTCTGGGAATTGGTACTGATCAGCCTTCAATGTGCTGGGATTTACAAGTATATGCATTTGAGCAGGGTAGTGGTGCCAGGCAGAGGCCAGCCTGGTACAAAGTGAATTCCAGGACAGCCAGGGCTACAGAGAAATCCTGTCTGAGGCAGGGAACAAACTAACGTGTGAACCACCAATGTTTTTTTTTAAGGATTTCCTATAAATTTAGTGTGTCTAAGTGCAGGGAGAATCAATTATCAGGAGTCAGTTTTCTTCTTCCATGCTGAGGCAAGATCTTCCTGCTGCTGCTACTGCATAGCAGTATACTAGGCTAACTGGCCTCAGAGCTTCCAGATCATTCTCCGGCTTCTTCCAATCTTGCCATAGAATATTTTGCACGAGGCTATGTAGGACAGGCACGTCTCTACCAGGTATCCTTCAGACCCCGAGCATAAATTTAATGGGCCACTATGCCCACATAAGGTCGACAGCTTATACTTGTGCTCCAACTAAAACTACAACACCCAGACCCTGTCACTTGAATCAGTGTAATTAGAAGAAATGGCAAATCGAAGGCAGGAAGATTATTTGCCTAGATTAAATAGCGAAACGGTAACGCAAAACAGCAGGGCATGGTAGTGCTTGCCTTCAATCCCAATATTAGTAAAA
Source organism: Psammomys obesus (assembly GCF_907164565.1). Lineage (NCBI taxonomy): Eukaryota > Metazoa > Chordata > Mammalia > Rodentia > Muridae > Psammomys > Psammomys obesus. The sequence continues at coordinate 6,356,629 of NW_026596039.1, read as the reverse complement.
AGGATCAGGAATTCAAGGCCAGCTATAAATGAGAAGAACAGCAGTAGCTGGGCATGGTGGTGACTTTAATCTCAGCACTGGAGAGGCAGAGACAGGTCTATCTCTGTGGGTTCAAGGCCAGTCTGGCCTTTAATCCCAGCACTCAGACAGGAGGATCTCTGTGAATTCTTAAATTAGATCAAAGTTCTAGGACAGCCACGGCTACACAGAGAAACCTTGTCTCGGGGAAGAAAAACATCCTGCCCCCCCCCCCAAATGATGCTACCAACAAAACAACCCAGCCCTAAAAACACCTCTTACCTTTACTAAGTAGCTCCTGAAGGGCTGCCCTGGCCAAGGAACCACGAATCTTCAGTCTCTCAGAGACCACAGCTGGAGTAATAAGCTTATAGTTGGGAACTTCCTTACATAATTTGTCATATGTGGCTTTGTCAAACAGCACCAGGTTGTTGAGCTTGTCCCGAACTTTACCTTTGGACCACTTCTGCTCGTTAAGAACAAACACAAGCACTAGTCAGTTTCTCTCACAAGCAACACATGTCTGAGAAACCTTTGTCACCCCCTCAGGAAAGTTAAAGACTAAAAGCAGCAACGAAAACACTCTTACGGCTGGGGGGGGGGGGGGTCACCACATCATGGAGAACTGTATAAATGAGTCGCAGCATTAGGAAGGTTGAGAAACACTGCTTTAAAAATATATATATACCACCGTATTCTTGAAAATGACTACGAACTTGAGTAGAGATAATTAAGTCAAAAAGCTGGACCAGGTGGTGACGCCTATACCCCCAGCACTCGGGGAGGCAGAGGCAGACGGGATCTCTCTGAGTTCTAAGCCAGCCTGGTCTACAAAGCCGAGTCCAGGACAGCCAGGGCTACACTGAGAAACGCTGACTTGAAACACAAAACAAAAACCCAAAAGACAAAGTCAAAAGTATGATTCTAGAACTCACTATCTGGAAAAAAAAAAAAATCACATTACAGGTTCACAAAAGGTCCCCTAAAATCTTTCTCTTACCTTCTTTTTGGCCTTGCCACCAGACTTATTTACTGGGTCTTTGTCTTTTTTGGCTGACTTTCCGGCATCCTTCTTCTTCTTATCGTCCTTGGGAGGCTAGGGAAAGAAAGCGGGAATGCAGGCTGGTCATAGGGTGGCCCCACGCGCTCCCATCGAAGTTCTTCACCAACCCCGGCGGCGGCGCCGGAGCACATGGACGCAATGCCCGCGGCCGCCCCGAGACGCAGGGCCGCAGATCACGAAGCGCTGCGCAGAGTCGCCTCCACCACCCCCCAGCACCGCTCGGCCCTCTGAACCCCGCTGCTCGGCACTAGCGAGCCTCACCATGGCGAAGCTCCGAGAGCGGCGACGACCCCTGCAGCCTCACTAAGATGTCGGAAAAAAAGGAAGCCCGTCCGCCCGACAGTCCCAGAAACCTCCGCCTCGAGAGAGTACTTCCGGGGCAAGGGGTGGGGCCATGTTCGGGCTACTCTCCGCCTCATCCTGTCGCGTTAGACGGAATAGGGGGAGCGGCTTCCACCATGAAACCTATTCCCCCTAGGCGCTAGCCGTAAATTGCTTGACCCTGCTGCGGGACAGCGACAAATGCTCTTCTCTGGCACTAGAAACACACTAGACCAGTTTCCAGAAATTCGTTTCTCGGCTGGGGGGGGGGAAGCGGAGAACATAGTTTGCGCATGCGCCCAACGGGGCAGGGGGGCGGGGCTATGGCCAGTTCCGGGGCTGGAAGAGGCCAGATTGTTGCGCCCTATCGGTAGCTCAGCGATGGCAATTTTTAGTGTTTACGTGGTGAACAAAGCCGGCGGCCTGATTTACCAATGGGACAGCTACTCGCCACGGGCTGAGGCTGAGAAAACTTTCAGTTACCCGCTGGATCTGCTGCTTAAACTGCACGACGAGCGTGTACTGGTCGCTTTCGGCCAGCGCGACGGCATCCGGGGTGGGCTGGGCTCGAGGGCGGGGCCGGCGCTGCGGAAGCGGGCTGCTGGGAGTGACCGGAGGGATTGGGGGTAGAATGGGAGTAAAAGGAGGTGCGGGGCGTGGACCAGGGTGCCTCTGACAATTTTTTTTTTTTTTTAAATTTTCCGAGACAGTTTCTCTGTGTAGCCTTGGCTGGTGTCTCTGATTCTTAGCCTCTCTTCTGTAGTGGGCCACGCAGTGCTGGCCATCAATGGCGTGGATGTGAATGGCAAGTACACGGCCGACGGGAAAGAGGTGCTGGAGTATCTGGGTAACCCGGCGAATTACCCGGTGTCCATTCGATTCGGCCGGCCCCGCCTTACCTCCAACGAGAAGCTCATGCTGGCCTCCATGTTCCACTCGTAAGTGCCCCTTCCCCCTTTAAACTTTTCCTCCCCAGACTTTCTCTAGGCTGGCTAACCTGTTTTCTGTGTTCTGACAATCTTTTGCACTTCTTCAGTGGCTGAGCTCTTTTCATAAAGAAATAACTGATTAGCTATATCGAGGTTTGAGGTAGTTTGATCTTGCCCTGTCAGCTTCTGTCCTCTTAGCCCTAGTTTCTTCATCTTTAACAAATAAGGTAATTGACATTTTTAAATGGTTTTTCCAGACAGGGTTTCTCTGTGTAGCCCTGGCTGTCCTGGAACTCAGAGAACCGCCAGCCTCTGCCTTTGAAGGTGCTGGGTTTAAAGACATGTACCACTACTACCCGCCTAGGTAACTGAATTAAATGGACATTAAAAGTCTACCTGTGATTTCCTATGGTGTAAGGTGTGTTGACATAGGATTAGCCATGTATTCCTTAGCATGTTGGCTTTAGCTAACATACTTAGTGTAAAATGTTTCATATTGGGGCTGGAGAGATGGTTTGGTATTTTCTGCTCTTGGGAGAGCCAGCATCCACGTGGTGGCTCACAACTTTAAGTCCAAGGGATTCGATGCCTTCAGGCACCAGTCATACATGTGGCACACATGCATACATACATACGTGCAGGCAAGAACACTTCACTACCATTAACCCATTTGTATTTTGTCCTCATTGCTACATAAAGCAGCCCACCAAGGAGGCTAGAGATGAATTGACTTCTCTGTCACCAGATGACTGAATGACCAGACTTGAGACCATAAATAAATAAAAATTAATGTTAGGGAAACAATGTTACATAGCAAAATTATAACGTATAATGTGTATAAAAGGCAAATGAGCATAAAAGAAATTTTGACACTCCTGCTGAGCAGTTCACAGTATTTCTTCTGACTGTCCCAGGCTGTAAAGTGGACTCCTCCAAAGATTGGGTACTTGAGTGGAACAGTTTGAGGAGCACTTTTCCCTTACATCACTTGGTACATTCTCCACTTCACCTCCTTTGCATACAGGCTCTTTGCTATTGGTTCCCAGTTGTCTCCGGAGCAGGGCAGTTCAGGCATTGAGATGCTGGAGACAGACACATTTAAGCTGCACTGCTTCCAGACACTGACAGGTACGTGTTTGCAGGGGTCACAGGGGACAGCTGGGGCTGACAACCCCGGGATTGACCTGAGATTTGGTGGACAATGTCAGGGATGGTGTCAGGTTTCTCAGTTGTACAAACACATCCATTTGTTTTGTGAATCCAAAGCCAATATTGACTCAGAGGCTGATTTTGTTTATGTCAGCTAGTGTGCTCAACCCTGGGTTTTGATCAAATCCACATTAATGTTAGGTTTCACACATTTTGGAAGGTGTGTTCTTCTAAATAAAAGTCTAAAGCCGAATAGACCTGGCCCTTGGATCCTGCTTATCCTTGCTGCGCTCCTTGGTGTGGATGCCAGAACTGCCAGAGTTTGTCTTCTGGTTGTCCTCTCTACTGAGGAAGTCCAAATCTGAAAATGGCAGTTGACCTCGAGTCTAGTCACTCATAACCCAGTGACAGTGCAGCCACATCACCGCTATCCTCCTGTGTTAGCTGCTTTATGTGCCAAAAAGGACAAAATGAAAATGGGCTTATGGTAGTACTTAACAAAATTGAAAGGACTACAGAAATACAGAGTGCTATTTGCTGTATTCTCTGTCCTCCAGTAACCATTTCTGGCTTTACTCCAGGGATCAAGTTTGTGGTCCTAGCAGATCCTAGGCAAGCTGGAATAGATTCTCTTCTCCGAAAAATTTATGAAATTTACTCAGACTTTGCCCTCAAGAACCCTTTCTACTCCTTGGAAATGCCTATCAGGTAGGTAGTCCCATTCCCCAGATATTGCCAAAGCCTTGTGCTATCTCCCACGTCATTTAAAGTGTGACCAAGTATTGCTTTCAGATAGAGACAACAGTGACCAGCTCTATTTATCTTGAGGACCCTGGGTCTCCTTGTGCTTCAAGACCTTTAAATAATTTCTACCAGTTCTGCCTTGTAGTGGGAGTGTTATACCTCACAATGTTTTGTCTTCTGGGTCTGTCCTAGATGTGAGCTATTTGACCAGAACCTGAAGGTAGCTCTAGAGGTAGCAGAGAAGGCTGGCACTTTCGGGCCTGGGTCATAGGCTGAACCTGGAGTGGACCCCTAAATTCTGAGACATGCTGCAGAACATGCTTTGCCGTTTCTACTCCAGTGAGGATCCTATTTGCAGCAGCCTTGCTAACATACTTGAAAATGGAAGACTGCTGAGCCTGGTGATGGAGACAGATCCTGGGCTAGAAAGCTATGTTCTATGTCCTTTTGTATATATCACAGTCCTGTGCCCTACTCTGTACAGATTTATTTATGGAGGAAGCTGGCTTAGCAATGCTGTAATAAACATTCCTTTGTTCTAGTGTTTGCTGTCCTTACTGATGGTTTGGGAGAAAGGCATGAGAGGGGAAAGTAGAAATGGTAAGGGCATTCTGCGAAGGTGAGGTACTGTCTTCTAGTAGAAAACTAAACAAATTGGTGTTCATTAAACAAGCTAACATAATAGTTTGATTTTGAGTCTTAGATGTGGTCCCAGAGCTGCTCGTTTCCTGGGAACCTGAAGGGTGAAGGTGCATGATAGCGCACATATTATCACTTCAGTCAAGCTAAGTTTTATCTCAGTATACACTGACACCAGGATGTACATTCTTTTACACATAGAATTTAGGACATTACAAAGCACCTGTGCTGCCACAAGTCAAGCAGTTCTGATGGCCTGAGTTTGGACCCATGCTTTCTGACCACCCTTCATCAAGTTGTTTGTTCATTTGTTAGTTTGTTTTGCTTTTGGAGACAAGGTTTCTCTGTGTAGCCTTGGCTGTCTTGGACTCACTTTGTAGACACAGAGATCCGCCTGCCTCTGCCTCCCCTGGTGCTGGAATTACAGGCCTGTGCCCCCCGCCAGCCCATCACTTTAGTTAACCTACCTGCAACCCAGAAGTGTACAGTGTTCAGCTAATGCTGAGCTTGTGCTTCAAAGGCTCCATTTATGCCTCACTCCAGAGAAAAACCTTTCCTTTTGTGGGTGGAAAGTACCGATACTGAGTACTTTCCAACGGAAAGCAGCGTCCAGCTTATGTCTCCCTTTGAAAGGATGAGCCACTGACTGTTTAGTATCAAATCTAGTTTTATTAATATCTAACAAGTCGGCTCACCCTCTGTGTTCCTCCCTTTTGTCCCAGGGTATTGATGGGAGTGGTTGCTTCCTCCCTTCCCTTAGGGACTTAGCAATAACTTTGCCCCCTTGCCAAGAAGCCTTGGGATACAACAGAAACCACAGGCCATTAATGTTCTGCAGCTGCAGAGACAGCTTCACCTCACTAGGAGATGGGAACAGGACAGGGCCTAGGAGAGGATGAAGGGTATAGGAGACGCCCTGAATGCAGGAGTTGTCTGTCAACTAGATGACTAGATGGTAGAAACAAGTTAATGGAGTCTATAAAACAAACACCACCATTTAAATAGAGAGTAGGATGGGGAGTTGGGATCTCATTTGCCAGTGATAACTTGCAGCACCATGGACGTCCAGGGAGACAGTGTAGACACAGAAAGGCGAAGGTTCTATGCTGACCAGTGCAGCCCCTCTCCGTTTCTGTGCCCTGCCAGCAAGGCTGCAGTTGGGGACGCTCCGGAGTTGAGTACTGTCTTCACTCTGCCTTCTTGGGTACTCGGCCCATCTTGGTGCGGATATTTCGAAGCAAGAAGAAGACAGCTGTGCTGGCTATACAGATCACTTCTGCCACCCAGAAGGCTGTGCTCCAGCTATAGTGCTTGGCGATTGTGCTGAAGGGTAACCCAGCCAGAAATCCACCCACTGTTGTGGAGAAGGAGAAGAACCTGAGCCATGTGTGAGGGTTAAGCAGATAGGCAGTTCTACCTCTGATAGGCCTAAGCAAGGCATTGAAGGGAGGCAGCTGTTCCAGCAAATGCCACTTACCATTGGCCATGAGTCCCACAATGGCATGAGAGGTGCCACACAAGTTGGGAGGTGCGCTCTCATTGGCTATGACTCCAAACAAGGCAATGGGACCATAAGAAGAGAAACCAAACACAGCTCCCAACACCAGAATCCAGATCTGCAAGGGCAGCAAGAGACAGCACTGAAAATTAGGAACTGCCCACAAGTGCCTAAGGAGGAACAAACTAGTCAAGGCATAGCTAGCGGCCATCCTCACCCCACTCCCCAATACTGCTGATGATACAGCTGGCACAATGAATGAGCCAGCCAAAAGGGCCTAGGTGGGCAGAGGAGACATCCCTCTGAGTTGGATGCTGGCTGTTTCAGAATTTGTGCAAGCTGGGTTGGTTAGGGGTCAGACAGGGGTGAAACAAAAGTGAGACAGACCAGGAAGAAAACCAGAGATATCTGTAAGGCACCTCGTGCTCTGTAAAGCCTGTGAGCTCAGCCAAAGGATGGAGAGCAGGAGTCCAGAAAGCATCCTAGAGAGCAGAGGAAAGAGAAGAAAACCAGGCCCAGAGTGGAGGTGGGACACAGTACTGAAGAGAGAAAGTAAGGTACTAAAGAACCACAAAGGGAGAAGGAGCTGGCCCAGAGGAGAGGGTCTTGCTTTCTCTCCCTTGCAGACAGCGAGGCTCTATATTTACCTTGGGTGAGTCACTGGTCACCGTTACCCGGAAGAGGAACATGGACGCTGCCATGCCAGCCATCATGAGCAGCAACAGGCCATGGCGAGGGTTCCCATATATCGACAGCCCTGCCTAAGGATACATTGCCAGCCATATCAGGTCCTCCGAGCAGGGCGAAACACCCCCACCCCTGGACTCTGACACAGCAGGACTATTGCTGACAGGTCTTTGGCAATATGTCACAGTTCCTGGCCCCAGACAGCTCTGGGAGGCCCTGGTCACTGCTCAGTGTTCTGAGGCCAAATTCCACAACATCCCTTCCTCCACCTTGGGGCAGGCATGGGACACGTGCTAGGGAGCTGTACCTGGTCCAAAGCCACCCCTGGTTTTCTTAAAGGGCAGAGAAGCTTACTGACTAGAGAGAAAGATCCTGGCTTCCTTTGCCAGCAGTTAGAACTTTTCCACAAGCCTCATTTCTACATCTCTAAGGCAGGTAAGAGAAGCCTGGAATCATTCCTGTCCTACCCAACTTCAACCTTCTGTGCCAACCAGACCATACACCAGGATTCCTGTCTCTCCACTGACTGGCCTAGCCATGCAAGGACTCAAAGAGCCTCTCTTACTGCCTACTCACCTTTGCCATAGCCCGGTCTGACAGGTAGCCGGCTGCAATGCTGCCTACAAGGCCTCCAACCTCTAGGGCACTTACATAGGAACTACCTGCATGGGGAATTGTAGGGAGAAGGCAGGGAAGAGAGAGAAAATGTTTTCCCATTGAGGTTGTCCCACAGGCTTGTCCCACGAATCAGACCCACGACCAAGGGTGCCCAGCCTCAGGGAAGGACTAAATTGGTAAAGAGAAGCAGGGCCTGTATATCTCCTGCACTGACTGATTTTTACACCCTTCCCTGTCCAAACACTCATCTTACCCACAAGGGCGGACTGCCCTCTTTCCTGGATAAGGAAGAACTGGCCCCAGTCTGTACAACAGGTCTTTACTCCAAAGACCACAAGGTAGCCGGTGGAAAGCACCCATAGATAGGGCGACAGCAGCAGATCCTGTAGGGTGCTGTCCTCCTTTGATGAGCCTGCAGTGGGAAGAGGCCAGGTAGGATTCGGGCTCTGGCCCCAGGGCACCACCACCATTCATTAACCTGCTGTCAGGACAGAACCTAGGGGCACAACCAGGAATGACGTGAAAGTGACTCCTTAAACCCCTGCTCTCCTCTCCCTACCTTGCTCCAAATCCCTCAGCAAGTGAAAGAGAAACAAGACTGGTTCGAAAGGAAAAAGGCACCCAGACTGCTTAAACTTATGGCACTGTCCAGAATAGAGAGGTCTGTGCTGTCAGAAAAGGCCCAGGAGGTGCTGGCTCTGGCTTTCAGAATAGAATTTTACCTCTCCACCCAACCTCCATTGCCACTCCTTTGCCTACATCCATTGGCAAGCAAAGGCTACTCCTAATAAAACTGTGCCAACTAAAGGGTGAATGAAGGTGCCCTAGGTGTCAGCTTGGTAGACGCTTACCCTTTTTGCCCTTGGCGGGGGTAGGGTCCAGATTTCGGAGTCCAACATCAGCAGGTTCATTGTGGATGAGCAGCAGACAGAGGAAGGAGACAACCACACACAGTGCCCCAGACAGGGCCAGTGTGCTGCGCCAGCTATAGCTCTGGGCAAGGACTGTTGCCAAGATAGGTCCCAAACCTCCAGCCAGGTTCATGCTGGTTGACAACACAGCCCACCAAGTGCCAAACTGGGAAGGCTCAAACCACTGTGAGACAGAAGTGGGCAGAATAGGTGCCTGGCTTACAGTCCACGTCAAGGGAGCAGCTCAAGTGTGGCAGACCAAGAGACTCACATTACAGGCATGAGGGAAAAGAGTGCTTCCACTTGGCAGAGCCAATTCCCTCATCTGCCACCCGATCCCACCACTCTCAGGCTCCTAAAATATCCTAACAGCAGGAGGAGCTGGCGGGGAACTCCTGAGGAACCTGCTATGGGTTAGGGGAGGAAGGTGGGGGGGTGTCAGAAGGGGCATCTCCAAGTGTTCATTAGGTACAGTCTGCCATGCCAGGCAGGCATGTCGGATGCACTCACCTTCCTCAAGATCTTCCCACAGGGGGGCCAGCCTAGTCCCTGTGCAAGGCCATTAAGAAACCAGAGAGCAGCAAAGACTGGCACTGTGGAGCTCCAAGAGAAGACGACGTTGACCAGACCAACCAGGAGCAGCCCAGAGGAGAAGAGCCAGCGAGCACTCATCTGATCGGACAGCACCCCACTCACAAACTTGCTGATGGCATAGGCTGCCGACTGGCTGCTTGTAATGAGCCCTGCAGCAGAGAGGAGCAGGGAGCAGGACACCTGAGGGGTTAGGGACAGGGCAAAGGCACAGGAGGGACGGAGGAAGGCAAGGGGTCAGGTGTGTGCAGGTGCTTGGCAGGGTGAAACAGGTTCCTTCCCAGATTAACAGGCAGACCTGGACCGCAGATCCGACACTCTCCTGCCCGCCGAGCCATGCATAATAGGCCCAGGCTGACTTAGGACTTCTTAGATTTCTATCTGTCTGTCTGAACTGGAAGGGTGATGTTTTTCTCCCTGGAATTTGCAGTGCCTACCTCACCCTGAATGCCAACAGAAGGCCTCAAGCAGTTCTGTTGCCCCACCATGCCTGAATGTGGAGTGAAGGGCTCTAGAATAAAGTATGACACCAAGCATGGTGTCCCATGCCTATAATCCCAGCACTCGGGGAAGCATAGGCAGGCAGATCTCTGTGAGCTTGAGGACAGCCTGGTCTACAAAGTGAATCCAGGACAGCCAAGCCTACACAGAGAAACCCTGTCGCAGGAAACAACAAAAAAAGAAGAAGATCTTACTCCTCTTGGAAGGTGGCATGACAGGACATACCAAACCATGGCACTACTTTCCCTGTGTTCACTGTAACCTGCAGGTGTAGAATGCCACCTACAGGTGTGAAAACCTTGCTAGCCCCTCCACCCCTGTGCCTCCTGGGCACAGGCATGTATATCAGCTAAGGAGCCCGCCTCTGTCGTTCATCCACACCCATGCACATGGAACTCAGCCTCTGCACCTGGTACATGCTCGAAACCCTCCATGCACACTTCATGCTTGTATACACCATAGTCCAAATAGTGTATCCTACAGCCCACCACCCTACCCTTCCAAGGCTCACCCAAATCATCCTTGTCCAGAGCAATCTCATCCACCAAGGATGGCATGACAAAGGAGAAGGTTTTGCGGTTGAAGTAGTACAGGCTGTAGCCCCCAAACATGGCTGCAAATATGACAGTGCGGTAATAGCCATAGCCTTGGGCTGCCATGGTAGAAAAAGCAGGCCCTGCTGGCCAGGTCACAGTGCTTCTGACCACAGCCTCTTGACTGCTCCTGCTCGCAGCTCCCTTTAGTGCCCGGATCTGCTGAGCTGTGTTTTTCTGCTCCCTCCTCCACCCAGGCTCTTTATAGCCGCCTTCTGGACAATCATTAAGCCTGGGGCAGCAACCAGGGAACCCAGTGTCCTGAGGGAGACAAGAAAACAGTAGATTACTGAGAGCCAAACTGGGGGAGGAGGAGAGGGTCCCTGAAAGAGGCATGCCTGTCTCCAGGATTTCTGCCCTTTCCCTCCTTTCCCACATCCTCTTGCTGGTAAAACCAGCTGTGATTAAAGGCTCAGCCTAATTACTTTTGTCTGCATGAGCCCAGGGGAGGCTGGGGGACAGCAACGAGCTGAGAACTCTACGCCTAGTCCTACTCCCTTAGTCAATGAACTTTCTCACTCACCCAGGTTCACTGAGGGCTCCAGGCCTCATGAAAGGCACTAGGCTGGTTTCTACATCCAGTCTCTCTCAAACATGCCCATGGTCTCTCCTGGCCTTGCAGAGCTCACTGCACCCAATGGGTATACTTTTCCTAATAGGTATCCCCTTCATCGGAGGATACGTTCCTTGATCCCACTCATGATAGTGAACAATGCATACATTTTCCTTATATAAACAGTGATAACGCTTAAATCTATAAATCAGACATAGTAAGGAATTAATAAAACAACATTGCACCATAATAAAAGTGCCTAAGCCTATTGTTTATTTCTGTAATTTCCCATTTCATTCTGTCACTGAAATGTGCAAAGCACAACAGTGGATGAGAGGGACCTAGCTAATTGCAGTAGTTGCAGAATGAAACAAGGACAAGCCCCCTTACTTCGCTCCACAGTGACACACAGAAGGCGCGCTAGGGCCTAGGTCTGGATGAGAGCCCCTTGGAACTGCATCTGGGTCCCTATTACCCTGCAACATCAGTCGGGCTTCGGTACTGCAGGGGTGTGGGCCCGGTAGCACGCCACCGCGGCTTTCCGCTCGGCTGCGCGGACGCTGGAGCAGAAGGCGTAGGCGAGGGAGCCGCACGGAGCCTGGGGAGAGGATCCTCGCTCTGGCAGCCTAGGCTCCGCCAGTCAGGATGGGCGGGCGGCGCCGCTCGGCACCTGCCCAGCACCCCATGTCCTCAAGCCACCCGGGACACCCGACTCCAGGCTGGGAACTGCGGGTCCTGGGGACAGGAGCAGGAAAGCTGTGGAGACAGACCGCTGCAGCCACGAGTGCGCCCGCCGCGTCTGCACGACCGCCGTCCCTGGGCCGTGGAAATGTCGCCATCCCGGAAGGGCAGCCACAGGGACAGCCTCGCCGTAGTCGGAAGTCAGGGGAGCCCCAAGGCCCTAGAGCTGCCCTCGGGTCCCGCCCTCACTGACGCCCCTCCTTCGCATGCCACCCCTACCTGGATGGAGGCGGGGCTCGAGGAGGAAGGCTGGTGCGCGCGCACACCCTGTGAGGAAGACGTCATCGTGACTGCACTCGGCTCCCTTCATAAGGACAATGACGCTTATAGGCTGAGCACGTGTCCCATTACAGGCAGTCGGCCAGTTTCTATAGGGTGCCTCCTGTTACGACCAATCTAAAGAAATACTCCCAGCTTGAAGGGGCATGGTATTTTCTCTAAGAAATAAATGCAGCACAATTTGGAGTTTAAGTCGTGGTCAGGTTAGTGGGAACAGAGATAAAACAATATAGCCCCAGTATTTAAAAGACAGAATTTCGACGAAACCTCGGGTTCTTTAAAAATCCTTTTAATGGTCTTGTTTGTGTGTGCGTGTGTGTGTGAAGTCAGAGGACAGCCACAGGTGTCATCCTCTGGAATACTGTCTACTTTCTTTGAGACCTGTGTCTTACTGGGCCAGGCAACACACCTCTGGCCTTTTCTTTTTTCCATGGGTGCTAGGGAAGAAATGTACTGCTCAAACATTTTACCTACTGAGCCATCATCCCCCAACATCACATTCTAATCCTTGAGCCACTACTTTGTGGAGACAAGGTTATGGCCCCTGCGGGCCTAGAATTCTAGGTGATCCTCCTGCCTCCAAGTGCCTAGGGTTACAGAGATGTCTGTTACCTGAGTTGGACCTTCCATAGTCTAACAGTGGCCTAGGGCAGGAAGTTCACCTTAATCCTAAACCTAACCCTAACCAGCTCCATCCTGCCTGAGCTACAGGGTGAGTTCAAGACGAGAATGGGTATTTTGGCAACATCCTGTCGAGACAAAAAAAAAAAAAAAAAAAAGTAAAGGGAATGTACATCAATTTAAAAAAATGATGATAGACTGTGTGTTTGTTCAGCTGGTGGACAAAAGGCAGGTTAGCCAAGTGCAAAAATAAATCCTCTTTTGAAACCCAGAACTCAATTGTTCAGTGCGAGTTTTAATACATATAAAAAGGGAATATAAAGCTAGGTAGTAGTGGCATATGCTTTTACTCCCAACATGTAGAAGGCAGAGGCCAGTGGTTCTCTGAGTTAGAGGCCACACTGGTCTACAGAGTGAGGTCTAGGACAGCAAGGGCTACACAGAGAGACCTTGTCAAAAACCAAACCAAAACAACAAAGGAATCATAAATTGCATTGAATATATGAGTCTTTGTTGACTACAAATAAGAGTAGTGAGACAACTCAAAGCAAAAAGTTTTGTGATGGGTGGACAGTCAATAAGATTCCTGTAAAGTAGTTCAAGGTCATCCTTAACTGAGCAGCAAGTTTGGGCCAGCTTGAAGTTACATGAAACACAACAACAAAAACAGGCAGTATGGCTAAAACCATTAATCCCAAGAGCACTTTGAAGTCAGTACTTACAAGATCTCTGTAAGTTCAATGCCAGCCTCCTCAGCATAATGAGTTTCAGGCCAGCCAGATCTATATCTACCTATCTCTATCTATCTATCTATCTATCTATCTATCTTTCTTTCTTTCTTTCTTTCCTTTCTTTCTTTCTTCTTTCTTTCTTTCTTTCTTTCTTTCTTTCTTTCTCTTTCTTTCTTTCTTTCTTTCTTTCTTTCTATCTATAGTGAGATCCTATCTAATGCAAACAAGAGCCACTAATCTATGTCTTCTCTACTCTTGCCTTCTGCTTTTATAGTTGAATTTAGGACACCTCAGAATTTTCTCTTATCACACCATCCCACAGGAAAATGGCTGAAGTTTTTTTTCTTAAAGTACTCCAGATTGAAGAACAAAGATCTTTTAGAATACAGGAAGAGGGGAGGAAGAGATAAAATGGGATTGGTTCTACTGGTGCTAAACTTTCACTCAACATGTATCTTCCCAGCTGAAGCCTGGTGTATACCAGGCTCTGTGCTCTCAGGTAGATGACCGAACCAAGGAGTGAGTTTCTTCAAAAAGAAGCTCCAGGGGAGCCTTTAATCCTAGCACTATGGAAGCAGAGGCAGGGGATCTGAGTTTGAAGCTAGCCTGGTCTAGAAAGCAAGTTCCTGGACAGCCAGGGCTACATATAGGCATAGTAGGTCATCTCAGCACTTGGAAGACAGAGATGGCTTGACAATTAAGAGCACATACTGCTCTTGGGGAGTGCCGGAGTTTGTTTGGTTTCTGGCACTCACATGGGATAGCTTACAACCACCCTTTGAGCTCATCAGGCATCTGCATACATGTATGCACACATGTATACAATCACAAAGACACAGACACAGACAATTAAAAGAAACTGTTAATTGGGGCTGGGGGATGGCTCAGTGGTTAGGAGTATTTTCTCTGAGAGGACCTGAGTTTGGATCAGTGCACCCAAGCTGGGTAGCTTACATCTGGGTAGTTACATCATCTGTAACTCCAACTCCAGGGGATCCAGGAACCTCTTCCGGCTCGGCTCCAACAGGCACCGTGTGAACACGTGGTCTACATAGAGATATGCACACATATGTATATGTGTACATAAAATAAGTAAAAATTTAAAAACCTGGCTTTTATTCCATATATTAAGATGAATCTAAAAAAATAAAACAACAACAAAGCCTGGCAGTGGTGGCGGCACACACCTTTTAATCCCAATACTTGGGAGGCAGAGGCAGATGGATCTGAGTTCAAGGCCAGCCTGGGCTACAAAGTGAGTTCCAGGACAGCCAAAGATATACAGGGAAACCCCAAAAACGTCTCTTTATTTAACAGATGCATGATGTGGGAAACAATTAAGTTTCTCCCCTGTATGTGTATCAGCCCTGTAATTACTACTCAGATTAACAGATCTATTATTTATTTGGGGAAGTTTCAAACCTACCCCAAAGTTTCAAAATTTCACAAAAATATTCTCCTATACAACCACAATACCATAACCACACTAAACACATACAAGCACACATATCATAGTATGCCATTAGAAACCTAAGCATGTCTGTGTCCACACTGTAAAGTTTATCTAACTTTCCTAAGTAAATATACATAAACATGCCCACTGTCAAACCACATGGAAGCCAGTTGTTACATCATTATAAACTTTAATTGCAGTTTTGGGCTGTATTGCTGTAAAAATAAAAATATCCTATCCAGCCACACCACCATAATCACACATACACACAAGTCATGGTGTGCCACTAGAAACCTAAGCATGACACAGTGACCTATTAGATGTATTAATAGGCTCTAAAACATTACAGCTGGACAGATATTGATCTATCCTAAGCCATCTATACTAGCCCGGCTACTTCCCAGCCACATGCTCTTTTTTACTTGCCATCTTAGTCTCACCTCGGTTGCCTCTGCCCCATCTGCCTGTCCTTATGGCAACCTCTCCATGGCTCCTTCTCTGGTCCCTACCTCAGATCCACCACCCCCTCCCGACACTGACTGCCTCCTGTCCTTGGTCACCCTGCTACAGGCTGATCAGCTTCTTTATTGAACAGTGATGATGGAGAACAATTTTTACACAACATTGACAACAGGAGATTCTACATAGAAATGACAATGCCCAATGACAATCCAGACTGCAACCAGATCTCAGCACAGAAATCAGCACCTGAATGCACAGTGCACAAAACCATCCCCCAGCATGGTTTTTTGCCACAGGGTCTGTGCAAGTTTGACTGTCTTGAAATTTGCTCTAAAAAAAACCAAGCTGAACTGAGATCTCAAACTTAAGATACCCACCTGCCTCTGCCTCCTTCTGCTGGGATTAAACACATGTGCCAATACCTCCCAGCTTGTTGTTTTGGTCTCAGGGTGTGGCTCTGGCTGGCCTGGAACTGCCTATGCAGGCCAAGCTAGGCTTAAACTCAGGGCACTCAGGTTTCAATACAGATTTAAAACAGTAAGAGCCATACATGAATCTTAAGAACACCTGTGGATTTCTCATGAGAGAGTCATTTAAAAACGATTTTCCTCATACAAATTGTTAACTTTCCATCTTTTTTTTTTTCCTTCTTGGTTAAGGCAGGGTTTCTGTGTAGCCCTGGCTGTCCTGAAACTCCTTCTGTAGACACAGCTGGCCTTGCACTCAAACATCTGCTTGTTTCTGCCTCCCAAGTACTGGAATTAAAGGCATTAGCTTACCACAACCTGTCTTGTTAACTATCCATTTCATCACACCACATGATTGCTTATCTTCCAGAAAACCAACCACATTTTTAATATAAGCAAAATCCAAAATCTAAAATCTGCACTTGGTGACTCACAATTATAATTCCAGCATTGGACAAGTGGAAGGAGGAGGATCAGGAGAGCAAGGCCAACTTCAGTTATGAGTTAAAGGGTAGCTGGGCCTACAGATTACCTGTTTGAAAAACAACAAACAAAAGAAAGGAGGAGAAGAAGCAAAACACAATCTATAGAAAAGAATATTTTATTGAAACAGTTTCTCAATTAACAATGGAACAAAGTACAATCTGATTCAAACCTGTCCAACCAGCTTGAACTGCTAATAAAAGAACTCAAACATATAGGACTGTGTAGGACCTTTAGATCCCTCTGCCAATGTGGCAAAAAAAAAAAAAAAAAAAAAAAAAAAGAGGGAGGGTGGGGGTTAGAAAAGACAAAATGACTGACATAACAGGTTTGCTTTGCCCTGGAACTGGAGTGGCTCCTGCTACAGGTGCAATACTGGAGGACAGGCACTCTAGGCAGTTATAACTGGTAAGGGTCTCTCCTTCCTAGCAAAGTACACTGGGAAGTTGAACCCTAACTCCTCTTCTTTACCCACAAAACCTGCTTGACAGTGAGGTGGCATGGTTTTTCTGTCCCCAGGGTCTTGGAAGAGGGGCTCACAGTAGACAGCACGTTTCTGGTCAGCCCAGAGGGAAGAAGAGCAAGAAGGGGCAGGTGCCCCAGGGACTGGGGCTGGTAAGGATTGAGTGCCTGCAGTAGACTCCACCTTTGCAAACCTCGCTACAGACTTGTACTTTCCTGAGCCCAACAAGCCGTGCTGGGGGCTTCCCCTTCTTGTTTGCTCTGGCCGCCAGGGGTCGCATGAACTGTGGGAACATATTCTAGACAGTCCAGATAAAGGCTCTGGGCAGGACCATAGCCCAATCTGTACTGGGAAGGCAAGGACAGAAAGAAGAGCCAAGGAGGAAGAGCAAGGAAAAGAAGACACAGGAGAGAAAAGAGGCTCTCAGAAACCAAGCGATGACTGAGGCTCTGGGGACACTGGCCCACACAGGAAACTGATTGAGGAGGAAAGGCTAAAGGGATGCTCAGAAGACTGGGTACTCTGTGTCCCAAGACATCCTTCCCGCTACCAGGTCTCCAACAGCTACTGGCAGCCTTCTCTCACCCACAGGCAAAGAATTAAGACAAAATAGTGATTTCCCCTAAACACAGGAGCAGAGAGTCGGAGACCAGAGGGTGGGGCTGGGGACAGAACCAGAGCCGGTTTCACCCTGGAGCTATTCCAGGACTGTTGAGCAGCCACCTCCTGTCCCAGTTGAGCAAAGGAACTTGAGCCCCTAAGGGCACTAACACGATCCAACCCTGGCGTGTAATAAATAGAGGTGGTAGGAGAAGGGGCTGGAGGCAAGTGGGGAGACAGGAGGCAGGGTTATAGTTCATCATTTTTCAGAGGCCGCTTCTGTCCGGCTTCCTGCTCTTTCTCTTCAGATTCTGTTGGGTGGTGAGAAGGGGGTGGTGGTATAAGGGTCAACAGCCTGTTCTTCCCCTCCAACCCTACAAAGGTGCCCAACACCCCCGGCTTCCCCCTTACCTGCTCCAGGACCTCCTAATTCCAAAGGCTCAGAGTCCACTGGCTCCGTATCTGCATTTTAGAAGGAAAAGGCCAGTCACTAAAGAAGGGAGAAGCTAATACAGAGGCTTCAAATCCAGTTGGAAAATATTACAAATGCATGCCACTTTTGGGGTCTCTGCTTTTTTTCCCTTTTAAGTTTTTATTTAATGTTTGTGGGTATTTTCCCTGCATGTATGACTGTGTACTACATATGTGCCTCAGAGGCCACAAGAGGGCATCAGATCCTCTGGAAATGGGGTTACAGTGCATCTCTCCAGCTTTCTCCCACAAATTTTAAATTTTTCAGCCTAGTCCAGGACTACACAAAGAAACTGTCTCGAAAAAAGAAAAAAAGATACATATATATATATTCATTTTATGAGTGTTTTCCTCACATATATGTACACATGTGTACACCATCTTTGACTGATACCTGCAGAGGTCAGAAGGAAAATACTGGATCCCCTAAAACTAGAGTTATACTTGGTTGTTAAATGTTTTTAACAGCTGAACCATTTCTCCAGCCCTGCCCTGTTTTGTTTTTGTTTTTCTTCTTTTCCTTTTGGCTGTCCTGGAACTTGCGCTTTAGACTAGGCTGGCCTCTAACTCAGAGATCCACCTGCCTCTTGGGCTGGGACTAAGACACAGGCCACCACACACAGCAAATCTTTGCTTTAAAAACAAAACAAGTGTTGCCAGGTGGTTCACAACTTTAATTCCAGCACTCAGGAGGCAGAGGCAGGTAGATCTGTGTTTAAGGCTAGCCTGGTCTACAGAGCAAGTTCCAGGACAGCCAGGGTTATGCACAGAAAAAAACCTGTTAAGGTTTGCCCATAAATGTGCACCAGAGGCTGATTTGGTTTCTCCTCGTTGCTTCCTTCCTTCTATATTGAGGGAAGGTCTCTCACTTGAATCTGGTGACTAATCTAGACAAGCTAACTGACCTGCTCTAGACACTGTTTCTTCAACACACTGGGCTATTAAGTGAACAGTAGGCCTGCCTGGCATTTACATGGGTGCTGGGGATTGGAACTCCGATCCTCACACTATGTAACTAAGCGCTTTACCTACTAAGCCATCTCCCTAGGCTGTCCTTGACTTTTTTTTCTCTCCCAAAGAAAAATGCTTTTAAAAATGAAAGGCCACTCACAATTCATGGGCTGACCAGAAATAGGTCATGCTTGACAGTTTGTCTGCCCCCACACAAATGAAATGTCCCATTCCTGACCAGTTTCCCCAACTCACCAGTCTTTTCTTTGTCAGGTTCTAAAATGGGCTTTGCCTCTTCAGTCTGACCTAGAGGGAAACCAAGAGTTAGATGCAGCCCTGGCAGGGAGAGGTAGGTGGACTTCTCTGTGCCCACAGTAACTGGAGCCAAGCAGCCTCTCTCCTCACCTGCAGGTGGAATGACTTTCTCCCCTTGGTCACCGGCACTGGCATTGAGGGGAGGTTCTGTCCGGTTGCCATTCTTGTCCTTGGGCCGTGGCCGGGGTTTGGTAAACTTGGCTTTATTGAGCAGATACTGCACCTCACGGTCCAAGGCCATCATCTTGGCCTCAATGTCTTTAGAAAGCAGTACAGGCTTCTCTGTGGCAGGAAGCTTGGCCTGCTCGGCCAGAGTCGCATTCTTCCAGGCCTGTGGACGAGGCCAGGGAAGACTCAGAAGATGATGTGGCAGGTGTCACCCTCAGCCAGTTAAGGAAGCTCTTATTGACTGCAAATCACTCTGCCATCCTTACAATCCCAGGGTATCAGCTAAAGGGTTCAGTTACATATTAAAAGAGATTACCCAGGTGTCATTGATGACTTTCTCTAGCGTTGTCATCTCCACCTCAGTGAAGATCTGGTCCATCTCTGGGATGAGCCGAGCACCCCTAGAAGGCAAAGAAAAGATCAGCCTAGGGCAGAAGAACAGCAAGTTGACAGAAAGGGGAATCATGGTCTCAGCAGGACTCTACCAAGCAGAAAGGGTACACAAAAACACTCACTTGAGGAAAATGCTGGAGTGGTTGAGGAGATTATCCAGAGCTGAAAGCCGTTCTGGCCATTTCTTGCGCTCTTCTACCCGAAAAAACAGCCCTTGGCACAGCTTTCTCAACTCAGTCAGCTTCTCCTTTAACATCTGATGAATGAAGAGGAGGAGAAAGCCTGACACCCCAGCTCTTCTCACTCTAACCCGAGGAGGGCAGGTCAGCACTCCTATCTGCCTACAGCATCCTAGAAGGCCCTCACCACAGTGGTAGCTCCGAATCCCTCATCCTCCAGCCAGGTAGAAGCGGCGCTGAGTTTCCCAGAGATCTCCTCTCGCTGTTCCTCAGTAGACACTTCCTGGTATTCAGGTTGGTAGAGCTTGTCCTGTAAAGGACACAAATCCAAGCATACAGTGAGCTCTGGGGTATGGATCAGAGTCACATGGCCCTAAGCACAAGTTTCGGGGGCAGGGAGTGCCCACTAACCTGGGTTTCAAAGATAAAAGCTTCCAAGCTGTTAGCAGCTTTCTCCCTCTCTTGCTTTTCTAGGTCTCGCAGGGTCAAGTCCTCAAGTCTGTAAGATGAGCAAAAGGCAGGGATGAGGAGTGGTGGAACCGGCCCCTTCAGCATCACCTTTCCACTGTGCCCATCTTCCACACATGCCCAGCACTTACTTCTGCACAGAACGAGCCAGCTCATCCTCTGGCAAGTCTGGCAGGTCCAAGACAGTCAGCTCCACACCTATTTCCTCTACCATTTTCTGCTTCCGGGCAGGTTTCTGCTTTTTTGCTTCCTCAGGAGCTGGAGGGATGCCCTCAGGCCCTGCTTGTCCCTTCTCACTGGGCTTCTGGAGTAGAAAGAACAGTGATGTAAGGAAAAACATTAGCTGCCTCCTCCTCCTCCTCCTCCTCCTCCATAAGGTATGAACAAAGCAGCTTGCACGCACACACTAGCCCCTGGATAGCACTATCTTCCTTGAAAGGTAGCTCACCTGTGCCTCAGGCTTGTCCCCACTTTCTTTTTCATCAGGTTTCTCTTCCTCAGGGGCGGCATCACCCTTAGTAGGCTCAGAGGGTGGTGTCTGAGAGATATCTTCCATCGGGGCTTCAGCTTCCTCCTTGAGATCCCCCTGCTCTCCAGGCTCATCCTTGCTCCCCTCAGCAGGGCTCTCCTCTTCTTCCTAGGAGACAATGACAGGAATCTCAAGAGGTTATATATACACCATTAGCTGAGCCTATGACCACATCAACTCCTCTGGGAACACTGCTCAGGATAAGCTTGGGGTCAAACAGATGATACCTGTGGGCAAATAGGGGATTTGCAGAGATATAGGTGAACAAAAGGAAGGTAAAGGCATGGAAATGAAAATAAGCCTTCGGCTCTGGTGGCTCAAGTCTAATGGAGCAGGAGTATGGCAACCTGTCATAAGTTGAGAGATGAGCATCAGTGAGGTTCATTAAAGTCCAGGCAGCTGGGAGGCCCACTAGGTTCTGCTTCTGCCTCCATCACCCCAGCCCCCTGCTTTTTTCCACGCTTCTCTGTCCTTACCTGTACAGCATCAGTACCATTCTCTTTGGCATCTGATGAGGTACCACCTCCAAACAGGCTAGAAATGGTGTTGCCAAGTTCTAGGAAGAAGGAAGCAGAAGAGGTTCAAGAGGGAATCAAGTAACTCCACTTCCTGACCCAGAACAATGCTATTGCCTCCCCCGAGCACACACGTTAAGTTTACTCTTGCATTCATACACACTTGCATGCACAGAGGAGCCCATATTCATCTTACTGGTAAGAGTAGATTCTTCCTCTGGGCTGTCCTCCACCAGGGTCTCAAATACAGACTCCACCTATTTCAAAATGGATTCAAAATTAAGAATCCATAGTAATTCACCTTGTTCTATAAGTGTGTTGCTTATGCATACATTGGGAATGCAAAATGACTTGCAGGTTTGAGTGCCTACTCTCTCACCTTCCTTCTCTGATACTCCCGGATGGACCCCCCCCCCCCAAGTGACAGCCCTCTCAGGACAGGGCCTATTCCTCTTAGAGTCCTCCAGGTCTCCACTTGGTAATACAACAGACCACAGTTTCCCATTGTGTCAGAAAATACTGATGCAAAATTACTTTTTTAAAAACGGGCTTATTTGAGTGCTGAAGAGATGGTCTAGCACTAAAAGTATGGACTGATTCCCAGAGAACCCAGGTATGATGCTCAGCACTGACACTGTGGCTCACAACCATCTGTAACTCAGTTTCAGATGATCTGACACCTTCTTCTGGCCTCATTGGACATCAAACACACGTGCAGGCAAACCACCCATACACATTCCATTTTAAATTAAAGAAGAAAGGAGTTTCTCTGGGATGGCAAGATGGCTTAGCAGGTAAAGATGTTACTCTCGCCAAAGGCAGAAGGGAGAAACCAATTCTGTGAGGTCTACATCTGCTATGGCATGCTTGTGCCCCACCGCCATACACACATACTCAAAAAATTTTAAGGGGGTGGAGAGAGTAAGGACCTGGGTCCAATTTCCAGCATCCACATCCATTTGTAACTCCAGTTCTAGGGGATCCAATACCCTCTTTCAGCCTCCATGGGCACCAGGCACACAAATGTGTACAGAAATATATCCATACGTGTGTTTTTAAAAAAACAAAAAATTTCGGTACTTCCCTGTAGTACCGAAGTACAGTGAGCATAAGCTCGTGCTATCCACAAATAGCCCCATTGTGGCACTGTGTTTAAGCCCAAAACTCATCAGGTCTGCTTTCAAAACACTTCGTGTCCATCCTGCAGAACCCACACTGGGAGAGGCCGGTGGGACCAGGGGTCAACCCTTACACAGATAAAGGTTCCCTTTTCTCTCACCCTGTCTAAACTGAGCACCCCACTCTCATCCAGGTTGAAGTGGGCCTTGATGCCTTTGGACTCATAGTCGGGGTATTTCTTGAAGCTTTCTCCCACACCTTTTAGCTTCACTGTGGTCAAATTCTGGGAGCCAAATACCCTGGTTGGGAAGGAAAAGAAAAGTTTGAGGAGACCCCCCTGGCCCAACCCCAACTCCAGAGCACATGGCTTAAGATGTCAGGGGCCCTACACAGGACACCCAGAAGAACGGACCCTCTCTAAGACAGGCTGCTTACAACTTGACCATAACCCACCTTCAGCCCTGCTAATCCCACACTCCCCTCCCATCCTCAGGTCATCTGGCAGGCACACCTCCCACTCCCTGGAGGTGCCATCCTGCCCCCGCCCCTCACCGAAGATCCTCAGGCCCCAGGAAGCCCAGGTCACCGTAGTTGATGTGGAAGTTGAAATCATGGCTGTAGCGGTTAAAGGTGATGACTTTGCGCTGGGGGTAGGGCCCCATTCGGGAGAAGAGCACACGTTTGTTGTGCTTCAGGCTTCGAACCCCGGGCTCCTCCTCCACCTCCCTTGTGAACTCCACCTACACAACAGGCAAAGAGAAGAAGGTGCACTGGAGAACTAGGAAAGTTCTGTGGGCAGATGGGAGAGAATAGGATCTTTCTTAGCATACAGAAAAAGGGACAGGTTGAGGTAAATAGAGATTGCACTTAGAGAAACAAACAGCATGTCACCAGATCAAGCTTACCAGGATGGGGTAGACGACGGCATCACGCACAACAAATGGTTTCACTTTGAAGGCTTTGCTGAGTGCCGCTGCCTGGTACACAGCCCCCATGGCAGCTGCTTCATCTGCATTAATGTTCTTTCCTAGCTCCTCCCTAGGAGACACAAGCTTCAGCATTATCCACCTGGGAGTGGCTTCTCCCTCCTCTCACTCCTGTAGCTAGCTGCCCAGCCTAGGCTCCATGGCTAGCTCCCACACCATACTCACTTGCCCACAGCCTTTAGCAGCACCTCTTGAACTTTGGGAACACGAGTGGCCCCACCCACCAGGATCACCTGCTCAATTTCATCCTGCAGAAGGGGAAGATGAGATGCAGGAGTTAATGCCCTTTCCCTTTGACACTTTGTGGGTGTCCTATCCTCACCCATAGGCACTTCTGTCTCCTTCATGCCCTCACCAAGTTCATCTCGGCACTCTGGAGGGCCTGCTGCACAGGCCCAGGCACTCGCTCAAACAAATCTGCACACAGCTCCTCGAACTCCACTCGAGTAACTTTTGCTTTGAAGTCCACATCATCCATCAAGCCCTCAATCTGTGGGAAGAGGTATCTGTTAAGACATTCTGACCAGGTCTGCTCTCTGGGCAAGAAAAGACAGAGTTCAAGGGAACAGGACTTTGGGAGGAAGAAAGGCCCTCTACCCTTGTGGGGGCCACAAGCCTGCCCTCCACCAGGCTTCCATCACCTGTGCCATGTGATCAGCATTGGCACTCAAGACTGTTTTAAGCCGATTGGCTTCCCGAAGCAGTTTAGCCATGGCACGTGGGTTTTCCCGAACATCCTTGGCATTCTGGCCCTTGCGCTGCTCATTGAAGAGTCTAGCCAGGTGTTCTCGCAGCCGAAGCTCCATCTCTAGCCCACCAAGGGTGCGGTCAAACCTGTTCAAGAGAAGGAGCAGGTACAGTGTGAGGACATAGATGGCCTTCCCACTGGCACAGGAGACAAGAGCACTCTGCCTGCAGGTACAGCAGGAATAGTAACTCATCCACTTATCACTGCGTATCAACTATCTGAATATAAGTGACAAGAGGAGCAGCAGAAGGGACAGTTTCCTGCGGTCAAGGAGTTTATAATGTAATAGACAAATAATCTCCTAAATGTGAAATCACACACATGCCATAAAAAAGAAGCATCCAGCATTAGGGAGACTGAAACAGGTGGATTTCTGTGAGTTTGAGGCTAGTCTGCTCTACACAGACTCCCAGGCCAGCCAGGGCTAAACAGCGAGACCCTGTCTCAAACCGAAAGAAAAGCAGAGAAGGCGAGTGGGATACACACATAAAGTCTGTGCTACTCGGGGGAGTCAGAGGAACCTTCCCCAAAGAAGCACACTGGAACTGAAAGCTCAAGATCTGGAGTTGACTAGCTACAGAAGAAGAGTGAAGCACGTTCTTGGCAGAAGGAATAGCTCTGCTAAAGACACAAGGTCGGAAGTAGGAAAAGCTATGAAGGATGAGATGGTGGCTCACAACCATCTATAACGGGATCTGATGCCCTCTTCTGGCATGCATGCCACATGCAGACAAAACACTCATACACAAATAAATGAAATAATAATAAAAAGGAAACGGATTACTGTCATATCAGTATTCATTTCTTTATCTTTTTGTTAGTGCTATGGATTGAGTCTAGGGTCCATGAATACTATGCAAAGTCCTGCCACTGATATACTGTCCTTACACCAGTATCTTTTTTTTTTTTTAAAGATGTTTTAATGTATTATTTATATATTATTCTGGCTGCATGTGTGCTTGCATGCCAGAAGAGGGCACCAGATCTCATTATAGATGGTTGTGAGCCACCATGTGGTTGCTGGCAATTAAACTCAGGACCTATTAAGGAGCTTTTTCCCCCCCCATATGGGGTCTCATGTAGTCTATGTTGGACTAAGACTCCATATGCTAAAAATGATTTTGAATTTCTGATCCTCCTGCCTCCACCTCCTGCGTGTTAGGATTATACCCCAATGTCTTGTTTAGGAAGGGTTTTTTTGGTTTGTTTTTAAAATTCATTAGATCAGGAGGCAGAAATAGGACTGCCAGAAGTTTCTGACCAACCTGGTTAACACAGCAAGTTCCAGGGATAGCTAGTTCAGCAGCAAACTCTTGTGCAGAATGTATGAGACCCTAGATTCAACCTCAGTGCAAATCCTAGCACTCAGAAGGCAGGGGCAGGTGGGTCTCAAGGCCAGCCTGGTCTACAGAGCAAGTTCCAAGATAGCCAGGGCTACATAGAAAAACCCTGTCTCAAAACATCAAAAAAAACCAAACCAAACCAAACCAAAAACAAAACAAAAAAAAGAGGGAAGACAGACAGACAAACAGGCTGGAGAGATGGCTCAGAGATTAAGAGCACTGCCTACTCTTGCAGAGGTCCTGAGTTCAATTCCCAGCAATCATAAGGTGGCTCACCACCATCTATGAGATCTGGTACCCTCTTCTGGCATTCAACATGCAAGCAGAGCACTGCATATATAATAATTCTTAAAAATAAAAAAGGACAAACAATGACAATGATATAGACAACCTAAATGTCAAGAATCCAAGAATCAATTGTACCTGACTCAATCTGTATCTCCTAAACTGCTCCCTCCCACATGCTTTCATGTCTTCTTTGGGAGCAGCCCCTACAGTAAATGATACTGTATCCAGAAAGTGCTCCTTCAAGGATCAGAAAGGCAACTGAAATCCAGGCAGAAACCCTTCCCTGAGGTCACAGTAACCTACCCCACACCCCGGATCTGCAGCTGTGGTTGCATCCCGGCTTCCTTAGTCTTCACTGTTTGGTAGGTCACAATGGTGCACACAGTGCTGCCTGAGCCCATGTCATAGAACATGATATTCTGTGGAGATACCAAGGGCACTGTCATGGGAATCTTATCAAACATAGAATGCCAAGCTAGGCAAGTGATGCACACTTTTAATTCCAGCCCTCAGGAGGCAGAGGCAGGTGGACCTCTGAGTTTGAGGCCAGTGTGGTCTACACAGTGAGCACCAAGACAGTCAGGCCACACAGGGAAATCCCGTCTCACCCTCTCCAACCTCTCCCACCCTACAAAACAGAGTGATTGTTGGTTTATCAATACAGGATGCCTGTCCACTTGCCCACCTGAAAACAAAAAGCTGACCAACTCCAATGGAGACTAAAAGGAAGGTACCGTTGCACTTGTCAAGAAATGGCCATGCAAACAAGATGCAAATTGGGCCAAGAACTCTATATCCTCAGACTTGGAGTCTTGTGTATCTGGTGGTCAGGAGGCCTCCCTGGCTCACCTGTGCAGTGGAATTGATATCTTTCCGCCGGAAGACACCATAGCTGAGGGCTGTGGCGGTGTTGTCATTGATGAGCTGCAGCACCTTGAGGCCAGCCATGCGAGCAGCCTGCAGAACAGCTCGGCGCTCAGCCTGGTTGAAAAACGCTGGCACAGTGATCACTGCATCCTTAATGGGTTGTTCTACAGTGGACAAAAGATCAGGATCTCTCTCACCAACTCCAAACCTCAGATCAAGGTTTCCAAATTCAGTACCACTGACACTGAGGCAGGTGATTAATTCTCTCTTGTTGGGCCGGTACTGTACATTACAGTTGTTCACTAGTCTCCTAATCCTGTGCTCACTAGATGCCAGTAGCACAGCCCAAGTTAGTGACAATCAAACATGTCTTCAGGTATGGCCCAATTTTTGATGAGAAATAGAAATGCCTCTGCTTTACACTCACTGCAGATCTCAGGGAGTCTTGCTGCCACTGGCCCCACGGCGATGCTGCTCACCTGCAAAATCTTCAGCCAAGGAACGAGAGTAGTTCAGAACCATGCCCAGCACCTCCTCAGGAGAGAACTGCAGCTGCCTGAGGAGAGGAGGAGTTGAGACACGAGAAGGTAAACACCAAGACCAATAATCATGAGCACAGTAAGGAGCGACTGAGCCCACCTTCCCCTCTGGACACTCACGGGCTGATCTGGAAGCGCACAGTCTGCCTCTCTGGGTCAATATTTAGCTCATGTTCTGGGAAACGGGACCGATAAAGGGCCACGTGCGGGTTATCCGCCTGTTTTCCTAGGAGGTGCTGGAAATAACGGAGTGTAGCCTTTGGGTTCTTGATGGCCTGAAAGGAGAGGACCCGGCAGGTTCTTAGGCCCAAACCCAGCTTAGCTTGCCTCTACTTCATCAAGAGAGACAAGAGACCATTCTCTGGGGGAACCAATCTGGCGAGGAGGCTGCTACTCACCATGCCTGCTGCACTGTCACCTAAAAACCTTTCGTTTTCTTTCAAGGTCACAGTCACTGGGGTTTTCCTCCGAGATTCCCTAAGAAAAAGCAGCATTAGCCTAGCTTCCTGAAGCAGAGTATGAACCTAGCAGCCTCCAGGTCCCACACTGGTCCAGCCACCAGAGTCTGTTCTGTGGGCACTACTAATTACATACACACCCGACACACATCTACCCTTACTTGTTCAATACAATCTCCATGGGCACGCCAGGCTTCACAATGGCCACCTTCATGGATTCACTGCCCAGGTCCACAGACATCACAGCCAATGTGTCTGAAGAGAAGACAGAAAGTAGGTTTATGTGCTATTTCTCTGCTTCCCACACCTTACTGGGTTAAACCAATTAAAGGAGCACTTTCTATGGAGAAAGATGGCAAAGACAAAGAAAAACAGCTTAGATTCAGCAAACCTACAGACTGAACAGACAACTCGTGCCCTCTTCCTACTCTTACATTTACTCTTCGATCCCTCTACCAGGTACATACCGCTCAGTGCCAACAGGTCTGCCAAGAGGATAGCCACCAAGGCCCAACAGAGTAGCCTCCTTGGCCTCTGCCTTCTTACTGTGGCTGCCATTGTGACCCTGGCAGAGAAGGAAAAACACTTGTAACTGGATGCTGAGTGAAGAAGGAAACAGAATCACATCCCAGAACAGACAAGCTCTTATCTATTCTTATCTATTGCACTTTTGGCTAAGGCAGAGCAGCCTGTACTGCTTCCCTTCCTTCCCGAGAAGTTTCAATCATTCTAAACATCCTCCCAAAGCGTCCAACATTTGGACCTAGGCAAGTGGCCCTCCACCACATCTTTAGAAAGAGACAGAGGAAGGAGATTTGACCTCTTTTCTGTCCACACACAGGCAAGTAACTGGCGCACCACAGTACTGTACTGTACTGTCACACACCTGGAGCGGTGCCAGGGACCCTCGAAACCGGCTCAACTACCTCATACCTGGAGCTTCTCGGTGGTGGAAAAAGCCAGGCTGGGCCTGGACAGGAACTGGAAGATGGTGACGTTGGGGATGGCTGGCAGAGAAGGGCCTTTCCTCTCCTCTGCATCCCCTGAGCATTGTCCGGCCCACCCTCTCTGCCCATCCTACTCCTGGGCCCCGCTGCCTACGCAGACCCTGTGCGGGCTAAGGTTACCGGGCGGGCGAGTGTTCACCTAAACCTCACCTGATGAAGGTGGAAGATCCCACTCCCGGAAACGGATTCCTGCCCACCCCGAGCGCGAGGGGGCAGCCCAGCGCCTGAACTGCAGGGCCGAAGACACCGGTGTCCGTGCGGCCCTCGCTCTCGCCACTGGCCCGCCCCCGAAGCTAGCACGCTGCCTCCCCTAGGAGCCGCGGCCCGGCTGCTGCTCCATCCTCACCCCCCGCTCCCTTTGGCCTTCAGCTCCTGCGGCCCTCGCTCCGGGATCAACGAGGTGCGGATGTGCCCACACCGCCAGCAGCACGACCCCAACCCCAGGCCCCTCACAACTCCCCTCCGTTTGCAAACTGTTACTGTAGCCACCAACCTCTCCGCGGCGTCTCGCGCACCAGCCGGCCCCGGACGCGGCGCACGCTCATTGGCGCCTCCGCTGCCCGGCCCTGCGCCGCACACCTGGCCCTGCCCCCAGGGCCCGGCGCGCGTCTCCATTGGGCCACGTTTTAGGCCCGCCCCCTCCCCGGCTCCGCCCCCGAAGCTGCCGGACCGCTGGAGTACCGGTTGGGACGAAACCGCCGGAGCCGGCTGTAGATTGGGCCACGTCACGGTTCGCGGCCGGGTTGCTCCTCGCGGGACTTCTGCCAGCCTCGGTGCTAGACGCTTCGTCGCGGAGGCCTGGCGGAGCCCCGCGTGCGAGCAGGTGCGCTCGTGGATTACGAAGTGCTCGGGCTGCTTCCGGTTACCCGGGGCGTCCGCGCGAAGGAACGGAACTGCGCTGCGTTCGCTGCTGCGACGCGGAACAGGCGCGTGCGTTTGGTGGCGCTAAACTGCCCTGGGCTTGGGATAGATACCAGAGGACCGCTGGTTGTTCCAACATTGAGGAAACCGCAAAAGCGATGTTCGCTGATGGGTCGGAGAGAAACCATGTCTGTGACAGAAATTGGCCTTAATTCTGCGTCATCCAGTTAAAAGATGCACCCATCTTCCCAGCTCTTTTCACTCCTCACTCCCCCTTCTATTAAGTTAGTGTCCGGTGTACTCTTTGAAGAGTGCACATATTTTACAGCATCAGACAAACAAAAGATGAGCATTCAGGTGATACATAAATTAGAAATATATAGACGTTTGCTTGGAAATTGATTCTTTTCACTAAATTGAAACCAGTACCGAAGATCTTTTTAATTCTGCTTTGTTTGTTTTCCTTCGGTTCTGGGAAGATGAAGCTGGTGCCAGTTCTGTTGCTGCCAGGTTCTGCAAAGCCAGAGCTTAATGAACGTTACTTGTTCTCTACAATTTTCATGATGCTTAAGAGCTAAAACAATCTGGTGTCTGTGCCTAGGGAAACCTTTGGTATTGTCTTCAGGAATGGTTCAGGGCTGGAAAAGTAGCTCACTGATTGATACAGGTCTTGCCCGGCGTTCGTGAGCCCGAATTCCATCAACAGCACCGTTCAAAAATAAAAGGGAAAGAAAAGTAATTAGTATTCAGGTGATACAAAAATTAGAAGCAGGCCCAGCATGGTGGCGCACTCCTTTAGGCCCACCACTCAGAAGGCGGAGGGGGGTGGATCTGTGAGCTCAAGACCACCCTGGTTTTGGGTACACAGAGAAACCCTGTCTGAAAAGAAAAAAGGAAAGAAAAAAACAGAGTCCTAATACAGTGTAGTTACACCAGATGACACATATACAATCTTGGAAAGATTTATAAATAAAAAAATCCCCTGACATCAACCACAACCTCCTACTCCCATCTGTAGCATGATATATCACTTTCCTGCTTGTTCTGGTTTACACATACATGTTTCTCTCTAGAAAAGTAGCTTATGTATTTTCTGAACAACAAAATACACAATTATATTATTTGCTATTTTTCAACTAAAAGAATTTTCTATGTTGGTGGAATTCACCTCATTCTTGTTACTACTGTACAACTTGGCTTAAAGGGGGTTTGTTTGGCCGTAATGATGGATGTGTTATCAGTTCTGTTGCTTTTTTTCTTCTTTTTTGTGTGTGGTGTGCACACATAAATGGGGACTGTGTGCACAGAGTGCAGAAAAGAATTTGGGTATCCTGTTATATCAATTTCTGCCTTAATTTTTTTTAGATAGGGTCTCTCATGGAACATGGAGCTGGGCAAGTGCCCATCAAGCCGCAGTGGATTTCCCTATTTCCAGCCTCAATATTACTGTGGTTACAAGTTTACAGAGGCTTGTTTTGTTTTGTTTTGTTTTGAGACAGTGTATCTCTGTGTAACCTAGGCTGTCCTGTACACCAGGCTGGCCTGGAACTCACAGAGATCTGCCTGCCTCTGCCTTCTGGATGCTGGGATTAAAGGCATGCACCACCATGCCTAGCTGTGTGTGTGTGTGTGTGTGTGTGTGTGTGTGTGTGCGCGTGTGTTTAACAAATTCATCTTTGCCCTTGGAGAAGTTACAACCCAATGTCCAATGGCTTCATATACTTATTTAAGCCTATCAGGTGATGGCTGATCTGGAAACCTAGGAGAACTCTTAGGCCCAGAATACCCTTGACAGAAGAATGAAATTGCCATTACAGTCCTCAGCCTGGATATCTGTTCCCCTGGGAGGAGTAGCAGGTGTGATTGCTCTAGGGAGGCACCTGTTTTGTTCTTTAGCCATAAAAAGAGATCAGTATTTCACAAGAACAAGTTGTAGAATGATGGAAAATTTTCTGGTAAAAAATGCATGCTTTGGATTGACCTTAGCTGATAAACTCAGTATTCCAATCCAGAGCAACTGAGTAATGTAGCCCTTCTTTGGCAGTGTACAGAAATCTGAGGAAAGAACATTGATGTCATACAAGACAAGGATGGGGCGAAACTGACAAGATTAAACTGAAACAATTTGAGTATAGCAGCAGAGGCCTGTACAGGATGAGGTAGAAGGATCCAGAGTTCAAGACCAGACTAGGATACCTAGCCGGAAAAACCCAGTCAAAAGCCAGGCATGGTGGTGCACACCTGTAATTCCAGCATCAGGGAAACAGAGGCAGGTGGATCTCATTGAGTTTGAGGTCAGCCTGGTTTACAGATTGGGTTCCAGGTCAGTGAGGGCTGCACAGAGAAATTCTGTCTCAAAACACAATACAAAAAAGATCTGACTGTAAGGCATTTTCTTAATGATTGGTGGGGAGGGCCCAGCCCATGGGGGTGGTACCATCCCTGGGCCGGTGGCCTTGGATTTTATAAGAAAGCAAGCTGAGCAAGCCATGGGGAGCAAGCCAGTAAGGATAGCAACCTTCCAGGGCCTCTGCTTCAGCTCCTGCCTCCAGATTCTTGCCCTGTTTGAGTCCCTGTTCTGACTTCCTTTGATGGTGAATATTGATATGGAAATATAAGCCAAATAAACCCTTTCCTCCCCAACTTGTTTTTGGGCATGGTGTTTCATCACAGCAATAGTAACCCTCACTAGAACACATGAGAACTGCCATGACTTTTTTTTAATGGAAAAAATTAAAGATTTATTTCATTTCTTTTATGTGTATAAGAATTTACCTGCACGAATGTGTGCCGAGTGAGTGCAGGGCCCAAGGATGCCATAAGAAGGGGGCAGATCCCCTGGAAAGGCAGTTATGAATGGTCACCATGTGGATGCTGAAAAGGAACAGTTATCTGCTCAGGAACCCCAAGACCAAGTTCTCAGCATAAAGATGATTTATTTGCCTTAGAGGGACAAAGGGCAGGGAATAAGAGACAAAGACAGGAGATAGAGAATGAGGGAGAAGGGAAAAGCAACAAGGGAGAGGGGAAAGGTTATTTGTCCCGGAGAAGGAATAAAGAGCTGCCTCTGGATAGAGAGGAGACAGACCTGACCCATATGCCGATGGTAGTTTATAAAGGTAAAGGGGGGAAACCCGTGTTAGGATGAGGTGTGTAATTTTAATTGGGCATGCTAATTAGGTGAGCAAAAAAGGGCTTTTGATTGCTGGACTTCAATACTTTGATAGCTGGACCTTGGGAGTCAGCCTCAGCAGGATGAAGTGGCCAAATAAGGGAATGGACCTTGGTGGTTAATTTTAGCAATGTAGTCTAACAGTTTTTAGCAAGGCAGAGGGCATGAGGGAGAAGGGCAAGGCCTCTCAGAGCCATGTTAGCAGTACTGAGTAGAGTTCCTTCAGATGCTGAAAAAAGAACTTGCGCCCTCTACAAGAGCAGCAGATGCTCTTAACTACTGAGCTCTGTCTTCAGCTCTTTCAAATTCATTGGAGACAATTCTTCTATAGCCCAGGCTGGCCTTGAACTTAGTTGAGGTTGTCTTTGAAGTCTATTCCTGCTTGTCTCCACCTCCCAAGTGCTAGGATTATAAATATGTGAAACTATGCCTGCCTTTGTGTGTGTGTGTGCTATTATTTTGGCTCACTTTCTTTTCTTTTTTACAGATTTATTTTTTCATTTGTTTTAAAGAGCTTATATTTATTTTACATACATGTAAGAAGCTTTGCTGGCAGGCATGTATGTGCAGTGAGTGTGCAGTTCTTTTGGAGGCCAGAAGATGGTGTCAGTTCATCTAGTAGATTCTAGAACTAGAGTTATTAGATGGCTGCTGGTTGCCAAGTGGGTGCTGGGAAACCAAACGTGGGTCCTCTGCCAGAGCAACAAGTGCTCTTAAGTCCCTATTTAAAAAACAAAACAGAACAAAACAAAAAAACTGAGACAAGGTCTTGTCATTTAGTGTAAACTGGCCTTAAACTTACTGTGTAGTCTACATTGGCCTCAAAGTTACTGTGATCCTCCTGTCTCAGACTACCAGATGTTGGGATCATAGGGGTGTACCACCATGCTATGCTTCAGCCTTTGATTCTGAATTGTAACCTCTTCAAGTTCTTCTCCCCACCCCTGGCAAAAGTGATTGAAACTAGGGGCACTTTCACACAAGGAAAGAGTTCTACCATGCAGATACAACTTTAGCCCTTAAAAACTATTTTAAAGAAACAAAGAAACAAACAAACAAAAAAAACCTATTTTTATATTTTTTTATTTTATGTATATGAATGTTTTTTTGCACGTATGTTTGTGTACCACCTGTGTTCCTGGTGACCTCTGACATCAGAAAAGGCTGCTTTTCTTTTTTTATTTAAAAAAAATACACCAATATATATAAAATACACCAATATATATAAAATACACCAATGTATTTTATATACATTGGTGTTTGTCTGCATGTGAGGGTGTCCGGTCCTCTGGAACAGGAGTTTCAGACAGTTGTGAGCTGCCATGTGGGTGCTGGGAATTGCACTTGGGTCCTCTGGAAGAGCAGTTAGTGCTCCTAACCGCCGAGCCATCTCTCCAGCCGAGAAGGCTGCTTTTCAAGAGGACCTGGATTTGAGTCCCAGCACTCACCCACATATTGGCTCACAACTGTCTGTAACTGTAGCTCCAAGGGATCCAGTACCCTCTTCTGGCCTTTGTGGGCCTTGCAGGCACATGATGCCCAAACACCCAGGCCAAACACACCCATAAACATAAAATAGTAAAATAAAAATATTTTAAGGTTGTATTGGTTCTTGAGTTCCTTCAGAACTGCAGTTCTCAGTAGGCAAAACTAAGTGAAACTGTTCACCTTGCTTGCCTTGCTGACATTCCTAAATTCAGAAAAGCAGAACTAATGAGCCAACTCTGGTGTGTGTTCTGACAAGTGTACCTTAGCCTCCTGCCCAGAAAACTCTATAATTAAAGATCAGACAAATGAAAAGCTCTTGTTTTATTTTCAAATAACTTTGATGTTGTTGGCCAGAGAATCAGTTCTCCCTTAGAATAATTATACCTCTTTTTGCAGCTGGGTACTATAAGGATTCTATGAAAAACCAAACCACTGTTAGGTATAATTTGCTACATGAAATCGAGGGCTGGTTACTGCCTTTTTTTTTTTTTTTTTTTTTTTTTTGAGACAGGATCTCTTATGGTAGCCTTGAACTCGTGGCAATCTTCATGCCCCAGCTTTACAAATCACAGGCTACTGTCTGTTGTTTTAAATGCCTGTTCCCTAGGATGATGGTCAAGGATCATGCTTTGCTCCTTAGCCTTTTAGGCAGTTTGTACATTTTCAGGAATTGGTAGTGTGGAAAATATATTTGTCAAGAATCAAAAAGCAGGTCAAGCTTGGTGGTGCATGCCTTCAATCACAGCACTTGGGAGGCAGAGGCAGGTGGACCTCTGTGAGTTCAAGGCTAGCCTTGAGTCCAGGACAGCTATGGCTACACAGAGAAATGCTGTCTCGAAAAATAAAAATACAAAGAAGAAGAGGCAGCAGCAAAGCAGTATGTATAAAGAGGCTCCATGGATTGCTTTGGCAGGGCCAATTTTTGCCTTGGTAGCATTCATCAGTAGCCCCTATAGGTACTGGCAGGGCCAGATCCAGACATCAGAGAAAGATTCCTGCCATTCGGCAGGAGGAGGGCATAATCTTGCATCCTTCCATATGTGCTGTTCTTTTTCTCTTCTTTTTGTTTTGATTTAAGACAAGGTCTCATTATGTAGCCCCAGATGGCCTGCCATCACACTGCTTCTTAAGAGCAGGCTTGGAGGTTCTAGTAGGGGAGTCAGCTACTTGTATGCTTGAACTGAGAAATGGTCCTCCTCTGTCCTGGAAGGTCAGGGCCTTCGAGTGAACATGCTACAGGAAGGGCACACATGGAGTGATGAGAGAAAAGACATCTGCCTGGACAACGAAGTTAACTAAATTAGTCCTGGTGAACAAGATATCACAGTTGATATCATTGCCACTTTCCTCACAATGCTTTTTTGTTTTATGATACAAACTCTACATAGTTCCCTGGTACACAAATAGGACACAGGACACAGAGCTTGCCTTTACACAGAGCTGGTTGAGACAGCATTGTTGGAACACCCATGGACTACCTTGACTTGCCGCTTATTAAATCGCTCTGCTCTCAAAGCTGGTATCTGCTACTGCTCCCCCGGACCCCCGATATCCTGCTTCTGTAAAAAGAATGAGGAGGTTAACAGGATCTTGGGAGTTTCTGTTTCAGCAGTATTTCCCATCTCGATAAATATGCATTGAGTATATAAGGTGCTACACACTGATAGATGCACAAAACTGAATTAAATACACAGGTTGCTGCAAAATGTGTTGGTGGCAGACATGAGCTTTTATTTCTCCTTTCCAGCAGTTGAAAAACCGGTTTTGCATAGCTGCTTTCTTTCATTTATGATGCAAAATATTTGACAGGTTAAAAACCTAACTCATTTAAGCACAGCAAGCTAAAAGTCACAAAATGTGAGACATCCTTCATCAAAAGCCTGAGCAAATAAACAAACTCCAGACTTTTTAGAGTAAATTTTTTTGGTTTTTTTAGATTTATTTATTATTTATACAGTGTTCTGCCTGCATGTGCGCCTGCAGGTCAGAAGAGGGCACCAGATCTCACTATAGATGTTTATGAGCCACCATATGGCTGCTAGGAATTGAATTTAGGAATTTGGAAAAGCAGCCAGTGCTCTTAACCTTTGAGCCATCTCTCTAGTCCCCTGGAGTAAGATTTCTGACAGTAAATATATGTATTTACTATAGAGATCTGCACATAAATTACACACTATCCATCTAGTTGCCTATTGATAACACAGTTTCATTTATAAAGTTGTATACATCTAAAAAGCTTTGAATTTGATCGGGTTGTTTATTAACCACTTCCGAAAAGGTGGTATTTAATTTCAGTTCTATTTTACAGCATTAAAAAGCTGATGCATGCCAGGCGGTGGTGGAGCATACCTTTTTTTTTTTTTAATTTTTATTTATTTTTATTAATTACAGTTTATTCACTTTGTATCCCATCTGTAGCCCCCTCCCTTCCCAATCCCACCATCCGTCCCTCTTCTTCTCCTATGCCCCTCCTCCAGTCCCATGATGGGGAGGTCCTCCTCCCCTTCCATCTGACCCTAGTCTATCAGGTCTCACCAGGACTGGCTTTTTTTGTCTTCCTCTGTGGACTGGTAAGGCTGCTCCCCCCTCAGGTGGAGGTGATCAAAGAGCCAGCCCATGAGTTCATGTCAGAGACAGCCCCTGTTCCTATATTAGGAAACCCTCTTGGACACTGAGCTGCCATGGCCTGCACAAAACTAAAATCCAAGTGGATCAAAGACCTCAATATAAAAACGGACACACTAAACCTGTTAGAAGAAAAAGTGGGGAAGAACCTTGAACTCTTTGGCACAGGAGACAACTTCCTGAACAGAACACCAACAGCACAACAGCACCAACAGCTCTAAGAGCAACAATCAATAAATGGGACCTCATGAAACTAAAAAACTTCTGTAAAGCAAAGGACACTGTCATCAGAACAAAATGACAGCCTGCTGATTGGGAAAGAATCTTCACCAACCCTATATCTGACAGAGGGCTAATATCCAGAATATATAAAGAACTCAAGAAGTTAAACAGCAACAAATCAAGTAACCCAATTAAAAAATGGGGTGCAGAGCTAAACAGAGAATTGTCAATAGAGGAACCTCAAGTGGCAGAGAAACCCTTAAAGAAATGCTCAACGTCCTTATTTTATTCATGTATGAGTGCCCTATCTGCATGTGCACCTACATGCCAGAAGGGGGCATCAGATCCCAGCATAGAGGGTTGTGAATCACCATGTGGTTGCTGGGAATTGAACTCAGGACTTCTGGAAGAGCAGACAGCTCTTTAACCACTGAGCCATCTCTTCAACCTGGCGCAGTCCTTTAATCCCAGCACTCGGGAAGCAGAAGCAGGCGGATCTCTGTGAGTTCGAGGACAGCCTGGTCTACAAAGCTAGTCCAGACCAGCCAAGCCTACACAGAGAAACCCTGTCTCAGAAAACCAAAAAATTAAAAAGCTGATGCATTAGGTAGCCTTCCCAAAACACTACTCTCTGCACAGGGAACGGAGTATTTTAGCTTTGAGACGCCGTCTAGCTGTGGATGAGATGCTGGCCTCGGAACGCGCCGTCACTCACCGTTAGGACCTTGACTTAACAACCGTATCAAAGCCTTGGGGAGCTACCGAGCAAGCCCCACCCCGTCAGCTGCGCTAAGCAGGCACCGCCTACTCAAGAGCGCCTGGGCGCGCATGCTCCCGGAGGCTGCCTCTCACATGACTCGCCTGTGCAGTTCACGTGACATTGCTTCCGGAGGCGGGGCCCTCGGTCAAGATGGCGGCTTACCTGCAGTGGCGGCGCTTCGTTTTCTTCGAGAAGGAGCTGGTAAAGGAACCGCTGAGTAATGATGGGGCCGCTCCTGGGGCCGCGCCGGTCTCTGGATCCACTGCTTCCAAGTTCCTTTGCCTCCCTCCTGGCATCACTGTCTGCGACTCAGGCCGCGGGAGCCTGGTCTTTGGAGATATCCTTCTTTTGGAGCTGTCCCTTTCCTCAGAGGATGCCTGCAGAGATCCCTAGAGCTGGAATGGAATCTGTCAGTGGCGCTTTGCGCACTCGCAGTTAGACGCGAGCTCAGATCTCTTCTGAGGTCTGATGGAGGAAAGAAGGAATTTCGTTTTCTAACTTGTCAGCTGAGTAGACCTGGGCAAGTCATTTCACTTTCGGCTTCAGTTTCCTTTTCTGTAAAAGGTTGTTAATGCCAGTTTGACAGAGGTAGGATCATTCACCTCAGAAGTAAATACAAAAGATTGTGTGTGTAAGGTGTTAGGTTCCCTGTCTAATATTGTAGGGAACGAGGCCAATCAGACAAGGATTTTGTTTGCTTTGTTCGCAAGATATGTGGGAAAGCCCTTGGAATGTTTAAAGAACTTATGTGCATGTTCCTTGTTTTCCAGATTCTGGTGTAAGTATAGTGAGCCCCCAGGTCATGTCTGAAGCCACAGGCAGTGACAAACTACATAGGTGCAACTTTTCTCTGTAGAGATGTTCCTCAGCTTACGATGGGGTTACATTTAGGCGAATCCATCATGACTGGAAATTGTTAGCATCCAAAGTGCATTTAATATGCCTAGTCTATGAGTCTAAATAGCAGCAGAGTACACTGTACCGTATCGGTGTTCTGACTCCATTGCTGACAGGAAGCTAAATTTGCCAAACATCACAATAGCGTATCTTTTTAAGAAAAAATTGGACATGGTCTCAACATATAAACTAGGCTGGCCTTGAACTCACAGAGATCTGCCTGTCTCTGTTTCCAGAGCACTGGGATTAAGACTTGTCCCCAAAGAGAGCATATTATCCATATTACTAGCCTAGAAAGGCTTACCATTCAGTGTATGTCTTCTGCTCTGCCCCTCAGCCCTTCGAAGTAGGATTTCTGCTGTGTGTCACTTTTGTAGCATTGTAAATTAAAAACGGCTAAGTCAGTGACCACACATTGACCAGACCTTTAATTTCTAAATTAACCCCAGTAAGAAATTAGCAACAATAATTCTAAAACAGAAGTCCTAATAGTATCTTATAATTGAAGTTGTGTGTCTGTGATCTTTCTTAAGATGTGTGTGTGTGCGTGCGTGTTTTATTTCCTCTTTTAAAAAATATTTATTTATTATGTGTGCTGTGTTCTGCCTCCACATACACCTGCACCAGAAGAGGGGCACCCGATCTTATTATAGGTGAGTATGAGCCACCATGTGGTTGCTGAGAATTGAACTCAGGACCTCTAGGAAGAGCAGCCAGTGCTCTTAACCTCTGAGCCATGTCTCCAGCCCCCTTTTTACATTTTTCAACACAAAATCTCATTTAGCTCACATATAGCCAAGGATGACTTTGTGCTTCTAACCCTCTTGCCTCCTCTCCTGAGAAGGGCTTCTCGTAAAATATTTTAATTCCTCATTGTTCTATAGTAATACTTTCTGAGTTTGATTGACTGCAGGTAACTTAAAGCATGGGATAAGCCATGCTTTATCTATAAAGCCATAGATAAGAGGGTGGGACACGGCACTCCTCAGAAAGGAGGCTCCTTGACTACCCTGCACATATGGAAGGCCAGATCTGGTTCTTGCCACGTTCCCTGCAGCTTACAGGGTTCCAGGCCTACAAACTACGGGTGACGCACCTATATCAACTGAAGCAGCACAATATTCTGGCATCAGTTGGAGAGGATGAAGAGGGTATTAACCCCCTGGTAAGTCCCAGGAAAGAAAGATCGGAAGCCTAGGATTAGCTTTGGGTTGGAAACTAACACTCAGTGTCTGTGGCCTATTCCCAGGTAAAGATCTGGAACCTGGAAAAGAGGGACGGTGGCAATCCGCTCTGCACTCGAATCTTTCCTGCCATCCCAGGAACAGAACCAACTGTTGTGTCTTGTTTGACAGTCCATGAAAATCTCAACTTTATGGCCATTGGTAAGCAGATTTAAAAAAAAAAATGATTTATTTAAGCTGTGCTTAAATGATTTATTTATAAAGGTGTGCTGGTACACACCTTTAATACCAGCACTCAGGAAGGACGAGGCAGGCATATCTCTGAGTTCGAGGCTGGCTTGATCTACAAAGTGAAGCCAAGGAAACAGAGAAACCCTGTCTTGAAAAAACGAAACAACAAAAAAGATTTATTTTTATTTTATGCTTATTGGTGTTTTGTTTACATGGATGTCTATTTGAGGGTTTCTGGTTCCACAGAACTAGAACACCAGACAGCTGTGAGCTACCATGTGGGTGCTGGGGCCTCCGGAAGAACAGCCAGTGCTCTTAACCACTGAGCCATCTCTCCAGCCCCCATTCCTAGATTATTAAATACATTTTCTGTGAAGTACTTTTTGTAGTTCATATGTGTTGTTGACCTGACCTCTTAAGATTTATTAAAATTAATAATGGGAAGATACTTTTGTTCTTTGAAAAGGAGTCAGTGAATGGGTGGGCATGATGGTGTACTCCCTTAATCCCAGCACTCAGGAGGCGGAGGTAATTAAATCTCTGAGTTTGAGACTAGCCTGGTTACATGGCAATTTAGAGGACAGCCAGGGCTGTGTAGAGAAACCTTGTCTAAATGAAAGAAAGAAAAAAGAAAAGCGAGTGAGTGAATACAGACACTGAGGTTACCATGTTAATTAATGATGGTGCAGGTACGAAGCGAAAGTTTGTCTTTCTTATGAGTGCCTCAGTGGCCTTATCTCTGTCCATGTCCTTATCTTTACCTCCATACTGAAATACTGCTTTCTGCTTTCAGGTTTCACAGATGGCAGTGTTACTTTGAACAAGGGAGATATCACCCGGGACCGGCATAGCAAGACCCAGATTTTGCACAAGGGCAACTATCCTGTTACTGGACTGGCCTTTCGCCAAGCAGGAAAGACCACGCACTTGTTTGTTGTGACAACTGAAAATGTTCAGGTATGATTAAGCTCTCACTCAAGGGGAACCAGCAAGGGTTCTCTGATGCTCAGGGAACTAGGGTAAGGGCCTAACTAGAGGTTGGGGAATCTTAAATATTTTAACATAGAGCGTTCAGCCATTTGCCAAGTTTAATACTATTTCTTCATGTAGAAACTTAGGAGAAGAACTCTGCTCTCACCTGTCAGACACAGACAGGTAGCTTTAACGCTGGTTCCTGGTAGTTTCTAGAGTTACAGGCAGTGGGCGCTGCCTTTGGAAAGTGTTTGGTACCAGGGACAAAGCCTAGAGCCTTGTGTTTACACTGCTTATACTGTCGCTGACCTGCCTCCCCAACCTAGGAATACAGTTTGATAAGACAGAAAAGAATCATTGCATTTCTTTAAGTTGCATGATTCTGGTGATAGCTTATGATAGTATAACAGGAAAGAGAATAGGGTCTCACAGTACTTTTATCTAGTAGCTAGGTGATGGTGATGGACAAGGCAAGTTGCTGATGGGAAATAGAATGCTAAGTGGGGAAAAGGTGAGAATAGAAGTGGGAATGTCTGTAGGAAGGCTTAGGTGCTGCCTCTTCAAAGGGAGCCTGTTAACTTTCTTTTACCTCTGGCAGTCCTATATAGTTTCTGGAAAAGACTACCCTCGTGTGGAGTTGGACACCCATGGTTGTGGCCTGCGCTGCTCGGCCCTGAGTGACCCTTCTCAGGACCTGCAGTTCATCGTTGCTGGGGATGAGTGTGTCTACCTTTACCAGCCAGATGAGCGCGGGCCCTGCTTTGCCTTTGAGGGCCACAAGCTCATCGCACACTGGTTCAGAGGCTACCTTGTCATCGTCTCCCGTGACCGAAAGGTCTCTCCCAAGTAAGACTTGAGGGAAGAGGGAAAAGGAGAGGACTAGACTTATTCACCAGAACTATCGTATTTTTTAAATCCTCATGCCTGGACCCAACCAGTCTGTCACTTGAGTTTTATGTAGGTTGCTCTCCCACCTAGATTTAGCTAGCCATTTTTTACTGACAAGTGTGTTTTTGCTGGAGACATCTGCTGTAAAAATCGTGTGTAAGTGTAGATTTTTCAGGGAGTCTGACCTGGGATTTTTTTTTACTCTTTGGCTAAGACAGAACCAGAAAGGACTAAATGTCAGAGGAACTGCTAACTGCTCGGAAGCATATGGCATACATTTTCCAGAGCACTGGAAAGGGAATGCTGGGTCTTTTGCATAGTGAGAACACTTCCTCTTGGGTTTGTGTGTGTATATATGTTCATGTGGGGGCTACATGTATATGCCTATGTGTGTGGCAGCCAGGGGACAACCTTAGGTATTATTGCTTAGGCACTATCCACTTTGTTTTGAAGACAGTCTCTGACTAGTCTGAAGCTCACCAGTTAGACTAAGCTGGCCTGCAGGCTGACAACCAGCGAGGCCTTAGGACCTTCCTGTACCCACTTCCCTGGCCCAAGCATGCCACCGCACCTGTTGTTTTACTTTTTTTGTCTTTAATTATGTGTATGAATTTTGTGTACACGTATGGAAGTGCTCTGGAGGTCAGAGGCATCCAATCCCTTAGAGTTAGAGGTGGCTGTGAGCCACCAGATGTGGGTGCTGGGAACTGGACTGGGGTCCTCTGAAAGAGCAGTAAGTGCTCTTAACTACCGAGCCATCTCTCCAACCCCTGTACCTGGATTGTTTTTTGTTTTGTTTTAAATGTGGGATCTAAGGATTGAACTGAGGTCCTCGTGCTTGCAAGCACATTTTCCACAGATCCCTCTCCCAGCCTCTTGGATTGTTTTCATTCAGTACCAAGCATATTGTCCAACATACCATACATTGGGTGAGTTTTTGTTAAGTGAGTGTACATCTGAATGTTTGATTTTTTTTCTACTCTGTTGGCTGGGATTAATGATAGGATGCTAAAGGATAAGCCCAGGATTATGTGTTCTTTTCCACAGCTGTCAGCACAATTCTGCATGTATGAGATGAGCTGCTGGAGGGGCCAATGAGGTGATTGCTGGAATGGGGCAGCACCATAGTTGTCGTGGGAAGGAACCATAAGAGGACTGAGACAGAGGTGGTCTAAATAGTGGGTACTTTTCTTTCCTGCGCAGGTCGGAGTTTACTGGCAGGGACCCACAGAACTCTGACAAGCAAATTCTCAACATCTATGACCTGTGCAACAAGTTCATAGCCTACAGCGCTGTTTTTGAGGATGTGGTGGATGTGCTCGCTGAGTGGGGCTCCCTGTACGTGCTGACGCGGGATGGGCGGGTCCACGCATTGCAGGAGAAGGACACACAGACCAAACTGGAGGCAAGGCCGCCAGGTTCTCAGAGCTGGCACAAGCATCTAGAAGTAGCCGTGGGATTGGGTTTCTTAGGTCACCTGGGCTGGGTGACTTTCCTTTGGGTCACAGCCTTCCTCAGTTTCCTTAGAGTCTAGGGTGTGGCCTTGGAGGGAAGTAATGGTTGGGAACTAGGCCAGCCCTCTGTGTTTACAGAGACCTGTAGATGAGGTGATGTTGGGGTTGGGCTTGGGGTTATCTTGAGGTGAGGTCTTTGTCTAGACTGTAGGCATACTATAAGTCTAGGACTGTCTACTGTGTTTATTGTGGGTACATTTTGGGAGGCTAGACTCCTAATACTGCTTCTACTAATGTTCTAATCTCTCTTCTTTTAGATGCTCTTTAAGAAGAATCTATTTGAGATGGCAATTAACCTGGCTAAGAGTCAACATCTGGACAGCGATGGGCTGGCTCAAATCTTCATGCAGTACGGAGACCATCTCTACAGCAAGGGCAACCATGATGGAGCTGTTCAGCAGT
Source organism: Psammomys obesus (assembly GCF_907164565.1). NCBI lineage: Eukaryota > Metazoa > Chordata > Mammalia > Rodentia > Muridae > Psammomys > Psammomys obesus. Next base: position 6,312,954 of record NW_026596039.1, on the reverse strand, counting down.
ATATCCGGTTAGTCTGCATGTGCTGTGGGATGTAGCTCTGGGTACAGAACAGGGAGCTAGCTCTATTGCTGAAACCCATGCTGGAGGTGAGGGTAGAAGTAGGGGGTGTTCACTCTTCCTATGGAAACTGGTGTTACCAGTGAGAGGACAGCTGGGCATGGTGATGCAGGGCTGTAGTCCCAGGACTGAAGCAGGAGGACTGTGAGTTCAGGACTAGTCTGTACTAAACAGTGAACCTCTCTGAAAACACAAGACCCAGCATGGTGGCACAGCCTTATATCCTAGTGCTTGGGAGGCAGAGGTAGGGGGAATCTCTGTGATTTCAAGGCCAGCCTGGTCTAGATAACAATTTCCCAAGGCAGCCATGTCTACATAAGGAGACCTTGCCTCAAAAACAGCAAGATCAAAAGAACCAGTGTGTGGACCTTACACAGAGTGGCTTATAGGAAGCCTAGAGTCACTCATATCACCTTGCCTCTGTTAGAGGTGGACTACCCAAGATCCAGGAACAGGTCTGCAGTGATCCCTGTGCAGCTGACTTTACAGAGCCCTCTAATCCTGATGATACTGACGTTTTCCTAGAACCATTGGAAAGCTGGAGCCGTCCTATGTGATCCGTAAGTTTCTAGATGCCCAGCGCATCCACAACTTGACTGCTTACCTACAGACTCTGCATCGACAATCCCTGGCTAATGCGGATCATACCACCCTGCTTCTGAACTGCTATACTAAGCTCAAGGACAGCTCCAAGTTGGAGGAATTCATCAAGGTGAAGCATGGTGTTATATATGGAATGATTCCTAGGAGGCCCTAGTGGCTTTACCGGGACTTGCTGTTCTTCAACAAGACATAGGAAAGCAGAAGACCAGTTTTATTTGGGAACCAGCGCTCTTTCCTCTATAAAGAATAGCTGCTCCTGCTAGCTGTCTAGAACATTCCATGGCTCTGAAGCGCAGGAAGTGCCACTAAAGAAGCCCTCAGTCCCTAGAAATGTCTTTCTAATGATAGGGACAGAGGAAAGCCTTGGGTCTTTAAGCAGAAGTTACAAGAGTCTGTCTAGCATGTTTTCAAAGCCAGGTTGTAATTGTAATTAGAAACATCCCTTAGTGTCTGATGCCTGTTTATCCCCCTTCTGTAGTTACTTCTGTGCAAATAGTTTTGTTTAATGTCTTGTTGTCAGACGAAGAGTGAGAGTGAGGTGCATTTTGATGTGGAGACAGCCATCAAGGTCCTCCGGCAGGCTGGTTACTACTCTCATGCCCTCTATCTGGCTGAGAACCACGCACATCATGAGTGGTACTTGAAGATTCAGCTAGAGGACATTAAGGTGGGTGAGGTTCTTGCTTTGGGCAGAATACAGCTTTGAGGACATACTGGGAATGACAAAAATGCATCCTGGTAGGGGGGACCACTATTTCACTTTCTACCTCTCCACAGAACTATCAGGAAGCCCTTCAGTATATTGGTAAGCTGCCTTTTGAGCAGGCAGAAAGTAACATGAAACGCTATGGCAAGATTCTCATGCACCACATACCAGAGCAGACAACCCAGTTGCTGAAAGGACTCTGTACTGACTATCGGCCCAGTCTGGAAGGCCGAGGCGATCGGGAGGCTCCAGGCTGCCAGGTGAGACCTGGGGAAGCAGTTTTGAATAGCAGGGATCACCTTAGAGGCCTGTGAGCACTGAACCACCTCACCTCTTTCTTTCCCCCATCCTAGGCCAACTCTGAGGAGTTCATCCCCATCTTTGCAAACAACCCAAGAGAGCTGAAAGCCTTCCTGGAGCACATGAGTGAAGTGCAGCCAGACTCACCTCAGGGTATCTATGACACACTCTTGGAGCTTCGGCTGCAGAACTGGGCCCATGAGAAGGAACCACAGGTAACTCCTGGCCAGAGCCATGGGAGGTGCTGGAAAGAAGACAGCTGGGGTGCTCGCTGGTCTAGCATGTGAGGATGAGCGCCTTCCCTAGCAGTGAATAAAGACAAGCTCGTTCCTCGTATGCCTATTCTCCAGCTGTGTGGCTGCCTTTTGTTCCTTTATTTAGATCTTCCTAACACCATGACCCTTTCATACAGCTCCTCATGTTGTCGTGATCCCCACCATAAAACTATTTTTGTTGCTACTTCATAACTGTAATTTTGCTGCCTTTTATAAACTATCTAATATAAATGTCTTTGGAGATAGAGGTTTTCCAAAGAGGTTATGACCTGCGGTTGAGTGCTGCTGATTTAGAGAATAGCACCTCACCTCTGGGGCTAAAGGGGCTTTAGTGATGGGAAATTGGACTGAGAGAGGCATTTGATCTACCTTGTGTAAAAGACCTTGTGCCCTCTGATGAATAACAGCCCAACCATTTTCTCCTGCAGGCCAAGGAGAAACTTCATGCAGAGGCCATCTCCCTGCTGAAGAGTGGCAGATTCTGTGATGTGTTTGACAAGGCGCTGGTCCTGTGCCAGATGCATGACTTCCAGGATGGCGTCCTCTACCTCTATGAGCAGGGGAAGCTGTAAGAGTTTGGGGGACCCTTGGGAAAGGGAAGATCCCAGGTGATTTCCAGGGACAGCCACTGAGGTGTGCCCCTCTCCTGGTCCCAGGTTCCAGCAGATCATGCATTACCACATGCAGCATGAGCAGTACCGGCAGGTGATTGCTGTGTGTGAGCGCCATGGGGAGCAGGACCCCTCTCTGTGGGAGCAGGCCCTTAGCTACTTCGCCCGCAAGGAAGAAGACTGCAAAGAGTATGTGGCAGCTGTGCTCAAGCATATTGAGAACAAGAGCCTCATGCCGCCTCTCCTAGGTACTTACGAGGACAGGCAGGTGGAGGGCAGGCTGCGGCAGTTGCGGGCTCTGTGCAGCCAGTGCTCTTGGTTCATTATGTATTTCCTCTTGGCCCCCGATCTCAGTGGTACAGACCCTGGCCCACAACTCCACAGCTACCCTGTCCATCATCCGAGATTACCTGGTTCAAAAACTGCAGAAACAGAGCCAGCAGATTGCGCAGGATGAGCTTCGGGTGAGGCGGTACAGAGAGGAGACCACACGCATCCGGCAGGAAATCCAGGAGCTCAAGGCGAGGTAGCCATGCTGGGATGTGAGGGGTGGTGCGGGGGATGACTTGGCTGTGAGTGTGCGGCTGTCAGTCAGTGTGCGGCTGTGAGTGTGCTGTTGCATGCTCCCTTTTTCTTTCTTCCTTTTTTCCTTCTTCAAGGATTAATCTCAAGTATTACTTCTCAACCTGTGGGTTGTGATCCCCTTGAAGGTCACATACCAAATATCCTGCATATCAGATATTTACATTACAATTCATAACAGGCAGCAATTACAGTTATTAAGTAGCAACAAGAACAAATTTGTGGTGGGGGTCACCACAACATGAGGAGCTGTATTAAAGGGTCACAGCATTAGGAGGGTTGAAAAGCCCTGCTCCAGGGCCTCTTGCACATGCTGGGTGCCCACTTTACCACTGAAACTATACACCCCCAGCCCTCTGAAGATATTTTAATGAATTCTAAAAAAAAAAAAAATGATTATGTGTAGGCATAAGGTTATTGTGTAATTCAGCTGCTGATTTCTGTATCTCTGGCATCTGGTTATAAGCCTTGTTCTGATAATCTCTTGTCTTAAGTTTGTATAAACTCTGGGGTTGGGGATTTAGCTCAGTGGTAGAGTGCTTGCCTAGCAATTGCAAGGCCCTGGGTTTGGTCCTCAGCTCTGGGGGTGGGGGGGGGGAGGTTGTATAAACTCTGCTCCAAAATGGTCCCCTGATATGTCAGTAAAGGAGGTTACAGCCAGTTGCTGAGAAGGGTAGAGAATAAGGCTAGACTTCCTGCAGACAGGGGAGGAGTAGTTAGAAATTAGAGCAGGGAAATTCAGCAGGGTCAAGGGTCCAGGAGACACAGGAGAGAGAGCCCAGCAGGAAAGCTACAAAGTGCAAGTATCCTGGGATGTGTGCTGGGAGACCAGATGAGCTTCAAGGGTGAAGAATAGAGTAGTGACTGCTCAGTCACTGTGGTGTGAAGCTTATGATTAAAAAACAATTACAGAGTCTCAATTATTTGTTTGATAGCCGGATTAAGAGAGAAGTAGAGAAACAAACATTTATAAAAAATAACAGAAACAATTATATAACCTCTCCCCACCCCTTTTTTGTTTTGTTTTGAGACAGGATCTGTCTATATAGCCCTAGCTGCCCTGGAAATCCCTGTGTAGACTACACTGACGTGGAACACACACGTGGATCCACTTGCTTCTGCCTCTTGACTGCTAAGATTAAAGGGTTGTGACACCATGCCTAGCTATAAATCTTAATTTTAAAGATTTTAGTGTATGTTTACAAAGTGTGCATGAATGTGCTTGTGCTTGAATAAGAGGCTAGAGACACTGTTGAATCTCTTGGAACTAGAGTTACAGACCCTTTAATGTAGAAGCTGGGAACTAAACTCAGGTTCTCTTGGAAAGGAATATGTGAGCTGGGTGCTGTGGCCCAGGTCTGTAATCCTGGCAGTCGGGAAAGCAGAGGCAGGCAGATTGCTCTGAGTTCGAGGCCAGCCTACGCTACACAGAGAAACCCTGTCTTGAAAAACAACAAAACAAAAAAGAATATGTGCTTGACCATACATATTACTCTTTTTAAATTATTTGTTTGTATACTTAAATTATGTACATGTGTGTGTGAGTATGTGTGCTTGAGTGCAGGTGCCTGCAGATGACAGAGGCATCAGACCCCAGGTGTTAGTTACAGGCATCTCTGAGCCCCACCCTCATGACCATCTGTGCTGGGAACTGAATTCACGTCCTCTGCAAGGGCCTGTGCTCTTAGCTGCAGAGCCATCTTTCCAGCCCCTAAGTCATTATTTAATGGGCTTGGGAGGTTATTTTATGGCCAGTACTTCTCTGCCTACACAATATTTACCTTTTCTGAGCATTCATCTTAAGTTGTGAAGAGGTTCTGAAGTACAATTTGATTTTTAGAAAGTGCAGGAAATAGATAATTTAAATTTTGAAATTTTTGCTTGCAGCAGTTCTGGAGATTGAACCCAGAGCCACTTAAGTGTGAGGCCAGCATGGTGCCACTAAGCTGTACCCTCAGCAATCTCAAAAGCAATCATTTTATTTTTGTTTTGTGTGTAAATGTGGGTGAATGTGTACCACAGGGAGGTGTGGAGTCAGAGGACTCCTTTCAGTAATTCTTGCCTTGTCGAGGTAGGTTCTCTCTCTCTTATTTCTGCCGTGCTGCATACTCCAGTCTACCTGACCCACAAGTTTCCACTTCTAGGTGTGCTGGAATCACAGGTTTGTACTACCACATCTCTCTTTTCCACATGGGTTCCAGGGCTAAAGCTCAAATGTCAGGCTTGCACAGCAAGGACTTTTATCTGCTGAGTGATCTTACCACCGCCCTTTTTAGTTTTGTGACAGGGTTTCACTAAGTTACCTAGCCTTGGGTGTGGTGGTGCATGCCTTTAACCCTAACACTCAGGGAGGCAGAGGCAGGGGGATCACTGAGTTTGAAGCCAGCCTGGTCTACAAAGTAAGTCCTGGAAGCCAAGGCTACACAAAAAGAAACCCTGTCTCGAAACACACACACAAAAAAGTTACCTCGCCTCTTCTTGCACACATATGTAGGCCAGGCTGATCATGAACTGCTGATTCCACTGCCTTAGTCTTCGCAATAGCTGTTATATAGGCCTGTTCCACTAGGCTTGGTTTGTTTTTGTTTATTTTTTTTCATTTTACTTTTTATATGCACTGGTGTTTTGCATATCTGAGTGAGGATGTTGGATCTGGAGCTGTAGTTACAGACAGGTGCTGTGTTGGTGCTGGGAATTGAACTGAGGTCCTTTAGAAGAGAAGCCAGTGTTCTTAACATCTGAGCCACCTCTCCAGCCCATATTTTGCTTTATTTTTGAGACACACTCAAAGCAGACTCTCTGCTTCATCCTCCTAAGTGCTGGGATTGCAGGAAGAAGCCATCATGCCTGGATAGAATTATCAATCATAGAAATTATTCTTGAGTGTTGAATCTTTAGGGGTTTTTTGTTTGAGACAGTCAGGTGTAGCTGAGGCTGGCCCTGGACTCCTTACTCTTCCTAAAGTGCTGGGACTATAAGCATTTATGCCCAGCTATCCAGTGTTCTGTCTGTTCTGCCTGTTATTTGTAAAATGTTCATTATGAATGGTTTCTTCATCCTACTCAGCCTTTATTATGTCTGAAGCCTTTCATGAATAACACAGACACGTAACCCTGCCTTCTTGGACCTTCTGTCCTTGAAACATACTGTAAACACTTTAAATAAGGAGAGTCATGGCTGTGGAGATGGGTCAGCAGTTAAGAGTGCTTGCTGTGCTTGCAGAGGACCTGGGTTTAGTTCCCAGCACCCACATCAGATGGCTTACAACTGCCTGTGACTCCAGCTCCAGGGAATTTGATGTCTTCTGACCTCTGCAGGCATCCGCACTCCAGGGGAACACATACACACATCCGCTCAGGCACACACATACACATGAAAGAATCTAGAAAAAAATAGGAAGGCGGCTACAGTGTTTGAGATGGTTGTAAATTCTGAGAAAGGAATGGAGAAAGAAGGGGCTGAGAAGTGGCTCAGTGATTAAGAGCATGTCCTATTCTTGCTGAGGTCTCAGATTCACTTCCCAGCACTCATGTCAGTTACTCAACTACCTGTAACTCCAGCTCCAGGGAATCCAACTAACTCCTGCCTAACAGAGCCCAGAACTAATGTGCACATAATTTACAAAAGAAATCTTAAAAAAAGTGTCAGGAGAGGGCTAGAAGATGGCTTAGTGGTTAAAAGCACTTGCTGTTTTTGGAAAGGACCTGGGTTTGATTCACAGCATTCATATGGTGGCTCACAGCAATATATAACTTTAGTTCCAGGAGATCTATCACTCTCCTCTCACCTGTGGTACACATACATATACAGAAAAAAAATTTATATACATAAAATAGAAATAAAGCTAGGTAAAATCTTTTAAAAATAATTACAAACAGAAAAGAATAAAGTGTGTAAGTGTGTTTGTCTGGCCGGGTGTGGGGGGCGGGGTGTAAATGCCATGATAGGAGATTGACTGCAGGCCCTGGGGTGCAAACACTCTGCTACTAAACTAGGTCTGCATCTCCTTCCCCTGTGGCGAATGTGTGCCACAGTTTCAGATGAAGTGGGCAGGAAAGGCTCCTTGAAGAGGGTTTGGCGGGTTGAAAGGAGGGCCAAGTTTACCTGCCTGGTATCTTGCCCTCACAAACTTCACTCCAGGTTGGAGCCTTTGTCCCTGTTTGACTCCCTTTGGGTGATAAGACCAGGCAGGGTTTCTGACCTTCACAGGGACCTTGTACATCCTGTTTCCTCTCTCCACTGGGTGCGTGCCCTGCCGTCACTCTTTGCCACTGTTTTTGTTTCCTGCCTGTAGTCCAAAGATTTTCCAGAAGACCAAGTGCAGCATCTGTAACAGTGCCTTGGAGCTGCCTTCAGTCCACTTCCTGTGTGGCCACTCCTTCCACCAACATTGCTTTGAGAGTTACTCAGAAAGCGATGCTGACTGCCCCACCTGCCTCCCTGAGAACCGGAAGGTGATGGATATGATCCGGGCCCAGGAACAGAAACGAGATCTCCACGATCAGTTCCAGCATCAGGTGGGCATGAGCAGGTTCAAAAGGGTTGGGGACAGGGTGGTCTGGAGAGGGCTCAGTAAAGCACATTTCCTGCTCTCTGGAAGACCTGAGTTAGTTTCCCATCACCCACATATCAGGAGGCTCACATCACAGGAGGACCTGTGATCCAGGTCCATGGTGTCTGATGCCCTCTTCTGGCCTCCATCAGTAGCGCTCCTCGTGTGCGTACGTGTGTGTGTGTGTGTGTGTGTGTGTGTGTGTGTGTGTGTCTGTGTGTGTGTGTGTGCGCGCGCACGTGCCCTCCTGCGTGGGCGTATGAGTATGTGTATGCGTATGCGAGCACGCACACCATCAGTGTCACAGTCCTCAGAGTACCAGAGGATTTGTTTCCTTTTCAGTTAGCATGTGAGCACTGTAGGTCTAATTCCTCCTCTTTCCTTCTAGCTCAAGTGTTCGAATGATAGCTTCTCTGTGATCGCTGACTACTTTGGCCGAGGAGTTTTCAACAAGTTGACTCTGCTGACTGACCCTCCTACAGCCAGACTGACCTCCAGCCTAGAGGCTGGGCTGCAGCGGGACCTGCTAATGCACTCCAGGAGGGGAACATAATTAAGCAGGGCCCAGGGCCCTGAAGCACAGACACAGAGGCGAGCTATGGTAGCAGACATGACCAGTTCCAGACCCTCAGGACTCAAGAAGGGGATCTGCTTTTCCTGCTTCCTCCTTTTGCCAGGCTGTCATCCCTACTGCTGACCAGCAATATAGAGTATCCCACACTAGTATGGAAGGGCACCTCAGCAACCTCTCTGTGGACAATAGCTGCTTTGTTCTCTATTCAAGGGCACCAGGCTGTGCTTGGGTCCTTGCTCTCAGAGCCTATAAATAAAAGAGTATAACATGAGGGTTGAAGAATATTTTATGGAGACTTTTCAGGTGTTTTTGCTTGTTTGTTTGTTTTTTTGAGACAGGGTCTCACTGTGTAGCCTAGGCTGGCCTCAAACTCCCAAAGATCCTCCTGCTTCTTCTGAGTCTGGGATTAAAGGCGTATACCATCACACCTTGCCCTCAGGTGACTGGAATTTATATCTGAGAACCTCCTGAGTTCTAGTTTCCTGCCTGAAGTCTTCTGGTTTGCTCAGTAGTTGGTGGGACATCTAGTAAAATTAAGCTCACTCAAGTTTCATTGTGTTGGGTCTTAAACACAGGTCAAGTACATCACAAAACTATATACCACCAGCCTTGTGAAGAACCTCTTCAGAAGGCCTAGAGGCCTGGTGTGGTGGCATACACTGGTAAACAAACTGAGGCAGGAGGATCACAGGTTAGGAGCAGCCCTCACTACGGAGCAAGTTCCATGCAAGGCTGGGTGACATTTCTGAGTACTTAGTAAGACCTTATCTTAAAACAAAAATGTGACTGAACTGTAACTGCAAGAGCATCCTGGATCAAGACAGGCAAAACAGCGCTTGCGTAGTCAGGCAGAAACTGGGAATGACCTTCCTCCTGTGCCTGTAAGCCGGCACTTCTTAGGTGGAGAGGGTCAGGAGTTTACAGTCAGCTGTAATACATAGCTCACAGCGGGCTGCTTGAGCACTTGTCTCAGAAACTACAGATCCTGTGAGGTGACTCAGCAGGTGGAGCCACTTGCACTGATGACCTGAGTTTCATTCTGTGGAGCCATAGGGTGAAAGGTCTCCCTCAAGTTGGCCTCTTACCTCCATACACACACACAAACGGGCTTGCATGCACACACATAATAGTCATTAGGTGTTTTAAAATACTCAAACAGCGTGGGGAGGCAGAGGCAGGCAGATCTCTGAGTTCAAGGCCTGCCTGGTCTACAAAGCCAGTCCAGGACAGCCAAGGCTACACAGAGAAACCCTGTCTTGGAAAAAAATAATAAATAAAATAGTCAAACGGAAGGCAGATAGCCTTGAGCCTGGTCAGGATAGCTTAGTATCTTGCTGTTTTAGTATCAGATAAACAGGATAAAAGATCTTTTGTTCAGATGCTTTTCCCTTTTTGAAATTGTCAGGTTAAAGGTTAGATTACTGTGCCTGTGTTATTTGGGGGCCTGTCAGTAAATTGCTCCCATGAGATTGCTAAAAGAAAGAGACACAAGCCAGGCAGAGGCAAGCAGATCTGCGTTTCAGGCCAGCGGGGCCCACACAGAGAGACCACCGTCTCAAAAGAAAAAATAATGGGCTCTGTGATTTAGTCAGCATTGTTAAAGAGGCACCATAGCAGAACTTTTTTGGGTTTGTATTGTTTAGAAAGCCTTTCTGTGTAGCCCTGGCTAGCCTTGAACTTGTGACAGTTTTGTCATATCAGTTTCTCAAGGGGTGGGCTTACAGGCGGCCACTACTAAGGCAGCAATGATAGACTGGATCAGAGGGCCTGAGACTGAATCCTTTTTGTATTATTTGACTTTGGGCTACTTTTTTTTTTTAATGATTAATTTTATGTGCATTGGTGTGAAGGTGTGAGATCCCTTGGAATTGGTGTTACAGTCTTGAGCTGCCATGCTGGGAACCGAACCCCGGGTCCTTTGGAGGAGCAGACAGTGCTCTTAACCAAGTTTTCTTTTTACATTCATTTAGTGTGTGTGAGATGTGGAGGCAGGCTGGGTATGTGATGGTGCGCATGCGTTCGGAGGTCAGAGGATGACCTTATGAAGTCTCTCTACCTTTACTGCGGATTAAAACTCGGGTCAACTGCAGGGTGCAGTGGTGCACCCCTGTAATCCCAGCATCCTGGGAGGCAAAGGCAGGCGGATCTCTGAGAGTTCCAGGCCAGCCTGGTCTACAAAGTGAGTCCAGGATAGCCAAGTCTACACAGAGAAACTGTCTCAAAAAAACCAAACCAACCAACCCCCTCCCCGCAAAAAAGAACCTCAGTGATCAGACTTAGATTACCATGGCTGCAGTTAGGTGCTTTACCCACTGAGCCTTTTTGCAGCTCCAGGGCCATTCTCCTTCATTTTGAGAGGAGCCTCGTCCTGTGTCATCTAGGCAGGTCTTGAACTCCTGGACTCAGGAAATCCACATCCTGCCTTTGCCTCCCAAGTCTCTGGGATCACTCCTTCCAACAACTTAGGGCAATTCCTTCCTTCTTAGAACCTCATTTGTGTTTTCAATTGGGCATTACTTTGAACAGCAATCATGACTCAAACAGACGGCTGTCGATGTCTGTACGATGCATAATTCATTCCTACTAATCAAAGTAGTGGAAAGAAGCATGTGTGTGTGTTTCTTGGAACTAACCCAAGGCTTTGGGCATGCTACACAGAGCTGACCATGGCAGTTCAGCAAGTAGTTGTATGTGTTAGGGTTCTTTGTTTTTCGCTTTTGAGACAGGGTCTTGCTATCCAGCACAGTACTGACTGAGATCCTTTTGCCTCAGCCTCCCCCGTGCTGCCACACACCTGACCCTTTCTTTTCTTTTCTTTCTTTCTTTCTTTTTTTTTTTTTTGAGGGTTTCTTTGTGAAGCCTTGGCTGTCCTGGACTCTAGACCAGGCTGGCCTCGAACTCACAGAGATCTGTTTGCCTCTGTCTCCCTGAGTCCTGGGATTACAGGCTTGTGCCACCTTGCCTGGCTGACATGATCTTTTCTCTCTTTGGAAATTCAAGCTTGGTGGTACATACATGCTGTAATCCTAGCACTTGGGAGGTGGAGTTCAAAGTCATTCCGGGCTACATAGCAAGTTTGAGATTGACTCAAAAAACAAGAAGTGTTGTCTATTATGGGAGGCTGAGACAAGAAAACGGAAAACTTCAAGGGCAGCCCGAGCCCATAATAGCGCAAACTTAAAAAAACAAAAGAAAACAAAAAAACCTGCAAGGCTTAGTTTAAGTAGAAGAATGCCACTATTTTTTTTAAATAAAAAAAAAAATTTTATTAATTACACTTTATTCACTTTGTATCCCCCATAAGCCCCTAAAAATGCCACTCTTAAACTAATTGTCTATTGTCAGTGCTGGAGAGGCGTAGCTGTAAAATTCTGAGGAGCTTTCTGGAACCCTTTTATTGATGATGAAAGCACGCTAACAAAGCTCTGGGGCGTAATAACGGAGGGCGAGGAACGACACCCTCAGGTTATCCTCTGACCACTCAGACGTGCACCCACACTACACACATTTAATAAATGCAATATAAAATAGCCGGAGGGGGGGTGACGGCGAACTGCTTTAATCCCAACACTCAGAAGGCAGAAACTCTGATCTCTGTGAGTTCGACGCCAGGTTTGGTCTACAGCGCTAGTCCTAGAATACCCAAGGCTACACAGAGAAACCCTGTCTCGAAACACCAAAGAATAAGTAAATGAAATAAAATAAAAACTGAAAAGAAAAAAAATAATTGTTTCGATTACTCTGTGCAGTGGCCCGCTATGTCGCAATCCTAATTCCCGCCCAGAGGAAGATGCCGCCCCTTCGAGGGAGGGCAACGGACGTGACGCAGAGCTCAGCAGGTCCTGCAGCCCGGCTGGAGTGCGGGCTCCTGCCTCATGTGCCTTCAGTCCCCGCCGGCCCAGGTCGCCGGCTCCTGCAGACGCCAGGGGACCGCAGCGGCAGCGCCGCGCCTGCGCCCTGAGCCGAGCCATGTCCGGTAACGGCGGCGCCGCTGCAACCGCGGTGAGTCCTGAGCCGGTGACCCGCACTTCACGGGGCTTTCTGGGTGCAACGATTGGCCCCGGGTTGCCATGCTTCGTCGTCTATTGGTCGGAATAGCTAGCTGTCATTTTTTCCCCCCCTCCCTCTAGACTTTTTAAAGGGCCAGTAACTAGATTGCCTTTAGGAAGGGAGGGGGAGATCCTGAGCAGTCAGTCGGTGTGGCCTTGAGAGTGGAAAGATGGTTCATCGTGAGATTCCATCTCCGTGGGTCCAGGGTTAGTGACCCGGCCAGTAAAGGTGTACACATCGACAAGATCCTTTCACGAAGTAGGGGCCGAGGCAAATCCAGCTGCCTTGGAATATGCTGCACTTGGTTCAGGGGAGTACTCATTCTTAGAACTGTATACAGATTCTTAGAACTGTATACGAACATCCTGCAGGTATACACGCCTTCTCCCGTACTCCGTTATGGAAGTCACCAAGCCCTGGCCACCCACAAAGTCCCCAGTTGAGACACCTCTGAATTACTACTGTGAGTGGGGAACCACCCCTGGGCCTTGTGGTTTCTCTTGTGCCTGGAAGGCTCTGGACTTGCGGGCAGGCCGCCTGAGATAAGGCAGAGCTGGGAGGCCTGCTTATCTCCTGCCCAGGCTGTGTGAGCTGTAGTCCTTGCTTGTGAAGTAGTGAACACTGGGTTAGGGTAGGAAGACCTGGATTCCAGCATCCACTTTCTGCCTGTTCATTGCGCGTGAGACTTTTAGCCAGTAATTTGATCCCTCTGCATCTTTGCTTCTGTGACACTTGTATAAGTACCTATCCTTTCTAACCTAGTAGGGTTTTTGTGAGGACAATATACAAAGACCATGGTTCAAAGACTGGGTCAGTTACTTTAAAGAATTGCTTGAACGTAGAAAGGAATAGCAATTCCTTTTTACGGGCTCCTTGTGGCTTAGAATTTCTGTGTTATTTCAAGCCTAGCTAAACTGCAAAGGCTATCTCAGAGTCATCTGTTGGAGGAATAATCACGGTAGAGTGGACTGGAGTCCAAGAGCAAGTTTTCACTTCCTCCAGTGACCAAGAACCTGAGTTTCTGGCTCCAGAGGAACCTGTGAGATGAGGAACCCAGTGCAGGGGAGGTGAAAGTTTCTATAGTGGCTTTGCTCAGCGGGAAGAAATAAGACCTTTGTGGCAGACTGCAGAACCCAGTTCTACCTGCTTGGCACTAAACACTTTTATCCCAGGCACCTGGACAGGGAGAAGAGGCGTGTCCCTCTGAGCTCTTGGCACTGGCTCTGACACCAGAGGAAGCATTCAGACAACTTGAATCCCTCAAGTTGTCATCAGACTCACACACGTGCTATAGCATGCTATAGCCTTATGGGACATCTTGAGGCATTAGATGGCCTTTAATTTCACAGGCCCTTGATGGGATGATGTCCCCAAAGTCACCCAGCAGGAACATGAACAGGTATTGACCTCAGTCCTTATAGGGAGCATTCTAGTCAGACTAAGAAACACTTAATGCCTCATCCGGGGGTTAGGGAGACTTTTTCAAGTGCCTGTGTTGTTGTGGACACTGAGCCTGTTCTCTAGTGATGTGAGGCTTCAGCCCTCCTGCCTGGCCTAGCCTCCTGTAGGTCCCACCCTCTGGTAGGGCCCACCCTCACTGTGCTGTGGCTGATGGGCCTTATCATTTCACCCACCTGGCTGTATGCAGCCCTCCCACTGAGGGCTGCCTTGGCCAGCCTGGTCTCTGGGGCTCAGTGTCCTTCCAACTTGCTGCTGCTATCACAACAGATCCCATTACAGCTTTCTCTGGTCTCTGCTTCTGGAGCAGGTAGGAGGGCAGAAGGTACTAAGGAAGGTTAAAGGGCCAGTTGTGGGAGTCTTTCCCTATTTTCAGGCTCACCTGGCCAGGCCCTGGGGGTCCTTTCTCCTAAGCCTGTGATCCTGGTTCTTGGATAAGGTGTCGTGAAAAAGAATGTAACCTGGGGACTTTCTTCTGCAGGAAAAAAACGGCTCAAGGATGAGGGTGGTTCGAGTGGGTACCCGAAAGAGCCAGGTGAGTACAGTCAGAGTCAGCTGTCGGAAGAGGTCTAACTAACACAGGGTCATCAGTTGAGAGGACCCAGAGGGTTAGTTCCTAGCACAGAGCCAATAGAGTGCCTGGGAGTCCATTTCATGGGGACTGGCAGCTTCATCTGAAAAAAGTCCCTGGACCACAGAAGTGGTTGGGGCACTGAGAAAGGATTCTCAAGCCAGGCCCTTCTCATCCCCATGTGAGAAATCTAGTCCCTTTCTGTATCTTTCTTGATCCATATAAGGATGTGAGCCTGGGGCAATGGCCAGGGGAGGGCAGGAAACATCTGAATCTCTGTCCCCAGCTGGCTCGCATACAGACCGACACTGTGGTGGCGCTGCTGAAGGCCTTGTACCCTGGCATGCAGTTTGAAATCAGTAAGTTTTCTTGGGAAGGGTGAATGGGAGAACACAGCATCTCTGGCTTTGCAGATGGTCGAGGCCTGCTTGGAAGACTCCTGTCTTGCATGCAGATGGAGGGGTCGCCTCCTGTGAACAGCTTTACTTCCAAATGGCTGGGCTAGCCTGACATTTAATACCTTCTGCCTTGGGTCTTTTTATGAGCGTGTTTGCGTTTTCTGTCACTGTGTGTATTCCTGGCGCTTCTGTGCCTCTGTGAATGTAGTACCAAGCTGAACCAGGGTGACTCAGTAGATGTTGGCTAATGGGTACCTGATTGACTCTTTCCTCAGTTGCTATGTCCACCACTGGGGACAGAATTCTTGATACTGCACTCTCTAAGGTAAAGATAATACTTATCTTTGTTCTTCCAGCCCCTCTCCCCACTTATTCCCATAAGAGGTTCACTCTAAGGCTCTTTCTTCCTTGGCAGATTGGAGAGAAGAGCCTATTTACCAAGGAGCTAGAAAACGCCCTGGAGAAAAATGAGTGAGTGAAGATAAGAGAGTGTGGTACGCCTCCATTCTCTCGCTAGAACCCCAGAGTAGCTCCCCAATATTAGCAGGACTGTTGGGTTAGGCTAAGGCACTTATAGGCTTCCACAAAGGAGAGTGTCTTGTTTTGGAGTCACCTAACTTCCTAAGGTATAAGGTTGGCTGGGGAAAAGGCTGTAGAGTAGTTGAGAACAGACTTCAAGGTCCTTACGTCTTACTTAGAATGGCTAGAGTCGATGCTCCAGTGGGTGGAGAAGGGTCAGGTCAACCACTCAAAGCCTTTCTCCGTGTCCCCCCGCTCTCATCTCTAGGGTGGACCTGGTTGTTCACTCCCTGAAGGATGTGCCTACCATACTACCTCCTGGCTTTACCATTGGCGCCATCTGCAAGTAAGAGTAATGCTCGGGAGGGGGCCTGGGCCGGGGCTTAATCCCACCCACCATGAGAGTCTTTGATTTTTTACTTTCCACTTTACAACTTGACCACTTAGCCCTCTTCTTTAAGGTTGTCAGTCATTAAGCATGGCAGAAAACCCTGGAAGAGCCAATTGGTTGGCTATTTAGAGTGCGTGGAGATGGGTTCAGGGGCACGGGCCTGTAATACCAGCTATTAGGGAGGCTAAGACAGGATGGGAGGTTCAGGGCCTGCCTGGGCTAGAGGGAGTTGAAACAGCGTGAGGAACTTAGGGAGACTGTGTCTCAAGGTGTGGTGTGCAAGGAGGCTGGCTTACGACAGCTTAGCTGGTGAAGGAATTTGCTGCCAAGCCCAGTGACCTGACGTCAGTCCCTGGGGTCCTCATGGTAGAAGGGGAGGCTTGAATCCCTCAAGTTGTCATCAGACTCACACACATGCTATAGCATGAATATGCTCCCCATTCCATAAATAAAAACTTAAACAAGAAAATGAAACAGAAAACCTTAAAAAAAAAAAAAAAAAAAAAAAAAAAAAAAAAAAAAAAAAAAAAAAAGAAGTAAAAGTCAGGCCTGGTGGCTCATGCCTGTAATCTCAGCATTCAGGAGGCTGAGCCAAGAGGATTACTGTGAGTTTAAGGTTAGCCTGGGGTACATAATAAATCTTAGGTCAGACTGGGCTAGAGTTAAACCCTTTATTTCATCATTTGCTCTCCAGACGGGAAAACCCTTGTGATGCTGTTGTCTTTCACCCAAAATTTATTGGGAAGACCCTAGAAACCTTGCCAGAGAAGAGGTGAGTGGGCCCTGGTGTGCAGAGGACGGAGGGGTGGACAGTGGAGAGCAGCGGGCAGCCTGTACTTAATTTTAAACTCTCTCTGTGAGCAGCACCGTGGGAACCAGCTCCCTGAGGAGAGTGGCCCAGCTACAGAGAAAGTTCCCTCATCTGGAATTCAAGAGTATTGTATCCTTTCCAAAGAGAGAAGGGCAGTGGTCAAAGAAGAGAAGTGTTAGAGGACTCTGAGAGTCCTAAATAGGATCTTCTAAAGCAAGTGGTCCATGTGGGCAGTGGATTGTTTGTCTTTCCTTCCATCCATCCATCCATCCATCCATCCATCCATCCATCCATCCATCCATGATCCACAGTCCTTTAATGTTTTCTTAAACTAAGGCAGGTGCCTGGCCGTGAGAATAATTGTAAAACCAACATTGTTCCTGCTTATATAGAATTGACATGTTAACTAGAGAGACTGACAGGCCTTGACAATACAAGTGATACCGATCAGTGATGACCTCTTGGTGGCAGGGATGGAAGGTGCTTCCATTTTTACTTTATGCTGCTAAATGGCTTTTATTTTTACAGTGAATATGTGGTATATCTCATAAAACTAATTTTTAAAAACAGTATGTCCTGGGAATGGGAGAGATGACATAGTGGTTTAAAGCACTGGCTGCTTTTCCAGAGGACCCTGGTTCAACTCCCAGCATTCACATGGTGGCTCACAACTGTCTCTATGTAAAAGGGACTTTTTTTTTTTTCACCTGCTTCAATTATTGTCTCAGAGGCTTACTACCTCTGTCTGCTAACCTAGGCCTGCTCCTGGAAACTTCCAGTCCCCATACAATCCAACCTAGGCCTAGAATGTTTTCAGCCTCTGGGACTTTCTGCTTAATAGGCTCACCCTTTCTTACTGAGGTCAAAGCTGGTTGGTTCAACTCAGCTGTTCTGGTTCAGGTTCCTCTCCCAGCTGACTTATTCAATCTGACTTCTCTATTGATTTCTCAGTTACTCTGCTTGGCTACTCAGACTAACTCGAATAATCTTTTCTAAGCTTCTGGCTCCTTCTCATTCTCTGGCTCATTCTGTCTTCACCTGTGTCTAGCTTGTTTTCTCATTTAACCTTTCTCTGTAAAACTCTCCTGGTAAAACTGCCTCCTCTCTCCCTTTCCCTCCCTTCCTCCTTCCCTCCCTTCCTCTGCCTCTGTCTCCCTTTCTCTGCATTGCACCTTATGTGGCTGTCCTTTCCCTTTTTCCTCTCATGAGAGTTGGCCATATCCTATTCTGTCATATCTGTCTCTGATTTGTCACTTTCTGCCACTCAATTAGAGATTACTTTCAATAATCTCTATGATTATTGGGTAATAATTATTGGATAAATGGGTTCTTCCTTCTTTTTTTTTTTTTTTTTTTTTAAGACAGACAGGGTTTCTCTGTGTAGCCTTGGCTGTCCTGGAACTGACTCTGTAGACCAGGCCGGCCTCACAGAGATCCGCCTGCTTTTGCCTCCCTGGGTGCTGGGACCACATGCATGTGCCACCACACATGGGCTGGGTGCTTCCTTCTGCAAACTAACTTTACCTTCATTGTTTGGGATTAAAGGCATGTGCCACCAGGCCTGAACCTATCTTAACCTAAAACTTACTCTATACCAGGCTGCCTTGAACTCAGATCTGCTTTCCTCTGTCTCCTGGATTAAAGGTGTGTTTATATTCTAGCCTGATCATACAGATCTAGAAGGTCTTTGGATGTAAACTCTTGCCAGAACAGCCATGTTCTGAATTAAGATTCCTCTAGATCTCTAACTTCAGCTCTAAGGGATTTGATGCCCTCTTCTGGCCTCCACAGACCTACATGTATGTAAAACACCCATACACATAAAACTAACATAAATAAATAAAAACTAGTATGTCCCAAAGGTGGTACATGCCTTTAATCCCAACACACTGGAGGCTAAGGCAGGTAGCTCTCCATGAATTCAAGGCCAGCCTGATTTACAGAGTAAGTTCCAGTACTGCCAGAGCTACACTGTGAGATCCTGTCCAAAAAAAAGTCTTTTTTCCTTTTTTTTTTTTTTTGAGACAGGTTTTTTCTGTGTAGCCTTGGCTGTCCTAGAACTCACTCTGTAGATCAGGGTGAACTCCCCTGCCTCTGACTCTAGAGTGCAGGGATTAAAGGCATACACAGCCACCACCTAGCCAAAAGTCTTTAAAAAGTAAGCTAGAGTGCAAAAGAGACTGTGGGGCCAAAGGTGCACTATGATGGTCACAATTTCTCCTTAGCATCTCTCCACAGCGGGGAAACCTTAACACTCGCCTGCGGAAGCTTGATGAGCAGCAGGAGTTCAGTGCTATTATTCTGGCTGTGGCTGGCCTACAGCGAATGGGCTGGCAGAACAGGGTTGGGCAGGTAGGGACTGCCCCATTCCGATTCCTATTTAATTTGCTTCATTCCTGCCTTTGGTGTATCTTCTTGAGCATTCTGCCAATAACACTACAAGCCAGAAAGTAAACTTGGGCTAGGGAGATTGGGATTAATGGCCAGACTCCTGCTAGTGCCTTCCCCCACCCCCTTCAGGCTTCCTAGATTGGCAAACCCTTGACCACTGCTTTTGCCCTTCCCAACCCCCCTTCCCACTATTCCATCCGTTCTGTCTGCCTCCACAGATCTTGCACCCAGAGGAATGCATGTATGCTGTGGGTCAGGTAAGTTTGCCTGGAGAGGGCTTGGTTGATGAGGCTCCTTCAAGAGCTTTGGTTAATAGCCTTTGGCACCTGCTTCCTATCGAATAAAATGTTCAGGAAGGGGCAGCCTATGGCATAAAGACCCTGGGAAGCAAGTAGAGGAGGAATGTTGCCCACGTTTAGCTCAGTGACTGGAGAAAGATCAGGCCCGTTGTACCTTTAGGGAGCCCTAGCCGTGGAAGTCCGAGCCAAGGACCAGGATATCTTGGATCTAGTGAGTGTGTTGCATGACCCCGAGACTCTCCTTCGCTGCATTGCTGAAAGGGCCTTTCTGAGGCACTTGGTAAGTCTTGGGCTCCTCCTGTGGTGGTGTGGGAACTTGGGAAACCAGGAAAGGTACTTACTCAAGTAAGTACTCTGTATGTAATGTTTTGTGAGAGGACCCTGGTCTATCCCCAGCAGCCTTTTCAGTTATATCCATATATATATATTTATATCCATATATGTTTATATGTAAATTTTCGTATAAATAAAACCTATGCCTATGGGTCAAAAGTGGTGTTAAAGGCCCTTAAAGCTCAAAGAAACCTATCATTGCAGGAAGGAGGCTGTAGCGTGCCAGTAGCAGTGCATACAATGATGAAGGATGGACAAGTAAGCAGGGAAAATGGATGAGGGGCAGGGACTGGCATTTCTGTGTGCACCCAAACATCTAAACAGCTTGCTGGTACAAAACGTTTTCTTTCCTAGCTGTACCTGACTGGAGGAGTCTGGAGTCTAGATGGCTCAGATAGCATGCAAGAGACCATGCAGGCTACCATCCAGGTCCCTGTTCAGGTACTGACTGGGAGATGAGGGAGGAATAAAACAGAATTGCTTGTAATCTTCCCTGTCACCAAATTCTTACTCCTCTCATTCAGCATGAAGATGGCCCAGAGGATGACCCACAGCTGGTAGGAATCACTGCCCGGAACATTCCAAGAGGAGCCCAGCTAGCTGCTGAGAACCTGGGCATCAGCCTGGCCAGCTTGATGCTGCACAAAGGAGCCAAGAACATCCTGGATGTTGCACGGCAGCTTAATGATGTGCATTAACTGGTCTGTAGGGCACAGGAACCCCAGCTGCCACTTTCCAGTGCCTACGTTTGGGTTTCAAGTGCCCTGCGCTCCCTAACTAGGATTATCCCAGGAGATTGAACCACAGGGTGTTGAGACTTCCAGAGACATGCCTCATCTTGAGGCCTTGATGACTGCCTTTCTTCCTCATAGTCCGGGCTTTAAAGTCCATGCCAATCTTTGAATGTAACCAATGTCACTAATAAACCAGCTGATTGTGGTTGTTTTGGTGGAGTCTGGGGAAGATTAATAAACCCAAAGCCCTTTTGAACCTGAATTCTGAGTTTGGGACTTTTCTGTTGTAAACCATTCTATGACTGCTTCCTGTTCTTGGAATTAAATCCCCAGGAAGCACCAAACAAGCCAAGAGAACAGCGTTGCATTCCTATAGAGTTAACAGGATTTGTGTTTTGCAGCCTTTCCCATTCTCACTGCCTGATGTAAGGAAGTTACCCTATAGTCCCATTCCCACAACTCATGCTGGGAACGTGGCTCTACCACAGAGCTATATATACATCCCGGGCCCGGGCCTACAGCAATCCAAAATAAATCAGACACAAGTGTTAAAAAACCAAACAATCCTTTAATAAAATTAGCCCATTGAAACTCCCCACTACCTAAGGTTCTAGTCTTGGCATAGGCTGCAAAATTCCAGTTCAGAAGCCAACAGAGGCTCAGTCCAGACAGGGATTCACCGACTTGTGCTGGTATCTAGGTGTTTGGGTGGTCGAGTCGCTGGGGAGGAAAGGAGATGCCTAGGCCCGGCTGCCAGTCTCCTGCGGCAGGAACACAACTTCTGTCCACAGGCCTGCGAGCGTCTCCCAGACCCTTGCCAGGACGCACCCTGGAGAAAACCGGCTCATAGGATTGTCCCGGCCCCACCACAGCGGCCTATGGGTAAAGACGGGGAAAACTGGTGTAAGAGGCCAGCGAGGGGAGGGGGCGCACGGGACCGACAACGGGATGAGCTCCTCTTTACCGAAGCCTGGGAAGCAGGTCAGCTCTGGAGCGTCCAGGCGAGAGCTAAGCACCGAGCTGGAGAAACGACGTCCTGGCTGCAGCCGCGGAGGGACTCACCTTCCAGCCCACCTCGGCCGCCCGTCCCGGCGAGAGGCCGGGCCTCCTCCCGCCGCAGCCTCTCCGCGCGGCCCGACCGAGGTCGGCGAGGCCGTCTCCCAGCTGCGGGATGGGCCCGGGCAGCGGCGACCTCCGCGGCTGACCCGGAGACGCGGGGAAGGGGAGGCGGAGGCGCGCGAGGGAGCGAAGGGGGGAGGCGGCGGCCCGGGCCGCAGCCCGAAGTGGCTCAGCTCTTTCTGTGAGGGATGTGGTGGCCCTTAAAAGGGCCTTTGTGGAGGAGTGGGGAGGGCTGGGCGGCCGCGGCGCGAGCCCCCTCAGTACTCCTGGGAGGCCTGGGTGGCCTTCTTGCCGCCCGCCGGCGTCTTGGGCCCCACGGTGGCGCTGGTCTTCTTGGGCAGCAGCACGGCCTGGATGTTGGGCAGGACGCCGCCCTGCGCGATCGTCACGCCGCCCAGCAGCTTGTTGAGCTCCTCGTCGTTGCGGATGGCCAGCTGCAGGTGGCGCGGGATGATGCGCGTCTTCTTGTTGTCCCGGGCCGCGTTGCCCGCCAGCTCCAGGATCTCGGCGGTGAGGTACTCGAGCACGGCCGCCAGGTACACGGGCGCGCCTGCGCCCACGCGCTCGGCGTAGTGGCCCTTCCGGAGCAGCCGGTGCACGCGGCCTACTGGGAACTGGAGGCCGGCGCGCGAGGAGCGCGACTTGGCCTTGGCGCGGGCCTTGCCTCCGGTCTTGCCGCGACCCGACATGGTGTGCGAGGTAGAATGGAAGAGAGCGACGTGAGGAGAGGGGTAACCGCCGAGCGCCGCAGTCGACTGTCGGCCCGCGCGGGCGGGCCCGCTCTTATAAGCTACCCGGACACGCCCCCGCGTCCGTCCGATTGGCTCTTTTTTTAATACCCGCCTCTGGTTGGTTGTAATTAGCCCATCGGTGACGCGTCTTGGAGGAGAGAGCGCACCCAGTGATTGGTCCAATTTGAAAACCTTTTACCCGGGGAAGACGGCAAGGCGGAGTGGCCCTAAGCTGGCGGCTCATCACCCGTGGAAATGGCCTATCCGTACAAAGCGCGCGAAATTTAAACGCTACTGCGCGCCACCAAAACTGGAAGACGAGAAGGGCGGAGCTTGGAGCCACCTCTACAGCGTCTGGGAAATCTGAGCCGGCGTAGGGTTTTAAAGGGAAAGGATCTACACTAAAACCTTCCATGTCCCACTCCGTCCTCTACTCTAGCAAAGGGAAGGCTTATTTATTTGGGGGAGGGGGACGGGTGTGTGTCTTTCAAGACGAGGGTTTTTTGTGTGTAGCCCTGGATCTCATTCTGTAGATTAGGCTGGACTCAAGAGAGCTACCTGCCTCAGTCTCCCAAGACCTGGGATTAAAGGAGTTCACCATCACCATCTGGCTTTTGTTTGAGATGGGGTTTCTCAAGTCCTGGCTGTCAGGAGCTCTGCCTGCTTCTGCCTCCCTGGTGCTGGGATTAAAGGCATGTACCACGCATGGCTGCAAAGGGAGGGTTTAAAAGAAATGAAACCTCCCAAGAGTTTAATCTTAGCCAGAAAACAGTATTGTGGTCCTTTGTGCTACTGTAAATTAGTACTTTAGTATTTATTCGACATGTTGTGTCTGGCCTCAGTTCTGTCACTTTGTGCAAGAAAGGACCTGATGGAGCAAAGGAGGGCATCCTACTGGGAAAGGTACCCACTCTAACCCTTCTAATCTATCCTAAAAGGTCCATACAAAAAATAAATATATCAGGCTGGGGATACAGTTTAGTGGTAGAGCACTTCATTACAAGGAAGCCCTGGGTTCAATCCTTAAGCAACTCATAGGTTAAAAAAAAGGGGGGGGGAGGGTAGGGGAAGAGTGGATATACCTACAGGAGGAGCAAGTAAAAGGTAATCCTTTATTGTCACCATTTTGAGCACATGGCCCTGCCTCTGCTCTCCTAATCAGAACACTTAATTTTATAGTCAAATCTGAGGTTACCTTGGAGTATGTTGCCCTAACTCTAGCCCCTAGCCCAGGTTCTCTCTTGAGGTCCAGCGGATTCCTTTAGAGTTAGGGCTCTGAAAGTTGAGCTGTGAATAGCTGTATAAAAGATGCTACATCCCCACCTTATGAGATTGTGGATGGGACAGAAAGGGAAAGGGTGGAAAGCTGAAGAAAGCCATAGGCGAAGTCCAACTAATGGACTAAATCCAATAAGGTCCATTCAGGATGTCAATAATCACAGATGATGGGAGAAACTGAAGACAAAATCTGAAAAATTAACAGTCAGGGAGGCCTGGACCAAAAGGCAGTCTTGGACCAGACAAAGGCTGGTCCTGGGTGAGGTCCAATGGAGACTGTGGTTAAGGGCGATCGATCATCAGGAAAACTCAGACATCATAGAAGAGTCGAACAAGCTGGTAACGAATGGAGAAGGTGACAGCGCTGCTGAGGATCTAGGAGAAATGGACTGGCATTAGAACCAAGGTGAAACAGAGACAAGAAAATTTACATAAATCCCACCCTCAACTTTACCTGCAACAGCAGCAGGAGCAATGTGAGGTTTCTCTCATGTGTGGGCCCAAAGACTTTAAGCAGCAAGTTGATGAGGGTCATGTTGTTACATTCAGTGAAGGCACCATCTTCACTCTCACCTCGGTGAACTGTCACTAGCCGGAGGCTCTCTGCCACCTGGAAGGGCCCAGTGGTGGAGACAACTTCAGTTACATTTCTTGAACAGGAATCTTGATGTTTCTAAACTCTCCTTGGGCCTGAGAAGGCCTACGTTTCTTTTTCTCAAGTTAAGGATGGTGGCCTGGGGCCTTACCTCCTTGACACCTTGTTACCTTTAAAATAAAGGTGCCCAAGAAAGAGAGGCTCTTGGTCTTGAACTTGGAATAGCTCATCTCCAGTTTGCCTGTCTTCGAATTGAGTCTACAACAGAAGATGATTTCACATTACTCAATCAAAGTTTTCCCACTCTGTGTTTAGTAAGAAGACTACTGAGGACTTGAGCACTTAAGTCTGGCTCTGCTGCTTATGTCTGGGTGATCACATAAGCTTTGTAAAGTATAAGGGGCCACAAACAGTTATTGCATTCTTTTCCCCCACTTCTTTTTGCACAGTAAATGTAATGTTGGCTTTAGCTATCCCAAGTAAAAAGCTATCATGACCCTCTCCAGCCCCACAGTGGATACCTGGGTATGCGGTGTCGAGGGCAGGGGATGATATGAAAGAGCTGAGGCAGCGAGTAGAGGAAATTGAACACTTGTGGCATAAAGAAGAGCAGCATGGTCTTGCTGAAGTGGCCCAAGATTCCCACCACGGCGAAGGTCATGCCAGCAAAGTAACAGAAGGTATCTCCCACAAACACCTGTGACGGGTACCTGAAGAGAAGAGAGGATCTGAGCCAATGGCAGGAGTCATTACTGACCCTTTCTTTCACATCACACACTCAGGCTAGTCCTGACCCTGAGAGTTCCAAGAGAAAGGCTGTTCCAGAAACTCTGCGGGATGCAGGGCCCCAAATTCACCTATTCCTGGGAGCTCCACAGCATTTGCTCCCAACTACTTCAGAGTAGACAGCAATCCTACAACACCATGAGGCTGGTTTGTAGCTTAGTGATCAAGCAGTCACCTAGCAAGTACAAGGTCATGGATTTAATCCCCAGCACTATGGTGTGTGTGTGTGGGGGGGATATCTAATAGCACATATCTGTAATCCCAGCTCTTACAGAACCTGACGGCAGGAGGATTATTAATTCAAGTCCACCCTTGACAAAATAGTAAGTTCAATGCCAGAGAGACCCCCACATCTCAAAAAAAAAAAAAAAAAGGGTCTGGGAATATAGCTAAATAGTTGAGTGCTTGCCTACCATTCTTAAGACCCTACCTTCAATCCTTTGTACCATAAACACACACACACATACCATAAATGCTTGTGCTCACACACACACAAAACACTAGAAATGGCAAACTACCACCAATGGAAGACCCACCCAGAGAACACCCAACAAAAGTATGCACAATTTTAGTCTCCTCTCCTCATTAGAAGCTGAGTGATGTCAAGACCTTCTCTGCCACATATGCCAATCATTTTCTTCTTATCCACAGATCTACTTACCAGTTATGGTACAGCAATCCCAAGGTAGTAAAAAAGAATGGTATCATGAAGTAGAGGGAAAAGACATGATCATCCCGATAATCACCTTTGGAGCAGAGTGACAAGAAGGAAGTTAGTAGTCATACCCCCTAAGTACCTTTGGTCTTGCCTGTGTCTAATTTATGTTACCAGCCACTGGGAACACCTCAAGTCACTTTCAAGACCAACCCTACCCCGCTGCCCTGTTGGCCTCTACCTTCCATGTGCTGGGATTACAGATATTTGCCACCACCACAACCAGTTCTAACTTCCCCTTTTGTGTCACCTAGCCATTTCCCAATACTCTGTCACTTTTATTGAGCCTTCCAAAAAGCTAGTTATGGGCTAGAAAGGTGGCTCAGTGATTGAGAACACCAGCTGCTCTTTCAGAGGTCCTAAATTCAGTCCAACGCGCCCACCTGGTGGCTCGCAGCCACCTTTAACTACAGTCTCATAGGATCAGCTGACATCTTCTGGAGTACAGATACACATGTGGACAAAACATCCACATAAATAAACAAACAAAAGCCTAGTGACTCCAGCACTTAGGTAGAGGCAGGCATAGCTCTGGGTTCAAGGCCAGCCTGGGCTATATAGTGAGTTCCAGGACAGCCAGGGCTACACAGAAAAAAACAAAAAACAAATAATAACAAAAAAGCTAGTGACAGCCAGGCATGGGGGCAAATGCTTTTAATCCCAGCACTTGGGAGGCAGAGGCAGGTGAATCTCTGAATTTGAGGTCTGAGCCTGGTTTACAGAGTGAGTTCCAGGACAGCCAAGGTTCACACAAGTGAAACCCTGTCTGAAAAAAAAAAAAAAAAGCGACTGTCTTAAGTGTGGTTTAGAAATTCCAGCTGGAGTTTGAATGCCAGTGATGCTTTCTAGCTGTATAAATTTGAATATGATACATTGAATTTCTCTGTTTCCATTTTTTCATCTGTCAAACTGACTCAGTTACACAGAGTCATTAGATGTAAATGAGATAATGCTTAAAAATAGAGGTACACATGCCTTTAATCCCAGAACCTGGCTCTCTGAGTTCCAGGGCTACTCGCTTCAACCCGCCTCAAAACAAAACAAAGTGTTTAGGCTTAATAAGCACTTGTCGATGTCCATCAACTAAAGACAACCAGAAATAACTAATAGCCAAACTTGGGCTTACTTAGAAACGAAGACTTCTGAAGTCATATACCACAAGACCACAAGGGACCATCAGCCATTTCAGTCAAGGGATGCCAAGAGGAGCTTATGTTAGGATTTGTTTTGGGTAATTTGGGAGAGGATGAAAGGAAGTAGAGGCGTGATCTGAACTGGGAGCTCTCAGAAGGCATGAGTAATTTTAATATTTTTGTTTGCTTCTTTCTTTCAAGACAGGGTTTCTCTGTGTGCAGTCCTAGCTTTCCTGGAACTCGCTTTGTAGACCACGCTAACCTCGAACTCACAGAGATCTGTCTGCCTCTTCCTCCCAGGTTTTATTTTATTTTATTTTTTAAGAAGTAGGAGTCAGGCAGTGGTGGCACATGCCTTTAATCCCAGAACTTGAGAGGCAGCATGGTCTACAGAGATAGTTCCAGGTTAGCCAGGGCTACACAGAGAAACCCCGTCTTGAAAAACTGAAAAAGAAAGAAATAGGAGGAGTAGGAAGAAGCCAGGTTGTAGTGGTACATGCCTGTAATTCCAGTAGTTGGGAGACTGATAAGATCATGAGTTTGAGGCCATCATGGTCATTTTTATGCTGCTGAGTGCTCAGGGTCTGCCGAGCACTCATCATACAGCATGATGATGAAGGGAAGGGTCTTTTGTTTTTTGTTTTGTCTTCCCACTATGGTCAGACAGTGACCCTTTCTGATGCTGGGGTTCTGTGAAACTAAGTCTAATAGGAATCATTGGTCTAGCTATTCACGACAATCAAGCTATAAATGATAGCATTGCTGGTTGTTTTTCTCATGCTTCCTAATTCCTTATTGCTGTTTGCAAAGTGAATAGCTTTGATTCTAAAATTACTCTTGTGTTGTCCCCTTCCTCCAGGAATTCTCTACATTCACACCAGGCAATTCCCTTAACATTCAGGCTGCTCTTCCTCCCTATCCCCAATATCACCTACCTTCCAGCTCCACCAGGTTGAAGACAATGATAGAGGCAGAGATGACTAGTGATTGGCCAGCCTCTAGGCCATTAATTCCTGCTAGGATGTTGATGGCATTGGTACAGAACACTGCAAGAAGTCCCATGTAGACATAGTACAGGATCCCTGTGGAGACACAGAATCAGAGGAAGTAGGATTTGGATTGAATGATTGATTGATCTTTGAGAACAGAGCACAGGATGAATGAATGAAGGGATGTGAACAGGTAAGGCCTAGTAGCACAGGCCTATAATTCTGAGTAGTTGGAAGGAAGGTGTCAGGAGGATTACCAGTTTAAGGCCTGCCTGGGTTAAGTAAGTTCAAGGCACTTTAGTGTGTGGCCCTGTTTTGAAATTTTTTTAAATGAAAAGAGAGAGAGAGAGAAAGTAAAAGCTTTGATATAGCTCAGAGTGCCTCCCTAGCCAGCATGAGGCCTTCGGTTCAATTTCTTGATACAGAAAGGAAAGAAGGGAAAAGAGAGAAATCTGAGACGACACATGGACAGAAAAGGATGCTTGATGGAGATACAGACTTCTAGGAGGGGTCTTCTATCGGGATCTCAGAAGGAAGGGTACCCTGAAGTAGGTACCACAGGGGCAGTAGTGACAGGGCTACTTACCCAAGTCCAAATGCAGGCCAAGAATCCAGCGGAAGGGCTTGGGCACCACAATGGTTGTATTGCCAAAGTTAGTGAAGTAGACCATGAGGAGAGGTAGTGAGGCAGCTGTGGGCAGCAGCAGCTTATGGCGCCAGCGCAGATTGAGTACGTCATCAGCGAAGCCCAGGAAGATCATGCAGCAGATGGCAAGGAGGGCACCTATCAGGGCCACAAACTGGGGAGGCTCGGGCAAGTCATGACTCAAGCCTACTCCTATTCTGCCTTTTAAGAATTCCTGTCTTTTTCCATTTTTTCTTTCCCTTTTTCTTTTGGAGCTAGGGATTGAACCCGGGGCCTTTCGAATATAGGGTAGTGTTCTACCACTGAGCTATTATCACCGATCCAAGAATTCCTGGATCTACAGTTGGGTCCACAAGAACCCTCTTCCCAAATCCAAATAACACCAACTCCCATCCAACCATCCCCACTGATGCACTTACTTCATGGTGGGGGAATGCCTTACACTGCTCCTCCACAAAGCAGCTCAGGAAGGGGAAAGGGATGAAGCAGAAGAGGATGATAAGGAAAACAGCACCGCTGATCACTCCCTGGGACTCTGGGCTACGGCCCAGCAGCAAGAGGAGGAGGAGGAGGAGGAGGAGGAAGAAGAAGAAAGGGGCGTGGTCACTAACTATTGTAGGGTTGTCGGTAAGCCAAAGTGGCTTTCTTCCAATGATTTCCTTTTGTTGTTTGTTGGGGAGGAGGGAGAGTGCGCACAGGGAAGAGGATACCACTGCTACCCAAAGGTCCCATTCCGTCCTTCCCAGGATAAATAATTCTATTACGGTCCAGACTTCTGGGTTGTTTGGATTAGCTCTCCGGCCAGCGCAAAGCCAAGCCCCTCAGCCCTCTTCCCTGTCCTGTACAACCTGGCCCCCAAACCCAGGACACCCGCGTGCCGTTACTCACATCTGCTCTCGGCTGAGCTTATTGAGGTCCTGGCCACAGAGGCGCGCGGCGATAAAGTGGCTACGGAAGGCAGGGATGAGGGTGACAGTAGCCACAAATCCCAGCAGCGAGCCGCTCAAATTCACCAGCAGCGGCAGTGGCAACTCCGGGAAGGCCCACATGGTGACCGGCCAGGGGCCGCCGCTCCGCCGCCTACTCAGCTAACTAGCAAGCCGGGGACGGTCCCGAGGCCTCGGCAGCTGGCAGTGCCGCTCCCTACACGCAGAGTGTTCCCGCGCTAGCAGGAACAAAACCCAACTACGACCTGACCCTTCCTCCTGACCCGCAAGAGGCTCTCTGAAGCAACCTCGGCTCTGCCCCGCTGCACCTACCCATTGTTTCCGCCCGGATCTTAATTGCAAAAGAACTATCGCTGCTGAAGACCGAGGCACCATTTTTAAAATGGGCACTAGAGCCGGACGGGTGGTGTGATTTAAAACCAAACTTTTGTTCGAAAGGAGCGGCATCTTTAGAGTTTTGGAAACTCAACCGACGAAAAGAAGGTGGATACTCTCGAAACATCAAATTGCACAGCTCAGAACGGAAATACGATTTGCCCAGTTCCAACATGAACGCCGCCCTGTACCACGTGGCTGACACGGCTTGTTCTGTGGTTCCACGTCTTCCCCCGCAGGTCAGGTTTAAAGGGCTAGCAGCCTTCACTTAATCTGGGATGCCCTGAAGCCGGGAACAGGGCTACTGGAAGCCGGCGGTGGTCAGAAGGGATGAGAGTGTGGAATCACACCTGCTTTTTGCAGGAAAACTGTTACCCACACTTTAGGAAGCCGCGGCAAACACTGTTTCCCGAAACGCAGCCACAATTTGAAGGGATTTTATAATCTCGAAAGCTCAGACACTCGAAAACGCCCCTCCCACTCTTTTTCTTGTTCACGACCCAGGTACTTTTCCCTCAACATCCCACCTACCTTCTGCCTCCACAGTAGCAGTTTGTTGCTGGGCAACCTATGGCTGCATATCGCCACTGAGGGAGCTGCTTGTGCGTTCAGGTCTTCAACTTTAGAAGGGACTTAGACTTAGTGTTGAATCACAGCACTGTGTCAAGCTCTCAAAACACGAAGACAGAAACTGAGGCATTGGAAAGAGTTAAAGAGGCAAGAGAGCTTGTCCATAGTACCGGATAAGCTTGCGGGTCTCCCCGTCAAGTTTCTCCTTCCAAGGCTTTTGACACCTGTGTCTCTGCAAGAAGCAGTTCTCCGGAATATTGATCTCTTAGGTGGCTAATATTTTCCGTTCCTCAGAGAGGGCTCCACCACACAGTTAGGGAGTTGACAATAGCATATCATTTTGTCCATCTCTTTTGAACACAGCATACTCCTAAAGTCAGGATGAGGTTGACACTTTTTAGGTCAAAGATAGTCTATCCTTTTCCTCAAAACATTCTATATATGAAGTGTTCCTTCTACTTGAAGATGGCTCTTATTAACACTAAAAGCCCCATATGTCACACACACACACTTACTCAATAGCATACTGTTTTGTTTCTGTGTGTGTGTGAACATGCAAGCAAACACCAGAGAGGCAAATGTTTTCCTTTCTGCTGGTGTCCCCTGAGGTATAGGACACAAAGATAATCTGTGTATCAAGCACAGCGAGCCAGTCTAGAAAAGAGATAGAGAATGAGAGGAGCACACGGAAGTGAGGGGAGTGTTATCTTATAATATTTCTGTAGTGAGAGGGTAAGGGTCTTCCAGACTGAGGGTCTTCCCTGAGATGCAGGGAGCAGGTGTGAAGGTAGAGCTTGCAAGATCCCCAGAGGAGGGCGCATTGAGCTACCTTGTTGATCAGAAGTAGGCTGAGACTCCCTGGAGTTTTGAGGGACAGTCTATCTTTTTTTTTTTTTTTTAATTATTTTTATTTGGAGGCAAATCCTAATAAAGCTTCTTTCTAACCTGGCCCTAAAATCTCCTTGTATCTTTCTTCTCCAGAGATCACTATCTCATCCACCAGGCACCTAAGAGGGTTTGAGAACTAGTTTAAAGACAAGGCACTAGGGATTTATCAGCTGCATGTATCGGTTACCATCAGAAGTGGTTACTTGGATACTTGTCATATAATCTGAATAATTTTGCTCCCGGGATGGTAGTGCTCCCTTGATTAACAGAGAAAGAACCAAATACCTGGCTCACTTGAAATTTTGTGTCTAAAGCACATGCCTAAATCCTGGAAAGTCATCCCTGGAACTCACGGATCTGCTGAGTTGCAGTTGTCCCTGTGCTGAGCAGACAGCACACATGTAAGCAGCCCTGAGTGCCTCCCAGTAAGCAAGCCAACCTACTATTAAATCAATTGCCTGTCAAAGTCTATCTCCAAAGTGTAAAAGGACCACGAGAGAGCTCTGTAAAGTCTGGGGCTCAGAAACTTGTAAGGTCTACCCATGGCCCTGTCCTTTTCTTCTTTCCTTTCTCCTTTCATTCTGGCTAGTAAAAGTCATCAACTGGAAGTAAAACCTAATATTGCCCAGTCCTTTGAAAAGTGGATATAATATATAAAGTCCTAGAGTCCACTATGTAGAGCAGTTTGACCTCGAGTTTATGGCAATCCTCCTGCCTCTCCCTCCTGAATGATGGTATTATATATGCCATCACACCCAGCCCAGAGTACTGGCTCTAAAACTTCACTGACAATAGGAATTCTAGAGATGTTGGGAAACATGATCAGACAGATTTCCAAACAGGGCAGAAATCCCAAATATTACTACAAATAAAGGGAGGAGAGTGTGGATTCAAGTGATACCTTTTTATCTTCTTTCAAGGGCTAGGTCAAAATGAATACTAACAAAGGTCAATGTGAAATTTAAAATGAGTGGCAATCATCAACTCAGAGTTATACTGCTCAGGACATTTGGACCTACCGTTCTCTCTGTAGTAGATGTCTCCTCTAACTCCTTTTTTGTTTGTTTGTTTTATTTGAGACTGGGTTTCTCTATGTGGCCTAGATTGATCCTGAACCCAGAATCTCCTGCCTCTGCCTCCCATGGGCCTGCTGAGATTATAGGTGTGAGTCGCCATGCCCTGTCCAAGGGGAGGCTAGCTAGCCTCTGAGGCTATCTGAGCCTCAGTCACTGCTGGTAGGTCTTCTTGGTGCAGATTTTTTTTTTTTTTTTTTTTCCTTTTTGCAGTGCTGGAGATGGAACTCAGGGCTTCATGCATTTTAGGCCAGACATCTACCTCAGAACTATATCCCAAATCCTATAGAGTATTTTCCATTAAGACTTTTTTCTTCAAGACAAGGTTTTCTCTGTGTAGACTTGGCTGTCCTGGACTTGCTTTCTAAATCAGGCTGGCCTCACCTCAACACTCACAGAGATCCTCTTGCCTCTGCCTCCCTGAGTGCTGGGATTAAAGGCGTGTGCCACCATGTCCAACTCCATTAAGACATTTTAAGACAGATTTTTTTCATATCAAGAGCTGGGCTTGAATGTACTAAGTCATCCACATTGCCAGCCTGACCTTTCTGATCTTTCTGCCTTGCTTCTACTTCCTAAAGGTTGAGTCATAGTTGTGTACCACCATGCCTAATTTATGTGCTGTGGAGGGTTGAATTCAGGGTTTTCTGTATGCCAAGGGAGCACTTTACCAACTCCTAAGTAACTGAGGTGGGGGCATGGTGGTGTACCCTTTTAATTATGGCACTCGAGAGATAGAAGCCGGTGGACCTCTATGAGTTAACCAGCAGCCTGATTTACATAGTGAGTTCCAAGCCAGCCAGTGAGACCCAGCCTCGGAAAACAAAACAAGAAAAATGACAACTGGCAAATCTCTGTGGTGTAAAAAATGTCCTAAGTGCTGTGGGGAATACAGGAATAAAGACGCAGTTGCTTTCTTCAAAGACTACGTCAACATAATTAAGATACATTCATTGAGTATGAAGGAAGAGAGATGATTATGACGTCATTTCTATTCTGAGTTTCCCGATGAGTAAAACAGACCTCTCATATAAACACCCAGCTAAACCATAAAGCAAAATGAAACAAGTACTCAAAGGCTACGTAATGGGTGGACAGGAGACGTGGAGACCAGGGAAATCAAGCAGGATCCGGAAGCACAGGACAAGTGTCCAGGTGAAAAGTTGAAGAAATAAACCTAAGATTGTAGAGAAATGACTGTTTGGTGTTTTTTGTGTGTGTGTGAGAGAGAGATAAGATGTTAATGTACAGCTTTAACTGGTCTAGAACTCTCTATGTAAACCAGGCTGCCTCCAAGTAATAAAGAGCAGCCTGACCACCGCCCCTCCACGCCTGAGTTCTGGAACTAAAGGCATATACCATCATGCCCAGCTTCCCTGTATATCCCAGGCTGACCTTGAATTCACAATCCTTACTCAGCCTCCAAGGTGCTGGACTTGCCAAAGAGCCACCTTCCCCCATTGCCAGAGAACAGGGTTCTTCAGAGGTCTAAACGCTCCTCAAGAAGGACTCTTGGCGGAGAAGGCCTTGAATTTTGACAGTGTCTTACATCGCTTTCCTGAGCATGGCCCTTCTTCTTACAGACTCCTTCCGCCTAGGTTGCATCCCAGAGCTCTCTCCTTCCTTGGTTCCATGCCTTCTGCCCTGAGATTAAAGACTGAGCACTCTCGGCATCTCCGTTAGCTCTGGAGCTCACTGTGTACGGTCAGGGGCACAGCAAGGTTGCCTCCTCGCCTCACTTCCTGTCCGTCCTTCCTTGCAGTGAAGCCAGGGCTAACTCGAGCTAAGTAGCCTTTCCTCTTCTGGGTCAGAGACTCTGTGGCTGACAGTCAGTGTTTCACCTATAGTCCTACAGCACTGTTTACTGTCACAGGCTTGTTCGGACAGATGGATCTGAAAGGTATTTAACATCTCCTTATCCTACCTTGTGTGTAGAAGGGATTGTGTCAAAGCCCTCATCACGACGTGGCACGAAGAAGTGTTCTTAGGGAATAGAATTCCTCTGAATCTTTTTATAGATACCTTTCCCTGACCCCCAAAAGCAAAGGCGAGCTCCAGCCTTCTAGGGAGCTTGAGGGAAGGCTACAATATCCTGAGGCCGTAAGGTGTGTAGTGGTCCTAGAACACCATTTCTTTGGAATTGGCTGGGATGCCGCGTGTTTGGCTTGTGAGGTGGGGGCTGCTCGTGAGTGACAAGGTCTCATCCAGGTTGGCTTCAAACTCCTTTGCTAATGCGTCATCCTGTCTCGGCCTCCCAAGTAGCTAGGACTCCGGTGGGGCAGCAGCACACAGGGTGCCGCATATTTGGATGAGAGTCTTTTAACCGAATCTATTGCTAGTCCAGGACTATGGTGCCAGCTCCCTTCTCATTACCATCCTTTCTACACGTGCTCCACAGGCAAGAGCTGTTACTATGGAAATGTATTATTTTTAAAAACAGACTCAGCCCTGGGCTTGGGAAATATCTCGAGAACAAACCCACGCAAGCAAGGAGGTTGGGGGGGGGGGGTTGTTCCTGAATCCTAACTCCAAGGGGAAGGAGGAAGATGGTAGTGTTCCGGTCTCAACTTTTACCAGGTTTAGGCTAATTTTTCTCGTCGTTGATATCAGCTGCACTTTTGCCAGGCTCCTCTGTGTGGGACTGATACCTTACCCCCTCCTAGGAATAAGAATCAGAAGCTGCTGAGCCAAGAGGTGTTGTAAGTGGGTGGTGATTTCCACAGGGACCAACTCATTCTTAACCCCACAGGCGTCCAACCTGTAGAAATCAACGAAGATATAGGGGAAAGCTGGCGGCATCTCCGAGACGTGAAGCTCCCTTGCCTGGTACTGAAGGGGTGCGCCCAGATTTCAGGACGGGGCGGGCCGGTTAAAGACTCCGCCTGTTTCCATCCCGGAATCCTCTACGTGTGCAGCTTCAAGCCCCCGGTCCTTCTCTAGCTCAGGGCGCCGGCCTGGCTCGGCCCCGCCCGGCGAGGGCGCGGCTCCTTTAAGGGCGGGTGGGGGCGGGGCGCCGACGGTGTTGTCAGTGTCAGTTCTGCGCACGCAGCCCTCCCGGAGCCGGTGCCGGCCCGCGAGCCCCGGAGTCTCTGCAGCCTGGTCCCCGCCCGGGTCCGCGCCGTGGGAGGAGTCGGGTGCTGGCTGGGGACTAGCTGGGGTCACCGGCGGTGCTGGCGACCCGGATTCCCGGCCTCGGAGACTGAGCCCGGGCATCGCAGCCCCGGAGGACCCGCTCTCTCTCCGTGGCACCCACTGGTCCTGGGATCTCGGCGGCGCCGGAGAGCCCCGGAGCCCGCGCGCTCAGCCCCGGGGGAGCTCGCCCACGCCCCGCGGCCCGTCCGGGCCATGCTCCCCCGGGGCAGCGGCTGAGCCCTAGCCGGGACCCGAGCCCGCGGGAGCATGGATCCGGGCTGGGGGCAGCGGGACGTGGGCTGGGCGGCGCTTCTGGTCCTCTTCGCCGCCTCGCTGTTCACGGTGTTGGGCTGGCTGCTGCAGTATGCCCGGGGTTTGTGGCTGTCGCGCACCCGTGGGGGCCGAGACTCCCGACCATCCTCAGCCTCCGAGCCCGGGGGTTCGCTCCGCGAGCTGGGTGTGTGGCGTTCGCTGCTGCGTCTGCGGGCCACCCGGACCGGCGCCCCCGAGGAAGCCGGCGTCAGGGGCCTCCTGGCTTCGCTCTTTGCCTTCAAGTCTTTCCGGGAGAACTGGCAACGAGCTTGGGTGCGAGCCCTGAATGAGCAGGCCTGCAGGGACGGGGTGAGTCGCACGAAGCCCCCTGAGTCGTCCCTTCGGTTTTTGCCTTCTAGGGAAGAGCTTGCTCATTTTAGGAGGGCTAGATTAGGGCTGGGGATCAACTGGGGAACCGCGTAGCTTTCTCCCTCAAATCAGAGAAGAGCTTGCAGGTTAGACTGGGGCTTGTAGAAGTCCAGTTATGTACCAAATTTTCTATTTTTGTGGGCAATATACTCTGGTTCCAAACCCAGAACAAGTTACTGTTCTCATAGCAACGCTAATCCGTGTGCCTGAGGGCACTTCCGCCTAGACTAGGCTGGCTAGGCCAAGACAGACAGGTGCACCTGCAGAAGGAATTTGCCTGGTCCTCATGCCACCACACCCAGCTAAGATTTCGGGCTCCCAAACCCTGGTGGTCAAGTCAAGACCCCACGGTAACCGAATCATTTCTCCGTTTATCAATAATTTCACTACTACAGCCCACAACATACTCTCCTCCTCCAGGCTGGCCTGCAGCTGAAGGGAAAGGAGTTCAGTTAAAGGGCATATTGATAACCTATGTCCTTTCTAATAAATGAACTTGGGCTGCCCCTTGAGGGTCAGTCAAAAACCAGCTCAGCCTACCTCCGCCCATTGCACCACGGGCAGCTGGCCTCCCAGGAAGTGGGCAGGAAACAGTCATGAGACTGAGGTTGGGTGGAAGGCAGAGGTCTCCCTTTTCTGGACCATTTCCCTTCCCGCCCCGCAACCTCTCCTGGCCCTTGGTCTGTCAGTTTCTTGCTCAGATGCCTTTCTCTGTTTCCAGCCATCGTAAGTGCTTAGAAGCTTTGCCCAGAAACAGAAGTGACCCCAAGAAGTTGTTTCCTCTTCCCAGCTGGCCAGCTGACATCTGTCAGTTTACACACTGAACCTACTCCTCCAACCTGGCTCTTCCTGTACCTTGTCCCTGGGACAGCTGACTCAGCTGGACATTGCCCTCTCTTGCAGGGGGAGGAGAGATGTAGTTTTTAAGCATTCCTCTCCCCACTTCGGCATGGCTTTTGAAGAAGACAGCTACCATAGTGGGGAAGTTGTCTTCTGCTGGTTTGCCAGGAAAGTGAATGAACTCTGTGAGTTTGTTTTCTCTATCTCAAGCTTTGAGGACACATTGCCAGCCTAGTCTGTGTCCCCTCCTCAGTTCTCCCATCCTGCTCTCCACGGCTGTAGTAGCTCTTTTGATAGCTAAGCTAAGCCGATTTCTCCTCCCTAATACCTCTGCTGTCCACGTTAAGGAATTAACCAGGCCTGGGACCCCTGAGCCCTCCCTCTGAGCTTGCTTCTCTTCCCAGCATCAATCTTCTCAAGCAATGCTAAGTTAGTCTTCACTTCTAAGAATTTAGGTAGAATGATACCTTTGACCATTCACATCCTAGTTATTTGTGAAAAGGCTTAAGTCTTATTTCTCCATCTTATTATAGTAAATGACACAACCATTTCACCCTTAGCCCAGCCCTGCCTAGCTACAGCTAACAATGAACATGTCAATTTTTGTTGTTGTTTTTGTTATTTACCTTTATTTGTGATTAGAATGAAGGGTTTGATGGAGGGGTCAAGAGGAAAGCAGGGAGAACAGAGAGGTTCCTGGGATTTGAAGAGATAGCCAAGGTTCAAGGCAAGCTGGCCTCTGAGGTACTGTAGCTTCCAGGTTTTCAGTAGCCCCTAGAAGCTGCAGATACCTGGAGATAGTGGGGCTTGAGGGAATGCCTTCTGTCCTAAAGTCCTGAGCCAAGGAGGAGCCAGAGGCCAGCCTGTAGCTGAGGCCTCTGCAGTGCTAGAGTTCAGCCAGCAACTGAGCAGACCATCCCTGCAGGAGAAAGCTCCAGAGACTTGATCTTGTGCCCATATTACTTCCTCAGAGCTCCATCCAAATCGCCTTTGAGGAGGTACTCCAACTCCCACCCAGAGCCAGCATTAGTCGTGTGACCTGCGTAGACCAATCAGAGCGTACCATGGTAAGGGTTTGGTGGGCACTAACTGATAGGGCCAGGGTAGGCTGACCCCAAGGTTCCCTTTAGCCTGAGGGTTGGTTTGTGTGTGTGTGTGGGGGGGGGGGGTTGAGGCACACCCCTGGCCCTGGCTCTTCTGGAACTCACTCTGTAGACCAGGCTGACCTCAAACTCAGAGATTCACCTGCCTCTGCCTCCCAAGTGCTGGTGGTGTGCCACCACCACCAGGCTGAAGTTTTGGCTTTTATCTAATTCATTGAGAGGCTTGGGGCCCCCAAAAGGTATCATCATCCCAGGAGAACAGAAGTGGTCTACCGAACCATTGCAGGGCAGGGCAGGCAAAGGGAAGTGTCCCCACAATGCCCCACACCAAACCCTGTTTCAGGTGCTGCACTGCCAGCTCTCTGCTGAGGAGGTGCGCTTCCCCATCTCTGTGACCCAGCAGTCGCCCGCTGCCGTCTCCATGGAGACCTACCACGTCACTCTGACACTGCCACCAACACAGGTGTGGAGGGAAATGTGGGAAACTGAGTCCGGCTGAGGACAGTTGAAGTGGCCTGGCATTTTCTCTTTGGTTCCTCTCTGGGATGGAATTTGGGCTGGAAGTGTCCTGAGGAGTTAGCAGTGGGTCCTAGGAAGAATGGGACAGGTTATTCTAATCCTCTTGTTCTTGTCTCTAGTTGGAAGTCAGCCTGGAGGAAATCCCTGATGAGGGGCTGCTGGTGTCCTGGGCCTTCACTGACTGCCCAGATCTCAGCCTCACGGTGCTTCCTAAGCAGAGCAGGGAGGTAAGAAGGGGACAGGCAGAGGAGAGACTGAATTAGTGGTGGTGCAGCAAGAGCAGAGGCTCCACCCCTTCTCCTCTCTGCAGAGGGATGAGGAACAAGCAGAACTTTCAACAGTTGAGGAACTGGTCAAGGATGCTATTGTCAGCACTCAGCCCGCCATGATGGTCAACCTCAGGGCCTGCTCTGCCCCAGGAGGCCCGGTGAGTGGACACCCAAAGGGAAAGATTTGTATGTACGTCATCTCCAGGATACTATATCGGGATTGTTGCTCTTTTTACCTCCTTCTGCTCTTAGGTACCCAGTGAGAAGCCACCCATGATGTCTCAGGCCCAGCCATCCCTCCCCAGACCTACCCGATTATTCTTACGGCAGCTTAAAGCGTCTCACTTGGGAAGTGAGCTGGGAGGTAAGAATCCCATTGTCCCTGCCATAGGAACAAGCAGTCCCTTCACCAATTCCAAGGACATAGCTTCTTCGTTCCTTGGACTCTGTTTCTTCTGTCTGAGCATCCTCTAACTTCTGTTTCCTTACAGATACTGAGGAGCTGTGCTGTGCAGCTGAGCTCGACAACCCCATGCAACAGAAGTGGACCAAACCCATGAGGGCTGGTCCTGAGGTCGAATGGACAGAGGATCTGGCCCTGTAAGTCACACCCTGCTCCCAACCCCTGCTCCCATGGGCAGTCAGGATGAAGAGACCTTTCCAGGCTAGTCTCGGCATGAGTCAGCCAGCTCTGCTTTTAGTAGCCTTCAGTGTAGACCTCTATTGTATGCCAGGTCCTGAGAATACAGACAAGGAGTCAATACAGCCCTCCCTCTGGGTGGATCACAGGCCTGAAGCAGAGACACAAGATGTACCTAGGGAAGATGGGACAAGTGTGCCAGTTGCGTTTCATGCACAGAGCTTAGTGTGCTGGTGCATGCCTGTGATCCCAGCACTGAGGGAGGCAGATGCAGGAGGATCACTGTGAGTTCAAAGCCCGCTTGGTCTACAAAGTGAGTCCAGGACAGCCAAGACTACACAGAAAACCCTGTCTCGAAAAAAGAAAGAAAAAGAAAGAAAGATTCATGCACAGCATGCCATGGGAGTGCTTAGGTAGGGGAGATGAATTCTTATAATGGAATAAAGACCTGATGAGGCTTCATAGAAGAGATACATTTAAAATAAGATTTTATTTATTTATTTTATATGTGGGTGCTCTATCTGCATGTGCTCCTGCATGCCAGAAGGGGGCAGTAGAGGGTATAGATGGTTGTGAGCCACCATGTGGTTGCTGGGAATTGAACTCAGAACCTCTGGAGCAGCAGACAGTGCTCTCAACCTCTGAGCCATCTCTCCAGCCCGAAGAGATACATTTAAATCATACCTTCAAACAAGAGTAGCATTGCACTGGAGTGTGAGACTCTTCTTGACAGTGGGAACAGCTTGAAAAAACAGAGGGCAGCTTCAGACTGAGAGACACACCAGATGGAAGGGTGATGGGGATGTGAAAGCTGGCTAAGGAAAGTGGTTTCCACTCAGGATAGTCTGGAGTTGGTGCTGTCTTACCTACCCACATCTCTGTCTCTAGCCTTTGACTGACTCAAGGGTGGGTTCAGTTTGCTAGGCTCCTTCTTCCCTGACCGATCCATCCTCTTTGGGATTTCAGGGATCTGGGTCCCCAGAGCCGGGAGCTGATCCTCAAAGTGCTCAGGAGCAGCAGCTGTGGAGACGGTGAGTGTGGGGCAGAAGGGCACTTCAGAGTGGGTGCTAAGCATCTCCTGCCCATGGGCCCAGCTCACAGTGTTGCCCCTGTCTCCAGCTGAACTCCTTGGCCAAGCCACACTGCCTGTGGGCTCACCCTCTAGACCACTGTCACGAAGACAAGTCTGCCCACTAACTCCAGGGCCCGGGAAATCCCTGAGCCCAGCAGCCACCGTGACAGCAGAGGTAAGAAGGCAACCACCCTGGGAGATGGCTAGCCCTAGTCTGGGCAGTCTCTGAGATCCTGACTGCTTGGTCTCTCCTCACCATTTGGCAGCTGCACTATGAGCAGGGCTCCCCTCGGATTCTGGGCACGCCCACCTCTTCCACCCCTCGCCCCAGCATCACACCCACCAAGAAGATTGAGTTGGACCGGACCATCATGCCCGATGGCACCATTGTCACCACTGTCACCACCGTCCAGTCCCGGCCCCGTGTAGATGGCAAAATAGGTAAAAAGGAGTAGCTCTAGTCAGGGCCTTTGACTGTAACCCATTGCCTGACAAGGAAAGGGGAAGAAAGCCTGAAAGCCAGCACATCTTGTTCCTGATGTCCCATTCTGATCCATCTACTTTTTTCTCATCCTGTCTCTTAGACTTTCCCTTGCACCTCTCTGTTTTATCATCTGTCCGCTCACCCTTCAATCATTTGGGATCTTCTATCCTCTGCTCTTGTTCTAAGTTCCCTTTTATCTTTCCATGAGTCTCCTTCCTTCCTTGAATCTAGCCCCATTTGGCTAATTGCCCCACCTCTGCTCCCAACCCTGCAGTGGTCTGTGGGATCTTCTAGCAAACTCAGTGGCTTTTGTGGCATTTTTCTATTCCCAGTGGCCTTACATCACTTGTTCCATTTCTAGGGGTCCCAAGGCAATTTCTCTATCTCCAGGGGCCCCTAAACATTCTCCATATATGTTTGGTTATCTCCCTATACCCTCAAGTGGGCCCTGTGGCACTTTCCCGCACTGTCATTGGTTCCTGTAGCATCTTTGCATTTAGCATCTTCTTAATCACCCTTGTGATTAATCCTCCTTAATCATCTTTGCCCTCTGAGTCAACCCAAGTCTGTCTCTCAATAAAGATAGTAAGGGTGGGGCCATTCTAAAGCACCTCCCAGCTCACTGCCCCTTCCCCACCCAGCAGACTCCCCCTCCCGCTCCCCGTCCAAGGTGGAGGTGACTGAGAAGATGACAACTGTGCTGAGTGACAGCAGCGGCCCCAGCAATGCCTCCCACAGCAGCAGCCGTGAGTGGGGAAGGGGGACGAGTGAGCATGGTGGCCCTAATGCCCCTGTAGTCAAGAACTGCTTTGGGTGGTGCAAGAGGAGTTCAAATTCAAGAAGGAGCTGGGTAGAAGTCAAACCATCTATCCTCTGTCCCCCAGCAGGGGAGAGCCACCTTTCCAATGGCTTGGATCCAGTAGCAGAGACAGCAATTCGCCAGCTGACTGAGCCCAGTGGGCGGGCAGCCAAGAAGACACCCACCAAGCGCAGCACGCTCATCATCTCTGGTGTTTCCAAGGTAACAGAGCTCTGGGGAGAGAGCTAAGATGGGGAGAAGGCCCTCATGGGTCATTCTTGCCCATTAAAACCTGTCCCTCCTGGCAGGTGCCCATTGCTCAGGACGAGTTGGCATTGTCCTTGGGTTATGCAGCATCTCTGGAAGCCTCAGTGCAAGATGATTCGGGGACCAGTGGCGGTCCTTCGTCACCTCCATCAGACCCATCGGCCACATCCCCAGGACCCCCTGATGCTCTCTCCAGCCCCACAAGTGTCCAGGAAGCAGATGAGACGACACGTTCAGACATTTCTGAAAGGCCATCGGTAGATGACGTTGAGTCAGAAACAGGGTCTACTGGTGCCCTGGAGACCCGAAGCCTCAAGGATCACAAAGGTGGGGAGCAATGGACAAGTCATCCCCCTTTCTGATTTTTGAGAGAGCAGGACTGAGAGAGTCTAGCCTGGAACTAGCCCAGGCTAGCCTCAAACTTGCAATAATTCTTCTGCCTCAGTTTCCCAAGTGCTAAGTACTAGGCATGGGCCACCACACTCAGCTGTCTATTGCTTTTTCATATCATCATACCATAACCTCAGTTCTGCTGTATAGCTTGGGGACATGGTAGGCTCAGCTAACCATGTCTTCAAGGGTCAGGCAAACTCCAGGAAGACAGAAAACTTGGTGCCTCCATTCCTAGCTTGGATATAACAAACTGGAGCGACAGCAAAGGAAGTCACCATATTTCCCTTTTTTCCTAAACTAAAGGGGCTTGTTTTCTTTCACTTATTTTCGCTGTTTGCAGACAGGGTCTCCTGTAGTCCAGGCTGGCTCAAACTTGCTACATACCCAAAGTTGGCTTTAAATATGTGATCTTCAAACCTCCACCTCCCAATTATTAGGATTATAGGTATGCAACAACTTGCCCAGGCATTTAAAAAAATTATTACATTTACTTATTTATTTATTTATTTATTTTAGCGTGTGTGTGTGTGTGTGTGTGTGTGTGCGCGTGTACGCGTGTACGCGTGTACGCACATGCACACCCACCGCAGCACACAATCAGAAGACAACTTGCAGTAGTTGGTTCTGTTCTGCCACAATGTAGATACCAGGGACGGAGCCAAAGTTAGCAAACACTTTTACCTGTTGAGACATCTTTAACAATGTTGTTGTTGTTGTTTAATGTGTATGGGTGTTTTGCCTACATATATGTCTGTACATCACATGTGGGCCTGGTACCCAAGGAGGTTAAGAAGTTGTTGGATGCTGTGGAACTGGAGTTATAAACATTTATGAGCCATAGTGTGGATGCTGGGAGTCAAACCTTGGTCCTGTGGATGAGCAGCAAGTGCTCTTCACTACTAAACCATCTCTCCAGCCTCCTGCTGAGATAGTGTTAACTCCTGCTTAGTTTTTGTTTTTGTTTGTAGGTTTGTTTTTGTTTTGAGACAGGGTCTTATACTATATCCGATGTTGGCTGGAACTCGCTGGCTTTTTTTTTTTTTTCCTTCCCTCTGTGTATCCCCTGTGTCATGGGGAAATATAAGAAATTTTACTCCATGCCAGTTTTAAGATTAGTCCTTTGAAACTGGGTCATGGTGGCAAACACCATTTAATCCCATTTGTCTGGAGGCAGAGGCAGGCAGATCTCTATAAGTTCAAGGCCAGCCTGGTCTACAAAGCAGTCCAGGACATCCAGGGCATATTACACAGAGAAATCCTGTCTTGATGTATATATATATATATATATATATAGGCTTTTCGAGTCAGGGTTTCTCTGTGTAGCCTTGGCTGTTCTGGACTCACTTTGTAGACCAGGCTGGCCTCGAACTCACAGCAATCTGCCTGTGTCTGCCTCCCTGAGTGCTGGAATTACAGGCATGCGCCACCACGTCTGGCCTGTCTTAAAAAACAAAACAAAACAAAAAACCCAACCAAACAAAAAAGAGGCAGAGGCAGGTGGATCTGTGAGTTCAAAGCTAGCCTGGTTTACAGAATGAGTTTCAGGGTAGCAAAGAATACACAGTGAGGGACAGTCTCAAAAAGGAAGAAGATGATTATAAAGAAGAAGAAGAGGAGGAGAAGAAAAAGAAAGAAAAGAAAAAGATCCTTTCTCTGAGCCAGGCATGGTGCCAATACCTGTAATCCCAGAACTTGGGAAGCTGGAGCAGGATTTTGAGTTGAAGGCTAGTTTACAGGTTCACATACTGAGGCTGTCAAGGAAGGACGGAAGGAAAAAAGGAAGAAAGGAAATCATTCTCCCTCTGGCAGTGACTCAGGTTGCAGGAGCTTCTCTGACTTGAAAGGACACAGAATTTGCTGCCTTCATCTTCACCATTGACCAATAACCCTGTCGGCTGTGATCTATTTATGATTTAAAAGCAGGTGCAGTAGTCACACTTCAACCTCAATACTTGAGAGGCTGTGGCAAGAGGATGTCTGGGAGTTTAAGATCAGCCTGGATTCCGTAATGAGTTTAAGGCTAGCCTGGGCTACAAACCCAGATTCTACCTCAAACAAAACTAACAAGAAAGATTCTCAGCTGTGGCTTGCATCACTTCTTAAGATAAAGGACTTTTTCAATCCAACGCCTGCTGTGTGAGCACCGTCCTCTTGCTTATAGCTTCACCTCTTTGAGGTTCCTAGGCTCCCCGCTGCTCATACCCTGGAATGTGGTATGTTAACAACACCACCTTTCCTTTTATGATTTATGGGCTTTATGGAACACCCTCTGTGCAGCCTTTGTCTTTCCACGGGAAGGAGGCTCACTCCCAGAGCAGCAGTCTCTACCCTTGTTATTCCTCCTGGGGAAAGGGTCAGAGGCACGGGATCCCTCCCCTAGGACTTTGTTTCTTCCTTAAGAAGTGAAGCTCATGTGTGCTTCCACTGTCTTTCCTGAGAAAGGCAGGCATTGTGCAAGCCACC
Organism: Psammomys obesus; assembly: GCF_907164565.1. Taxonomy (NCBI): domain Eukaryota; kingdom Metazoa; phylum Chordata; class Mammalia; order Rodentia; family Muridae; genus Psammomys; species Psammomys obesus. The sequence continues at coordinate 6,268,232 of NW_026596039.1, read as the reverse complement.
GCTTCTAGTCTTCATCCTCGGTGCTAACATCCTAAGTCTTTTCTCCACCCACGCCCCAGTCCTCTCCCCCTCCATCTGCCTCAGTTTCCCTTCTTCTCCACAGTGAGTTTCCTGCGCAGTGGCACCAAGCTCATCTTCCGCCGGAGGCCCCGACAGAAGGAAGCTGGACTGAGCCAGTCGCACGATGACCTGTCCAACACGACCGCCACGCCTAGCGTGCGGAAGAAGGCTGGCAGCTTTTCTCGTCGCCTTATCAAGCGTTTTTCCTTCAAATCCAAACCCAAGGCCAACGGCAACCCCAGTCCCCAGCTCTGAGAGCCCTCCTGAACTAGGAGAGGACAAGAGTTCTCTCTCAGTCAGTTCCCCACATCTCCTTCTTTACCCCTTCCTGGATTCCCAGTGCTGGGGCCAGGAAAGCCCTCGGGTTCTTAGAAGCCCCGGCACTCTGGGCTGTGGGGTAAGTTAGAAGGGTGTTTGACATGGGTAGCATTGAGAGGTGGCACTTGTCACTGTGGACATAGAAGAGAGTTTGGCAGCTGGGAGTAAGGGGCAGGTTCTGTCTTGGCATGTGTGGACATTCTTCAGAAGCCTGTGCCCTCTGCTGGTACTGCCCCCAGAGAGGAGCCCCGGGGCACTCGTCTCCTCAGCAGACCCTTCTCCCTTATTTATTCTCTTTTCTATTTATATGTGTGGTCTAGGATCCTTGGCAAACAGATGGTAGAGGGCATCTCTCCCAGGTGACCCTTTTCTGTCCCAGGAGGGTAAGGCAATTCCAAGGAGGGGTTTCTACACTTCCCTTGGGGGTCCCCACTTAGACCAGCACCAGTGTCTGCATTTGGAAGACATTGGCAGATCATAGGAAGCCGGGTTACTGCCCGGGATGGGGGGCAGGTACTCCCCACCTCCCTACCTCCCACACCGATCCTCTTCTCTCCTTTCCCTTTATTACCATTTTGTACTTGATGCCTTCTCCATGAGCAGTGGCTCAGTTGGAATGAAGGAGCCAGGAAGCTGGTAGGAAGCCTTCCTAGAGAGAGAGCTTTAGGAGCTTTAAAGACAGTATGATCATAGAGCAAGGTTGCACCTCTGTATGTTGGGGGATGATGATGTCCATTGCTGTGTGATGGCTTGGAATTTAATTTATTTAATTAAAATCAAATTGGAGTTTATACACGGGAACTGTTGGTTATACTTTGAAAAGCAAACGGGCCGAGAGGTTGTGGTGTTGCTAGAGTAGGAGGCTCGCTGAGGGAGAGCCAGGCAGTCAGATGGGATCGATGCTCCTGAACCCAAGAACACATGTAGTAGAGAGGTTTGAGTGACAACACTCTGAAAAGTCAAGTTGCTGCAAAAAAGCCAATCAGCAAGTAGTTCACTTGTCTTCACCCCCTCCCCCAGTGGAAAAAATAATAATAAAAAGGCAAGGAAAAGACATGACTGCACGTAGGTATGGTGGAGGAGAAAGTTTATTATAGATAGGTGGGAGAGCAGAGCCAGAGGCAGACACATCTGGGAGAGTCCAGAGCGATCATAAACCTGAACCACGTGGAGAGAGGGGAGCCAAGTACAGCAGCTAAGAGGCTAAAGGAAAAGGCTGAGAGTGCAGGTAACCAGAATGTCTGGATTATACAGGGAAGAGCAGCCCATCCCCCTGGAAAGTGCAGAGTATAGGGTGGGGTATGCCAGCCATACCCTGTAACAGGTAGGGACTGAGGGTTGCTGGGAAAGCCTGGAGGCCAAGTCTGCTTTGATAGCTACTTGTTCCTGGTTTGAAACTTAGGGGCAGTCATGTGGTGATGCACACCTTTATCCCAGCACTTGGGAGGCAGAGGCAGGCGAGTTTGAGCTTAGCCTGGTCTACAGAGTGAGTTCTGGGACAGCCAAGCCTACACAGAGAAACCCTGTCTTGGAAATGTGGGCTTTGTTTATTTAATTATTGAGTCAGAGTCTCACTGTTTGCCTGGCTACCTCCAATTTACAGAGATCCACTGGCTTCTGCCGCCCACCCCCATACCATAAATCTAGTGCTAGAGTTAAATGCATAGCTCACCACATCCTGATACTAAAATCTGGAAACATAGATCCATAACACACTGAGATCCCTGCTCTGAAAAGTGTTTGAGTTCACACAGCTCTGTGACAAGTGTTTCTTCATGAAATTACTAAAAGGCTAGGAACCATTTTCAGTGCTGTAAATCTGAGTTAAAATGAGGGTTAGCATTTCATGAAGTAGTGCTAGAGTTAGGATTTTGTTGTTGTGTTTTTGTTTTTCAAGACAGGGTTTTTCAGAGCCCTGGGTGTCCTGGACTTGATTTGTAGACCAGGCTGTCTTTGAACCACAGAGAACCTCCTGAGTGCTGGGATTAAAGGCATGTGTCACCATGCCCAGCAGAATTATGAATTTCCAAATGAATAAGGTTGATAAAATAACTGGGTATAGTGACACATGCCTTTATTCCCAGAACTCTGAAAACAAGGCAGGGTTCAGCCAGAAAGAATACTTGCTCCCTTTGCAGAGGACCCAAGCTCACATGGCAGTTCATAATCATCTGCAACTCTGTTTCGTCTGAATCTGATGCCTCTCCTGGTACCAGGCTACACATGATACACATAAGTTTAGTCAAAACACTTGTAAAGTTTGTTTTTAACTTTTGAGATGGTACGGAAGAAGCATCTCAGTGTTTAAGAGTACTAAGTCCTCTTGAAGAGGACCTGGTTTGGTTCCTAGCACCCACATGGCAGCTCACAAGATCCAATGCCCTCTTTTGGCGTCTGCAGGCATGGCACACACATGCTGTGCCTACATACAGGCAGGCAAACACTCATAGACATTAAGGAAATAAATCTTAGCTAGTTGTAGAGGCGCACACCTTTAATCCCAGCACTTGGAAGGCAGAGGCAGGCAGATCTCTGTGAGTCTGAGGCGAGCCTGATCTACATGGGATTATAGGAGTGAAGCATCGTGACTACAGCTGCTTTGTTTTTTGAGATAATGTCTCTCTAGGTTGCTTTGGGATCTTCCTGCCTCCCCAGTAGCAGAAGATTTGGGATTACAGGCCTGTGAACCCTGGCTCAACGTGACCTGTTTTTATGTTGTCTTTAAATTTTTGTTTCTCCCTGCAGTAGACCAGGGAGAAATTTGTAGACCAGTATGGCCTTGAACTCATGGAGATCCGCCTGCCTCTGCCTCCCAAATGCCGGGATTAAAGATGTGTGCCACCACGCCCGGCCAGTTGTCTTTGAACTTATTTATGTAGGACAGTAAAAAAAATATTTTGGAGACAGTGTCTGATAGCCCAGGCTGTCTTGGAACTTACTCTACAGTACCCCTCCCAGAAACTGACCTCAAATTCATGATCTTCCTGCATCCCCGGTGCTGGGGTTACACGTGAGTACGCACCAAGCTTAATTTGGTGCTTGGCTTATTTTGCTTTGTTTTTGTTTTCTGAGGTGAGGTCTCACTGAGTAACCCTGGTGGCCTGGAACTCAAGAGGTCCATCTGCTGCTGCCTCCGGAGTGCTGGGAGTCAAGTTATGTGCACCAACCGCCTGGCAATTTTAAATACTTTCTGAGCTTACCTCACTGGACTATGAGACTGTGACTGGTTTATAAAACAGACACAACTGTTCTTCCTCACTGATGTAGAGACGGAAATGTCTCCATTGAAAACACAAGAGTGGCTCGAAAGTCAGTTACATAATTGGAAAGGGAATAGGGAGACTTATTTAGGGGAAGAGAAGCGCAGACCTTGAGAGGTCAAAGAAGGCACAGTGCGGTAGGGAAACTGAAATTCGCGGCTGAGGTTCAGGAAATGAGGCCGAAGACTCAAAATAGGATTTGTTGTACGCAGGACCCAGGTGTTGGAGTTCGGAAATACTCCGTTTTCTTTGGGGCCTCTGTACTGGCGGGAACAGAATGCTTCTGAGTATTTTACACAGAATGGTGCCTCGATCAGGTCTGTTTTCGTTAAAGATGAGTTCGCTGAGCTCTGTGGCAGATGCCTTGTAGGAAAGTGAGCACTGGGACGGGTCAAACGAGTGTGGAGTTCTGGGATGAATGTCATTCATGGACTAGAATGGAAGAAGATGAATGTAGGTGATCATGTGTTTAGGAAAGTAGAATCTTGGGCTGCGACTGAGTGGCTGCTGGGGTAAAGCGCTTGTCTAGCAAGTAGAAAGAAACCCTTGACCGAATTCCGCAGCACCACATAATCGTGGTGAGGCGGAAGAATCTATAATCTCAGCATGCGGTGCTAGAGCAGATGGATCTGAAGGTTGAGGTCACCGGGCAAATGTGCTGGTCTATGCCTTTATTACCCACACTTGGGTGGCAAATGCGGGTGTACTTCCGTGAGTTCAAGGTCAGCCTGGGGTAGCTGGACTTCTGTGAGTTCAAGGTCAGCCTGGGGTACGTAGAAAACCAAGAAAATCACAGATGGATCTGATACCCCGCGTAGAGGGACCACCTACCCGGCTAACTGAAACACAGAAGCCGTGAGAACGAAGACAACCGGGTCTAACCTAGGCGCATGCCCAGTAGATGGTGGGCGCGGAGTCTGCGCAGTAGAGGGCATCCGAGCCTCAGCGCTTCCGGCCTGCGCACTGCCTAGAGCAGCCCCAACCCCCCTTTGCGGGTGACGCTAACTTTTCCCACATCCTTTCGGCCCTCACTCTACCCGGCGGGAAACGGAGCCCTCTGCCGTGCCGTTCCCGCCTCTTCCGTGTTTTGGTGCGCACGGGTTCCGCCAGACGCAGCGGCCATTGGCTGCTGGTCGAGTGGAGAGTGGCGATTGGCTGTCGCTGGCCGTCGCTCAAACTCTTGTGGGTGTATGGTGTGAGGTGGGTGGGGCGCCGGGAGGCCCCGCGGCGCTGGCAGGTGAGTGGGGTCGCGGAGCCCCGGCGGCGTGACGGCTGGGCCGCTCCCCGGAGCCTTTGGAAGGCCAGGCGTCCCGGAGGGCCTTGGCGAGGCGTCGGGGCCGGCCCTGCGCCTCCGCGCCCTCGGCCTGCGGGTCGCTGCGGCTGGACTCGGTCGGCGCCGCGCTTGGCGACGCGGATCCTGGGAAGCCCGTCGGGCTGGGCGCCGCCGAACGGTCTCCTTCCTCCTTGGAGTTCCAGCCACCCTCCGAAGCTTGGGCCCGGCCTCAGCCCCTAGGCGAGCCTGCCCACGGGCCTTTTTGTGTCCAGGTCGCCCTCGTCGCGCGCTTTGTTTTCCCTACCGCGTTCAGCCGTCAGATCCTCGTCTGTGAGTCCTTGTTCAGGACCTGGGCCTTTCTTTTTCTCTATTGTGGCTCAGAGTTCACTGGAGCCCAGCAATACGCTGTACTCTCTTAATATTTGTTGATGGGATCGTTTGGTACTGTTACTGCTGATGAAGTGTTAGGTAGGGATCCTGGGGTTGGATGCCGCCCATCACCGGGTTAGCGCTAAGAAACAAGGATACGTTTAGCTGTGCTTCATTGAGCCCTAGTAGTGCGTTAAGATCACAAAACTAAGGAGTTTCTTTTTCCTTTTCCATCGTCTGATTCTCTCTTCAGACAGATACATACAATATGTTGTGCATAGTAGCTTCTTTTTTGAGACCTTACTTTGTAACTCTGGCTGGCCCGAAACTCTCAAGTGATCTGCCTCAAAGGCCAGCACCCCCCCCCCCCAACCTTTTTTCCGAGACCTGAACGTTTAACTTTGTTCTCATTTTTATTTAAAACAAATACTTATGTTCTCAAGAATATTTAGAAGCCAAGTGCTGTAATCTTAGTATTCTGGGAGACACAGAAAAACCCTGTTGAGGGTGTGTGTGTGTGGCAATTTAGCAAAGTACAGATGATGAAGGTAGAGCATAAACAGGGTTCCTACATTCAAATGGAATCTTTTTGTTTGTTTTGTTTTAAGACAGGGTTTCTCTGTGTGGCCTTGGCTATTCCGGACTCACTTTCTAGACCCGGCTGGCTTTTGAATTCACATATATCCGCCTGCCTCTGACTCCCAGAGTACTAGGATTAAAGGTGTATGACATCGCTCCCAGCTTCAAATGGAATCTTCATTTTAACATTAAATGAGTGGTGGGATCAAGCATTGAGTAGGCAAAGCAAAGACAGAATGTATGGCATTGAAAGCCTGGCAAGAGATTTGGTAACATAATTCAGTAAGGTCAAAGGTTCTGGATCATATGTAGGCTATATGAAATAATATGAACTTTGGTTTCAGCCTAACCTGACCATCATTAGATGGCCTTGCATAAATTTTTGTCAGCTTCAGGTTATCCATAAATGAGGTTTAAATGGTGCCTGCTTCATCGAGTAGTGTCATCAGTTACATGATGCAAATAAAATGCTTAATATGAGACTAGAGGGGTGGCTCAGTCAGTCAAGTACATGCTTCAGAAACATCAGGAGGCCATAAGTTTGATCTCCAGAACGCAAATTTTAAAACAAAGTTCAATTTTCAGGTGTAGTGGCTCAGACATTTAATACTAGCATTCATCTAGGATTTGATGACCTAACATTTAACGTAGGCAGAGACAGCTGGGTCAAGGTAGACTCTGCTGTAAAAAGGCCGGTGTATCTCTGGAAGTAGAGACAGGAGGATCCTTGGAGCTCACTGGTTAGCCAGTCTAGCCTACCTGGTGAGCTCCAGGCCAACAAGAAACTATATTAAAAGTAAAGAAACAAAACCTTCAGCTAGGCAGTGGTGGCACACGCCTTTAATCCCAGCACAGCAGAACAGGGGGACCTCTGAGTTTGAGACAGCCTGGTCTATAGAGTGAGTTCCAGGATAGCCAGGGCTACACAGAGAAACCCTGTCTTGTAAAACAAAACAACAAAAAACCCTCAAATGGTTGATTCTTGAGGAATCACACAGGCCCACTTTCAAACACACACATGCACAGTGCTTACTATGGCTGGGTTTGTTGGCACAAACCTGTAATCCCAGCTATTTGGGAGTCTGAGGCAGGAGGATTTCAGAGTGTATTTAAGGTCAACCTCGGCCACTTAGGAAAAATCCTGTCCCAAATTATAAGGTCCTAGGTTCAATCCTCAGTACCAAAAATACTCAGAACAATGGTATTTTTTGAGTGTTTTTTTTTTTTTTTTTGAAGTAATGTGACATTCGATGTATTTGTTATAAATTAGGTCATGCTTGCCCCAGCAGGAATCCAAGGTGGAAAAGCGGTCACATGGCCGTGGGGACATGGCAAGGTAGCCTAGGGCAGGGTCACAGGTATGGCTGGTCCTTAGACAGCTCCTACCTCTTTATGGGAGGAGCAGGTGTCACTGCCATCTTCTCAGTGACTGCCACAGCAGAGCTCTCAGCTGTCTTGCCTGACACCAAGACCTTTTGTGAAGACATGATGATTGAGGGAGGCACAACTTCCCGGCGACCATCAGGAGTACAGTAGTAATTGTTGGACAGCTTGTGACTGGGGCCCACAGGGAGATTAGGAGGTGGCTGGGTCCCCAGTTGCCCAATTCCGCAGCTTCTGGATAATTCGAGTAGCGGACTCCATGTGTCTTCCCCTCCGAAGAACGGAGTTTTTTTGTTTTGTTTTGTTTTGTTTTTTTAAACTTGCTTATTTTTAATTTCTATGCAATGGGGTTTTGCCTGAACATATGTCTGTGTGAGGGTGTTAGATCCTCTGGAACAGGAGTTATAGTTGTGAGCTGCCATGTGGACTGGCAGTTGAACCCAGGGCCTCTTTTAATCACCAGTGCTTTTAATCACCGAGCCATCTTTGTAGCCCCATGAAATTTATTTTTACTTTAATGTGTGTGGGGGTGTCTTACCTGCATGAGTTGTCTACATCACATGACTGTAACACCTTCAGAGGGCAGAAGAAGGGGGTCGCCTCCTCTGGATCTAGACTTCTATATAGATGGATGGTTGTGAGCAGCCATATGGTTGTTAGGAATCTAAACAGGTCCCCCTAGAAGACCATGCAGGGCTGTTAATCTGAACCATCTTTCCATCCCCAACAAAATAATACTGTATCTGACATAGAGTAAGCGTGAAGTTCAGAACAAAAAGTTTTGTTATCCCCATTTTGGCAGAGGCCTCACAACTAGTGGGTGGTAGGTGGTGGAATCTGGGTTTTAACCCTAGTGCCTCTCTTTGAAGCTGAGCATTGTTCCATCTCCCATGGGAATATGCTCTGACGCTATATGAGAAAATGTCTGTTAAAGTCTTTAGCTTAGTGCTTGGCACATGCTCAGTATTGTTTTCTCTTCTCAGGAAATCAGACAGCCCCTAGGGCTTGAGAAACTGCTGGCCCATCCTTACAAAAAAAAAAGCACAAGATACTGAAAAGTACCTGCTACCCTCGGCAGGCTGCCTGCTAGTCCCTTTGCCTCCAGCAGCCTGGGATACAATCTTACAGCTCTAGATTTCTTCTTCTGAGATAAAGGCCATGTCACCTCCTGGAAAAGTTGCCCGGAAAGAGAATCTGGGGCTCCAGTGTGAGTGGGGGTCCTGCTCTTTTGTGTGCTCAGCCATGGAGGAGTTCTTTGAGCACGTCACTCAGCACCTGCAACAGCACATGCATGGCTCTAAGGAGGAAGAAGAGGAAGAGGACCCACTTGGTAAGGAAAGTGGAAAGAGCTCAAGAGCAGGCGGGAAATCCAGCTCCTTGAGAAAAGGAGGACAGCTCCTTGTCTATTTTGAGACAGGGTCTGGCTGTCCAGGAACTCATCTTGTAGACCAGGCTGGCCTCGAACTCTCAGGTCCACCTGCTTCTCCCTCCTGAGTGCTGGGCTTAAAGGCTCTGTGTAACACTTGTTGGTGCCACATACCTGACCCCATATCCCTTGCCACTAGTTGCAGTTCTGTAGATATGGTTACTTAATCTCTGACTGAAAGCTAGGTGAGGACAAGGACTGGGACTCCTGCCTCCTTGTTATATCCGAAATACCCGACTCGGTTGAAAGTCATTAAGTACTGTTACATGGTGGATAAAATCCTGTTCATCCTTGGTCAGAGTCCTGCTTAATGTTTGAGATGGAAAGCGAACTGAGCTTGGCAAATGTCAGACCATTCCTTCTAAACCTTTCTGCAGAGGAAGAATTCTCCTGCTTATGGCAGGAGTGTGGCTTTTGCTGTCTGGACAGTTCTGCCGACCTCACCCGCCATGTCTACTTCCACTGCTACCACACCAAGCTGAAACAGTGGGGACTGCAAGCCCTGCAAAACCAGGCTGACCTCAGCCCCTGCATTTTGGACTTCCAGAGCCGGAACGTCATCCCTGACATCCCTGACCATTTCCTGTGTCTATGGGAACAGTGCGAGGTTAGCAGATAGTGCCAGAAATAGGGGTGGAGGAAGCTGGGGATCATGACTCAAGATACTTTGGCTCTTTCCAGGGTGCCTTATATTTATGAGACTCCTGCTAGTATCCCTCCTCTATTCTTGTGTAACTCCTTTGTCTTAAAACTTCCCCATTCCCACAAGTTAATTTGAGGAGAGCAAGAAACCCCCTCTTGACGTGGGTGAGAGTCCCTCTAACCACTCTTAGTCCTTACCCCAAGTTGCCCCGGCACAGAGTACCTTCGACAATCCTGAGTGGTTCTATCGGCACGTGGATGCGCACAGCCTGTGCTGTGAATACCAAGCTGTCAGCAAGGACAACCATGTGGTGCAGTGTGGCTGGAAAGGTAGGGCAACCCCTCTGCTCTGGCCTCTGTTTGAAACTCTGTAGGTGTTAGGGTCTAGAGGAGCCAGGGATGGGTGGGATCAATCCTGCAAGACAACGTAGACTACTGGCTGGAGAAATTTGGGGTGCCAGAGCCAAGCTGGGGAGGGAGATTTAAGGATGGGACATAATCAGATCTTCCTTCCTAGGCTGTACGTGTACCTTCAAGGATCGGTGTAAGCTTCGAGAACACCTCCGCAGCCACACCCAGGAGAAGGTAGTGGCTTGTCCCACCTGTGGGGGCATGTTTGCCAACAACACCAAGTTCTTAGATCACATCCGTCGCCAGACCTCATTGGATCGTAAGCAGTTGGAAAGAAGTGGGAGAGTGTGGGATATCCTACTTAAAGTGAAGAAGGGGCTATCTTCCCAGGGGAGGTGGCTGCTGAAGAGATCTGTACCAGGCTCTTTTCCCCTTCTGGGAGCAGGAGCCTCCCTAGACTTAGACATTGTTCAGCACTTACTGTTTTTGGCATCAGTTATCTCAGGAATCCTCACAACAGCCCCATGAGGTAGGCTTCTTATTCCCCTTTTTACAGATGAGGAAACTGAGGCTCAGAGAGCTTAAATCACTTACCTGAGATCACACAGCTAGTAAGTGATAAAAGCTGGGTTTAACTCAGGTCTGGACTCCAAATCCCATCTGTAGCTTCCCTTTGCTCCTTGGGTGGTTCCCTTCTGTCTGGGATGGTCCCCCTCTTCTCTGCCCTTTACTGTTCTCCAGTTCCTTTGTTCTGCCCACTCTACTGCAGAGCAGCGTTTCCAGTGCTCCCACTGTTCCAAGAGATTTGCTACAGAGAGGCTGCTTCGAGACCACATGCGGAACCACGGTGAGTGGCCTGTGCCCAAGCCTTCCAACCCTCCCTCGAGGTCCGTGAGTCCCATCAAGATCACTGTCTCTTCTCTGCTCCTCAGTGAATCACTATAAATGCCCTCTGTGTGACATGACCTGCCCACTGCCTTCCTCCCTCCGAAATCACATGCGCTTTCGACACAGTGAGGACCGTCCCTTTAAATGTGACTGTTGTGACTACAGGTAAGGGGACCCGGGGGTCAAAATACAGGACTCAAGTGTTAGGGTTCCCTGTTTCCTCCAACCCCTCCTTATTTCTCCTGGCAGCTGCAAGAATCTGATTGACCTCCGGAAGCACTTGGACACCCACAGCAAGGAGTCAGCCTACAGGTGTGACTTCGAGAACTGCAGCTTCAGTGCCCGATCCCTCAGCTCTATCAAGTCCCATCACCGCAAAGTGCATGAAGTGAGTGGCCGCTGGGGAAGGCTTAGCTTAGCAGGTGTGTGAGTGAGAAGCTGACCTCGTTTCCTCCTTCCATCTCATCAGGGAGACTCAGAGCCAAGGTACAAATGTCATGTCTGTGACAAATGCTTCACACGTGGCAACAACCTCACTGTGCACCTTCGCAAGAAGCACCAATTCAAGTGGCCCTCGGGGCACCCTCGTTTTCGGTGCGTCTGGATTTACACACTTCTTTGCTTTTTGTTTATTATTGTGTGTATATGGTTGGGGGGTACCAATGCGCCTATAGAGGTTGGGGACACAACTTGTGGAATTGTTTCTCTCTTACTTTTATGTGGCTTTCAGGTATTGAACTCAGATCATCATGCATGGCCATTTCACCAGCCTGATGGAATTTTTAAAAAGGAAAAAAAAAAAAAAACCTTTGAATTTATGGTACTTTGATACCTACCATCTGTGTTTAGTCTCAACCTTAAAAATGGTGGAGCAAATACTGTTATTTGTTTGGTTTTCATCTTGTTTGTTTGTTTGTTGTGAGGACAGAATCTCCATACAGTCTTGGCTGGGCTAGAGCCTATTATGTAGAACGGGCTGGCCTTGAACTCACAGAGATCCATCCACCTCTATCTCTGCCTCTACCTCTGCCTCTTACGAGATTAAAGGCGTTTGTCACTATGCAAGGCTGTGACTTTTCTAATGCAAAGGTAGTTTCAGACTTTACAAGTAGTGCCAAAAGTCCTGTAGCCAGAGCCAGAATTAAGGCTGAGGGTCCTGACCTTCAGCTCCACAACCCTCATAAACTTCGACACAGCCATTATAGGGCCCATTAGTCTCTATTGGGTTGGGCTTCTGCATTAGTTTTTCCATTTTGAGTCCTCTCCTCTGAGCCTTTCTTCTACAGAAGAAGACTGCGCTCTCAGTCCTAACTATAACCCTGTGCCTCAGAGATAGGCTGGGGTTGTGGGACCGCAAAGGGATCTGGAGTAGAGGTGGGTTGAGAAATCACCCAGAGATTCTTCTACATATTCCTTGGGGAAAAAAAAAAAACAAAACCCACCTTATTTATTTATTTATTTATTTATTTATTTATTTATTTATTTATTTATTTATTTAAATCTTCAGTTCTATCACACAGAATCCTAAGCCTTAGGTACCCTATTTGTATCTTCAACCTGTCTTTAGGCCATTTCTTCATCCTCTACTGTCTGCTGCCTTCTTCTGCAGGTACAAGGAGCATGAAGATGGCTACATGCGGCTACAGTTAGTTCGCTATGAGAGTGTGGAGCTGACACAGCAGTTACTGCAGCAGCTACAAGAAGGATCAGATCCAGGGTTGGCACTGAATGAGAACAGCCTGCAGGGCATTGTTCTAGAAACAGTGCTGGGGTCCCCAGGACCTGAGGAAGAGACAGAAGAGGAAGGTGGGGTTGTTGAGGGGACAACCCTCTCAGCTTCTCAGGGCAACCCCATTCATATGGTCGGTCAGACGGACACCCAGGGCCAGCGAGACATTGTCTACTATGTGCTGTCCGAAGCTCCTGGAGAGCCCCCGCCAGTCTCTGAGCCACCCTTGAGGGAGATGGAAAACCTCCAAGGAATACCTGAGGATCCAGGGGTCCAGATGGGCTAAGGCGGCAGAGCCTCACCACTCCTACTCCAGGTCTTGGAGTTTGAGCCAGGCAGGAAGCAGTGCCCCAATGGGCAGCATTTGTTCTTGTATGCCTTCAGATGTGGTGCTGAGAACAGTGTCCCCTCTGACTCAGGCAGCATCATTCTATAGACTGAGTAATTTCGTTTCCCCCTATACTGCTCTTTGTGGGGAACCTGTGGAGTTGGATTGATTGAGGAAATCCTACATGTGTTCTCATTAGAGGATCTGTTTCCAGGCTTAAGCATACTCCCTTGCCATGCTAGACAGTGAGTAAATGTTTAGTCCACGTCCATTCCTATCTCCAGGGGTCTGTTGGCCAGGGGATGAGTGACTGTGCTGTACAAGGGCCATTTCCTCACTGAGAACCAGGTGCCATTTCTCTCAAGGTTTCCTTTTACATTCCAGGGACACTTGTTATCTTCAGGGACAGGATTGGAGACACTGTATATGTGTGACAGTTGTGTTTTTAGTAATAAAAGAAGCACTTGAGCTGTTATTAGAGGTTGTCTGTTTCTTCCAGGGCATCTACCAGCTCTGTGGAAGGAGGCCCCAGGTACTTGGCTGTTAGCAAATGCCAGCAGTATTACGGAATGGATATAAATGATACGAGGACTGCGCTCTCAGTCCTAACTATAACCCTGTGCCTCAGAGATAGGCTGGGGTTGTGGGACCGCAAAGGAATCTGGAGTAGAGGTGGGTTGAGAAATCACCCAGAGAATGCCAAGTACTCAAGGGCCAGGAATCAAGCTCTAGAAAGTTGTGTATCTATACACTTTTCTAGAGAGTGGATGTATTTTGACTAGATTTTTTTAAAAAATCATACACATGTTTATTGCATGTTCATTTTTATTTTGTGTGTATGAGTATTTTGCCTGCATATATGTGGTGTGCAGGGACCATGGAGGTCAAAAGAGGGTGACCAGTCCTCTGGAACTGAAGCTGCAGACAGCTGTGAGCTACCATGTGAGTTCTGGGAACTGAATCTGGGTCTCTGTAAGAGCAACAAGTGTTCTTAACTGCTTAGCAGTCTTGCCCCTTTCATTGAGTTCTTTAAGAAGGTGAAATTCCTCAAAATTAGAACCATTCTTTTTTTTTTTTCAATTAATAAAGAATTAGACAGCTGGATGGTGGTGGTACATGGGTTTATTTCCAGCACTCGGAAGGCAGAGGCTGGTGGATCTTTGAATTCAAGGTCAGCCTGGTCTACAGAGTGAGTTCCAGGACAGCCAGGGCTGCACAGAAATCCTGTCTCAGAAACTAAAGAAAAAAAAATGTATATTATGTGAGTATGGCTATCTGTAGGTAGGAGTTATGTGCTAACTCACTTACTGGCCAGTAAGCTGCGGGAATTTGCCTTCTCTGCCACTGCCCATCACTAGGTTACTGACACACCACCCTGTGTACAGCTTTATGTACATGCTGGGCGTCTAGACTCAGTTTCTCATGCTTGCACTTCCTGACCACCCATCCTAAGTCTATCCAGCCATTCCTGAGCTTGTTACGCTTTCATTGCCTCTGCCCTTTCCTCAGTCTGGATAAAGGAAATACTCTCAAGGACCTTAGACAGCTGCTCAAAAGGATTTCTGAACTTCAGCCTCTTCCAGGATGAAACCTTCCCAAACTGTCCAGGTAAGTATGTCTGATTCAGCTACCACCACCATCAACTTGTGTGCCAAACGGGAACTTACTGAGCTCCATCTTGAGCCTCGCTTCTGACTTTGGACCGTCTGTCACTGCTTACGCTGTCCTGCCTAAACAAGGCCCTGAGTTTCATTTCCAGGATTGCTAAAAAGAAAAATGAGCTGGGCATGGTAGTGCATGCCTTTAACCACAGCATTTGGGAGGCAGAGGCAGGTGGATCTCTGAGTTCACTGATAGCCTGGTCTACAAAGAGAGTTCCAGGGCTGCACAGAAATCCTGTTTTGGAAGGAGAAAAAAAAAAAAAAAAAGGATGAAAGGACTGATTTTTTTTTTTTTTTAATTTTGCTTTGAGGGACAGGGTTTTGTCAGGTGCAGTGGCACGCCTGTAATCGCAGCTCTTGGGGAGGCAGAGGTGGGCGGACCTCTGAGTTTGAGGCCAGTCTGGTCAACAAAGTGAGTCCAGGATAGTCAAGGCTACAAAGAGAAACACTGTTTTGAAAAATAATAATAATAATAATAAATATTAAAAAAGGACAGTGTCTCAGATTTATCTTCAGGTTATCTTCCTGCCTTGATCTCTTACTTCAAACACTGCCTATTACAGCAGGTGTGGTGATACACACCTTTAATACCAGCATTCAGGAGAGTATTCAGGTCTCTTGAGTTGGAGACCAGCCTGGGCTACATAGTTCCAGGACAACCAGGACAGGCTGTGTAGAAAGAGCCTGTCTCAAATAAAAAACAAGCAAATAGCTTTTAAAAGCTGCCTATGTCAGGTAGAATTAGGAAACAAAATATTTTACCAATTTTTATTGAGTCTTTGTATTCTAAAAAATACAAAGATTAGAAACTTGGGACTTTCTTGGGGGGGACTTGCAGGCAGGACAAGGTAAGCAGAATAACAGAAGGGTCCAAAGTCGGAAGCAAAGCTCAGGATGGAGCTCAGAAAGAGCCTATTTAACATGGAAGATGATGGTTGAATTATATACATAGTTACATGGAGAAATTAGGAAAGACTTCAAGAAGAGGCTACCTCCTAACCAGCAACAAAATGAAGGCAGCCTCAGAAGGATTGCAGTGCCTCTTTTTTTTTTTTTTTTTTTTTTTAATATGCATAAGAAATTGGAATTGAAAATACTAAAACCTGGGCTGGAGAGGTGGCTCAGAGGTTAAGAGCAATGCCTGCTCTTAACAGAGGTCCTGAGTTCAATTCCCATCAACCACATGAACCACCACATGGTGGCTCATGACCATCTATAATGAGATCTGGTGCCCTCTTCTGGCATGCAGGTGTAAATGCAGGCAGAATGATGTATATATAATAAGTATAAATAAATAAGTAAATACATCTTTAAAAAAAGAAAATACCAAATCCCGACTTATTCAGTGTTTTGAAGGGTGTTGGTGAGACAACGAATCCAGGTGTTAGGAACTAGTATGGCTGCTTGTGTGGGACAAATCCATAACTCAGAAGAGCGCTTGATTGTTGGATGAATAAACTGTGCTCAGGACTGGAATAAGAAGAGCAGGGAGGGTTGAGGTTGAGAGGAGAAAAAAAGGGAGGTGAAGATATTCCCATACCATGCTGGGAATTGAACTCGGGTTCTCTGAGGGCAAAAAACATGAGTCACAGGTTATTATTATGGGACTTCAAGTTGTACTGAGTGAAGAGAGATAAAGAAACAGATTTTGGTTAGGACCATGGCCTAATAATATAATGCTCACCTAGCAAAACCCTACATTCAGTTTCCAGTTGTGATAGTTGTCAACTTGACAATCTAGAATCACCTGAGAAGAGATTCTCCTTGAGAGATAGTCTAGATCATGCTGACCCATTGTGGGCATCTCTGTGTGGAATTTCCTTGATTGTGTTGAGGTAGGAAGACGGTGGGTGGCACCATTTCCTAGGCAGGAATCTGTACTGTAGAGAAAGAGCTGAACACTGGTAAGCATGTACACATTTGTTCTCTTCGCTCAAGACTGGCTGTGTCAAGTTCCTGCCACCTTGATGTCTCTGAAATGACTGGGCTGTAATTATGAATTATGAGCCTGATAAACCCTTTGTCCCCTAAGGTGCTTTTAGAAGGATAGTTGTCACAGCAAGACAAAACTGAAAATAATACACAATAATATTTATATGGACTGGAGACATAGCTCACTATGGAGAAGAGCACTTGCTGCTCTTTCCGAGAATTCAGGTTCAATTTTGAACACCCCCCAAAAGTGGCTCCCAACCATCTGTAACTCCAGTTCCAAGAGATCTGATGCCCTCTTGTGGCCTCTGTGAATATCACACACACATGTGATACATAGACATGTACGCAGGCAAAACACCCATACAAACAAAAAATATCTTAGAGGCTTTTGTAAAGAACTTGACATCTGCAGTTTAGAGAGTCCCTCATTTCCTTCCTATCAAAGGAAATAATAGCATATAACAGGAGAGAGAGAGAAATGCTGCTTCAGAGGCCATGAATGCAGCTCAATGATAGAACACTTGTTTAAATGCTTCAGTTAAATTGTTTTGTGTTGGAGCTGGCCTTTAATCCCAGTACTCAGGAGGCACAGGCAGGCAGATCTCTTGCCTGGTCTACAAAGTGAGTTTTAGGACAGCAAGGGCCACACTGAGACATCCTGTCTCAAAACAAAATACAACAGAACAAAACAAAAACCAACCAAACAAAAACACCAAATGATTTTCTATTTAGGTTATAGTCTGTTGCTATAACAAAAACCAAACCAATCAGTCAACCAACCAACCAATCAACCCATAAGCAGAAAGAATGTTTTTTTTTTTTTGTTTGTTTTTGTTTTGTTTTTTTCTTCAGAGGTTTCAGGCCATGCCTGCAGCTGTTTCTGGGCCTGTAGTGAGAAATGGATCATGTAGGGAGAATGTGGAGGGAACGGCTCATCTGTGGTGGCCAGGGACAACATACTCTCTTTAAAAGCGAGGCCCATCTCTGAAGACCGTCATGCTAGAGTTCAAGAAAACAGGGCAGGCCCCTCCAAGTTCACTGAGATGCCTGTGTTAGGGAGCCAAGGAAGAGAGGATGAACTTTGCTGCTATACTGTGGAAGAGAGGAAGCTCTCTCTTTTATAGTCACCCCCCCTTTCCATTCTGAGCCACATCCCCTCAAGTGGCCAGCAGAGGGTTTCCTTCTGGCCAAACACATTAAAGTTTTAAGCTGAGCCAGTGGGTGGGCCAGAGGTCATAGAGGACAAAGAATTCGGGTGCTGGAAACAGATCTGGGCCAGTTCCTAAGTCTCTGGTCTAAGTTCTTTCTGGGTCCCACAGGACCCTACCACACTTCTTCCCTCCCCGCCCCCCATGATGCTTACCACTTCTCACACAAATCCTTGTCCAGAGTCTGCTGGACAAATCTGCTGCCTAGCACTAAGCTGAGATGAGAATTATCAACCTGCCAAGGAAGGAAGCTGGTTAGGGGTGGGTAGGTGGGGGCACTGGGAGTAGGAATGGGGGGACTCTGGTTAAAAAAAAAAAAAAAAGGATATGTCATATGTATTTGGGGAAGATCCATTCAAACATTAAGGAACATCTGTTAGGAGACAGCTTTATTCTAAGGATAGTGAAGTCTACACTAAGGAAAGACTCATTCTAGATATTAAATCAGAAGCCCTGGCAAGGGAACCCAGCACTCTGAATCTTAAGCCCTTCAGAGGATTTGGGGTGTGTGCTAAAACCTGGCAATTACTGTTGGTAAGTTAACAAGGTCTATGCTAGGAGTTATATGTTTTCTGGGAGTGTCTTACAAATGAGGAAGACTTATTTTAGTGGATCTCTGCCAGATTAGAAAGGCTCATATTCAGCCAGGTGGTGGTGGTGCACGATTTTAATCCCAGCACTAGGGAAGCAGAGGCAGGTAGATCTCTATGAGTTTGGGGCCAGCTTGGTCTACAGAGCGAGTTCCAGGACAGCCAAGCCTACTCAGATTCTAGAATGAAAGAATATTAAGACGATGGAGGTGCATCTTCTTTATTGAAAAGGGGGAGGAGTTGGTAGAGTGTTGACCTAGCATTCACAAAGCACTGGGTTTGACCCTCAGCACTCCAAAAAACAGGGTTTAATGGTCCATCACCGTAATCCCAGAATTTAGGGCATGGTGGCAGGATTATTACAAGTTCAAGGTTATTTTTGTGTAGCAAATTCAAGGCCAGCCTAGGCTACATGAGACCCTGTGTGGAAAAGCAAAATGGAATGACATGGTGATATGTACTTATAATCTAAGCATTTGGAGGCTGAGGCAGGATTGCAACTGGAAATCAAATTTGGGCTACTCAGTGAGAGCCTAAGAAATCTAAATTAAGATGGGAAGGTGATAGCGGGGCACAAAGAAGTTTGACATAGTAGGAATAATGTCAAACCACTAAGCCTTGGGTTTGAATAGCTGGATTCATCCTACTAGATGTGTCACCTCACAGCTGAACCTCAAATTTCTGAGTGTTGTTTCTCTTATCTGAAACACCAAAAGATAATACTACCTCAAAGGGAGGTTGAGAGATCTAGTTACATCATAAGAAATAGTTTTGTTTTTATTTTGTTTTACATTTCTGGTGTGTGTGTACACACTGCATGTGGAGGTCAGAGAACAGTTTGTAAAAGTTCTCTCACTCATGTGGGACTCAAACTCAGGTGTCAGGCTTAGTGGCAAGTGACTTTATCTCCTGAGCCATCTGCCATCTTGCCAGCCCTGGTTTTGACCGAGGCCAGCTTCAAGTTCACTATGATGCCATGACCTTGAACTTTTGATCCTTCTGCTTCTGCAGGTGTATGTCACCATGGTCAGCTCAGAAATGGCTATTTGTTGGGTATATTTTCTATATACATATAAAGACTAGGAACATAGGGTAGAAAGACAAACCTAGTGTGATAGAGAGTTTTATCTCTGTGCTGTGCTCCTAACACATAGTAGCTGTGCAATAAATGTTCTTCTCCTTTGCCAAGAAGTGGACTATTGTTCTGGAGAAAGAAAATTATCCTGAACTGTGGACAGCCATGAACCCCACCCCCACCCCCAAGTGCTGGGCACTCTTGACTATATGGTCTATTCTTGAGAATCAAAAGGTGTTCCTTAAACTCAAGATCTCCCTCATCTTTCAGTGCTAGGACTACAGGCATGTGCCTCCATGCCTGGCCACATATGATGTGTTTACCATCTTCATGAAGCTTAAAGATGGGAATCTGCTTAAGAGAAAAACTAATGGGGTGGGGGTAGGGTTCGGAGAGAGATGGTCAACAGGCACAGGGAGCAATAGTGAAAGACAAATAACTATTTTGTATGTGACGCTGGGGACTGAACCACTGAATTATACCCTCAGCTTAGGGAAAATAATTACTAATGTATTATAACACAGTAGACTAACTGTGGGTGCCAGTAATTAGATACTTCAAAAAAAGCTACTAGACAAGATAGACCCAGCAAAAAGAATTGATAAATGTGTGCGGAGATAATATAGGCCATTACTCTGGTGTGGTGATTTCATTTAAAAGAAACTTTAAGAAAAATTAGGAAAGGTGGGGGGGGGATTGGGAGGTGTGGCTTGTTAGAATAGGTGTGGCCTTGTTGGAGAAAGTGTGTCATTGCCGGTGGGCATGGAGGTTTCACAAAGCTCACACCTGGCCTGTTAGCGATCTCTCTCTGCTCGTGGATCAGCTATTTCTCCACACCTGCCCGCCCCATGCTCTCTACCATGGTGATAACGGACTAAGCCTCTGAAACTGTAAGCCAGCCCCCGATTAAGTGCTTTCCTTTATAAGAGTTGCCTTGGTCATGGTGTCTCTTCACAGCAATAGAACACTGACTAAGACATCTGCTGAGATCCCTATACATTATATAAGTGTACTGAAATACTGGGCTGGTGAGCTGTACAAGCCTAATGACCTGAGAATTTGATCTGATCCTTGGAGCTCAGAGTGGAGAAAAGTGACTCTTAAAAATTGGCCTCTGACCTCCCCCCACCCCCAACATGAGCTCCTTGGCACCAGAACATGCTTACATTCACACAACAATAATAAATAAAATGTAAAAATCTTGAATATGGCAAATATTATGTATTCATTAAATTTGGGCTATGTGGTACCCTGAAGTCCATTTGTGAATAAGATTCTGAGATGACCAATTATCAGAGTGGATAAAACTGGGAACTTGAATTCCAAGCCTATCCTTCCTTTGGATTTGCTATGACTGTTTCTTGTTTTGTTTGTTTGTTTCTTTGTTTTTGTTTTTTCTATGAGTAACCTTGGCTGTCCTGGGCTCACTTTGTAAACCAGGGTAACCTTGAACTCACAGAGTTCTGCCTGCCTCTGCCTCTCAAAGCGCTGGAACTACATTCTACCATGCCCAGCTTTGGGCATGTTCTTTTATCTTCTTATTTCTCAGTTTCTTTTCTCCAAAGGAAGGTTGTAAAACCTGACTCATATGCAGATCTCTAGAAGTTTGAGGCCAGCCTGATCTACTTATTGAGTTCTAGGCCAGCCAAAGTTACATAGTGAGACCCTGTCTCAACAAAGTAAAACAAAAACCCTGCCTCATAGAGATGTTAAGATTAACTGAGAATGTCTGGTTCATAGTAGTTGTCCAATAAACGCAACTGTTAGTCAGTCCTGGTGATAAGTGTTTATAATCACTGCACTTTAGAGGTGGTGGCAGGAGGACTGGGGCAGTCAAAGCCAGCCTCAGCAACAGTCTGAGCTGGTGAGATCCTCTCTCTCTCTCTCTCTCTCTCTCTCTCTCTCTCTCTCTCACACACACACACACAGACACACACAGCAATCACTGAGGAACTGTCTGTCAGGAGGCATTGGAGATTAACTTGAAGAATGGAGGCTCCATCTGGAAAATGGGAAGGCTGATCCTAAGAAATGGCCATAGGTGGGACAGGGAATGAAGGGAAGCTGGAAAAGACTGGATCTCAAACCTCGCTGACCCTCATAGTTTCAGGGTGGGACACGGACATACCCTGCGGAGAGGCTTAGGTGGGGTGGGGAGGCAGCAGTAGCAGCAGCCTAAGTCTCCCTCCTTTCTGTCTCCCCGAGTGACAGGTGGGGACTAAAAGGCTCAGGTCACGTGTGTTGGCTCGTTAACCTACTTACCCCTCTAAGACATAGAGGACAGGGTGGACCAGACCGGGGGTAGGAGTGACAGTTTGAGAAAGGGCCGAAACGAGGGGTGTGAGATGTGGGGCTGTTCGTGTAAGCACTCTTGAGGACTCGGAGCCCACGCTTGTAGGGTGAGAGAGAAAAGGTGCATGCACACTAAAAGATGTCCAGGACTGTCTGAAGAGCTTTGTGCATGCCCTGGAGCCTCCAGATCAGCCTCCTCTGGCTTGGAGCCTTGTACCCGGCTGGAGGGATAAAGACTGTCATGGCCAAAGCAGGCTGTGACTGGGTCCCAGGTTAACCTTGGAGCTGCCTGCGAGGGTTGTCACAACCAGGGCCCCCTCTCTCTTCATAACTAGTGTCCTCTTGAGCCCTTAGAAGTGAATAGGTGTGGGAGAGGCTGTCTCAAAAAGTCCCAAGAATTATACCCTCAGAATTACCCACAGAAGTCCTTTGTACTTTAGGGCTGGGCGGGGCTGAGCTCCAAAGCTGAACTGGAAGAGATAAGCAATGAGGGGTTTGTGTGCGCAGATAGACCGACAGCTTCCCAACCACCCGGGCACGATGGAACCTGCACCCTACCGCCCAGAGATCCACCCCTCCGAGTGACTTCAGGTCTCCTTCCCTTAGCGACCTCGCGCTTGACCTCTGGCCGCTGGCCCTCAGTCCTGGGTCCACAAACGCGCCCCCCTGCGGGCCCCCATTCTGCAGGCGTTTCTCTCGCTACCTCCATCCTTGCCACCCGCGGGGCGTGGGGTGGCGCGGGCCCTTTAAGAAGCAGCAGGACCGGCGAGCAGAAGCTTGGAAGAGAGCGAACCCTGTCGCCCGCCCCGACTAGCTCGAGAGGACAGGCGCTGGACACCAGACTAGGAAAACCCGGGGGGGTTATCCAAGCGGGGTCCGAGCGAGACCTCAACCATCCCTGCGCAACCGTGTCATCCTTTTTGACCCGAGTCCGGCCTTCTTCTAACTGCCCGCCCTGGCCTAGCCCCGCCCCGGCCCGGGCCACCGGGACAGGGAGCCGGGGCGCCGGTGCCGCAGCCGGAGGCAGGTGAGAGCCGGGAGTGTCCACCTCCCGCGCCGCAGCGCTGAGCATCCGGGTCGAGCATCTCCGGTGAGCATCTCTGCTGAGCATCCTTGCGACGCACCGGCCGGAGGCACGTCAAGGTGACCAGGCGAGCGGTGGGGGGTGGGGGGCCGGGGGGGGGCCAGAGGGTCGGCCTGGAGCGTCTGGGGTCTGCGGCCGTCTTTCGGGGGACAGTCCGGAGGCGCACGGCCAGCGGCGCGGGAGAGGCAGGCCGGCCCGAGGAGCCGCACCAGTCCGTGCAGGGGGGTGGGGGGGGTCTCAGAGCCAAGGCCAAAGCCTCCCCGGGGCCCACCCTGCACCTCCCGGCCTCCCCGACCTCCAAGCGGGTGGCCGCCCTCGCTCGGCCCCCGGGGACTGCCCGGCCTGCGGGGTAAGGAGATTAAGGCCGGGACGGGGAGGGTGGAGCGGGCACAGCTTTCGACAGGCTGGGACTGCCTAGGACCGAGGAGAGGTAGCGACTGAGTGTCACTGCATCCGTCGGCGGGACAAGGGGTGCGGACAGTTGGGGATCTGCCCCGAGAAGGAGGCTGCGGGGGGGGGGGGGAGGGGAGGCGGGGCAGCCTCGGAAAGCTATGGCGCCTTGAGCAGGGCTGGGGGGTCTGCCCTGAGCTCAGCAGGCCCTCTCCCTGCAGGCCGGCTGCGTGATGGCGGAGAAGGCACTGGAAGCCGTGGGCTGTGGACTGGGGACTGGGGCTGTGGCCATGGCCGTGGCACTAGAGGACGGGGCAGAGCCCCCTGTGCTGACCACACACCTAAAGAAGGTGGAGAACCACATCACGGAAGCGCAGCGCTTCTCTCACCTGCCAAAGCGCTCTGCTGTGGACATCGAGTTTGTGGAACTGTCGTATTCCGTGCGGGAGGGGCCCTGCTGGCGCAAACGGGGTAGGTGGGAGACCCGTGTGTGTGGGGGGAGACAGGGGTTCTGGCTGAGTTACCTCTCCAGAAGCATAAGGCCTGGGGGTGCCTCACTCTGCAAGCTCTGTGGGCCCTAACCCTCACTGGCTGAACGCAGTTGGGGTACAAGATCCCTGCTCCCCATATCTGCCAACACTGTGGGAAACTAAATTCAACTGGCTATTGAAGCTTTCTCTTCTAAGTAGACCTATGACCTCTGGTCCTTGAATTGTCTCTCAGTCTCTCTCAGTCCAGTCTCTCTTTTTCTCAGTCTCTCAGACTCTGTCTGTCTGTCTTTCTGACTGACTGACTGTCTCTGTCTCTCTGTGTTTGACTCTGTCTTTGTGCCTGTGAAGGTTGGTTCCGGGAAGGGGTCGCTCTGTCTGTGGAAGCTGCCTTCAACATCCAACAGTATCCTTACACCTATTTTTAAAGATGTTCTCATTCCTGACATCTTACTTCATTCAGCTCTTGCCAGGAGGGTGTGGATGAGACAGAAGGGATGTCATCCTCATGTTACCAATGAGGAAACTGAGGCTTGGGGAAGTTGAATAACCTGACCAATGTCCCCGTGCTAGTTAGTAAGAGGCAGAGCAAGGCCCAAAGCCTAGTAGCTCCGAAGTCACCCTTCCTCCCTCCTCTCCATCAGGACAGGTTTTCTAGAGCCCCTGACCTGGGCTGGGCTGGGCTGGGAACCTAGAGGTTGGGCTGGGTTTGTTTCTCAGAGCTGGGTGTGGAGCTGAGACAGTGTCCTCTGAGGCTTAAGAAATAGCTTTGGGGTGCTTCAGAACAGGGCTCGGCGTGAACTGTCTCTACATGTTTGCCTGCGTCCATAGGTGACTGAAAGGTCCTGGGGGTTTGGGCCAGTGGCCCCCAAGTCCCTAAGCAGTCTCTTTCCTTCTCAGAGCAGCTCTCGGTAGAACGATGAGGTCCTTGCCATTTCCTTGGCCTTTGGAACTGTGTGGTGAAGAGAAAGGTGGCCACATTAGGCATTTCTTATCAGGGTGGTGGGTGCGCCAGCTAGGGACTCCTCCCTTTTGACCTTGCCAGCCTCATCTACACTCTTATTCATTTTGCTGTCCTCTAGCTCGGGCCCTTTTTCTGCCCTCTGCCCTCCTTTGCTTGGCTTCTCTGTTCTTTGGCTCCCTTTCCCCTCTGGAGAGGACAGAAGGAAATGAAGGGTGGCCGAGATGGGGAAGTGGAAGAAATCCATCCGGGGGCGACTTCTGCCTCCCTTGGGTGAGGATCTGTCACCAGTCTCCTCCAACTGTCTATGACATTTATTTTTCTAAACACACTCAATTAATTATTAGTGATGCCACTTAATAACATAATGACCCTATTAAGTCTTTGGGAGGGAATAATACTATCTGTTTTTTAATGGTGCTGGGGACGGAAGACAGGGCCTTTCTTATGCTAGGCAAGCACTTTACCACTGAGCTACATCTCAGCCAATTATTATTGATGAGGAATCATAGATGCTAATGACTTAGAGACTTGCCAGTCACAATGGCACACACCTGTAATCTCAGCACTGTGGAGGCTGAGGCAGGATGGTCGAGAGTAATTAAATTAAAATATTTACTGATTTGACAAAACTACTGACTGAAGCAAGACTAGGACACATTGGTGTCTCTCAGCAGAGGTCTGTGGGCCTCTCATGGGCTGAGCAGTTGTGATACAGGGGGAGTTAAGAGACAAACGTTTTTCAGTTCCAGGGAAGCTGTGTGGCTCTTGGCAAGCTGAATACCTGCCCTCTCTTGGCCCAACTTTCCTCATAGGTTTCTTGGGAGCTTAGCTGAGTTGGTATCTTTGAGAAAGGCAAGTGAGTGTAAGATGATATTTGTGGCAGGCCTTGGGTTTGACTGGCATCGGCTCTGGCATCAGACTGTGATGAAATGAGGGGAAGGTTCGAGGTTGCAGTTTCTTCCCTTGCACAAGAAGCCACTTGGGTGAGCGGCTCTGCAGAGCGAACACTGGAGAGTGCTACAGCACCTTTCTGGTTGACCATGGGGACCTTGGCCAGAGTGCTGAGACCAGGGAACTTTCCTCTCCCCAGGAAAGGAAAGTGTGGTCTTGGGTGGGTTGATGGCTGTGAGCTCCAGTTGCCTCATCTATGCTGGGGGATCGTCTAAGGGTGAATAGGCGTGAACAGGCAGTCGGTGTGGTCTGGCCAGACAGTGGGCATGGGTCAGGCCCAGAGGGGCATGGACAGTGGGTTACATAAGGTAAATTCATCTCTGCTAAGGAGTGGGCTTTAGACTAGGGGAGGGATGAAGGCTGGAGTCCTCTTCACAGTAGATCTGTGAACTTAACAGACAAGGCCCTGGCCCTTGGCCTCATCCTCCCTCACCACCTCCCCTCAGTTGGCCCTGTACAGTCTCTGCCTTCTGTCCCGTGGACTACAATGTAGCAGTGCCTTCTCTCTTGAAGCCTGAAGGCTTCTGTTGTTCCTCCTGAGCTCCAATGCCACCTCTTCCATGAAGCCACTCCTGGTTTCCATCTCACTGCCCACCCTCAGAGGGTGACTTGCTGTAGTTCCATACCCACTGTTTGCTCTTCTCTCTAGCCCTAATTTTACTTCCACTCACACCATAGGTTTTTTTTTTTTTTTTTTTTTTTGTCCATTTCTCTTACCTAGTCTGTTGAAAGCAGAAACCGTGTTCTGCTTAATGCACAGTAGATCTCAATAAGCCTTTGTCAAATAGAATTGTAACACACCTTGTGAAAGGCACTGTATGTGCCAGGCCCTGAGCCATCTGCTTTACATATGTTAGCTCACTGACTCCTCACAGCAACCCTATGATTAGGCACTGCCAGCCTCACTTTACCTGTGAGGGACACAGAGCTCAGAGAGGTTAAGCAACTTGCCTCAGGTCACACAGCTGGTAACGTGGATCCAGAGTCTGAAGCAAGCAGATGCTCCTGACTCCATACTGGGATATGCAGGTGCTGCCTCCCACTGAGTGACTGCCAGGGGAGGTTTTACTGGCCATGTTAGGGCTGGAGAGACGAGCTTGTAAAGCAGCAAAGAAGGGATTTCCTTTTCCCAGGACGGAGCAAAAGGGCCTAGAAAACTTGCTCACCGAGCATCTACTACATGCCAGACCGACAAGGAAGATGAGTAAGACACGGACCTTTCCCCCACCATGTTGCCCGAGTAAGAGGCCGAGGGAGCGGTGTGGGCACAGGCACATGGAGTGACAAACACGATGGCGTCTGAAGAGTAATGCAGGAACATAGGATGAGCAGCCGGCCTGGGCTGTTTGGCCAGAGTGTCCTCAGACAGTGTCAGAGCGCTATGATAAGGAGAGAGCCTTGGTCTTTAGGACCTAGCTAGAGCCATTCATGGGAGGTGTCACCGTTCCCACAGCCCTCAATGCCCCCTCCTGGACTCTCACACTTGTCATGTCTAGGGGGACAGGATGGGAGGGTGAGAGCTACTGTGTAAGAACTGGGTGCCTCAATTCTGCTCAGCCACGGTTAGTTCATCCGTGACTGAGCCTCTTCTAAGAGCCTCTGTCTCGATGTCTTGATGTTTCTGTGTCTGTGTCTGTTTCTCTGTCTCTGTCTCTCTGTCTGCCTCTCTGTCACTCTGTCTCTCTCGTGTGTGCTCATGCATGCACGTGGGAACCAGAAGCCAACTTCCGATGTTATTTCCCAAAAGCCATCCACCTTGCTCTTTGAGTTTGGGGTCTATGGCCAGCCAGTGAGGTCCAGGGACCTACCTGTCTTGCTCTTTTCAGCACTGGGATAACAAGTATGCACCACCAACCCCAGGCTTTTCTGTTGTTATCAAAAGAGTCATGTTTTTATTCAAAAATGTGTATGTGGTGAGGGGCGCTAACACGTGAGTGCAGTGCCTGCAGAGCCCAGAAGAGGGCATCCTATCCCCTGGAGCTAGAGTTACCGGTATTTGTGAGCCACTGAGGGTGGGTGCTAGGAATGTGGGTAGTGCCTGCTCTTAACTGTGTGTGTGTGGGGGGGGGGGGGCATCTTTCCTGCGCCTTTTTGTTTGCTTTGTTTTGTTTTGTTTTGTTTTGTTTTAGACAGAGTTTCCGACTTTGTAGCCCAGGCTGTCTTGGAGCTCACAGCAATCTCCCTGTCTCAACTTCCCAAGCTGGGATCACTAAACACAGGTTAAGCAAGGCAGTTTAGGTGGGCTCTTGGGATGGAAATTAGGGTCCTTCCTTGTGCTTGTGTGGTAAGCATTCTGCTGACTGAGCCGTCTCCCCAGGGCCTCTCTTTATGAGTTTTGAGGATGCCTTTGATCCATTAGCCCTTACCAGTGACTCCCCTGTTCTTGCTGCAGGTTACAAGACCCTCCTCAAGTGCCTGTCTGGTAAGTTCTGCCGTCGGGAGCTGATTGGCATCATGGGCCCCTCTGGGGCCGGCAAGTCCACGTTCATGAACATCTTGGCAGGGTACAGGTGAGCATGAAGAGTGGAAATGGGTGAGGGCTCAGGAGAGGGGGCGCAGGGAGAGCACAGGAGGTGTACTGAGGTGACTTTGGTGCTCACTACCCACCAACCGCCCTGCAGGGAGTCTGGGATGAAAGGGCAGATCCTGGTTAATGGGAGGCCACGAGATCTGAGGACCTTCCGCAAGATGTCCTGCTACATCATGCAGGACGACATGCTCCTGCCACACCTCACAGTCCTGGAAGCCATGATGGTGAGGAGAGGGCGGCCTTCTCCTCCTCCAAGCTCCCCTTCTGTCACCGGCTGACTGATGGGGCTGAGCAGGAACCAAGCGTGCATGCCTTTCTCACTTGCTTATCGCCTTTTAGGTCTCTGCCAACCTGAAGCTGAGTGAGAAGCAAGAGGTAAAGAAGGAGCTGGTAAGTGGGGTAGGGGAGAAAGGGGTGGAGCCCTTCTGAAGCTTATGAGTTCTGGGCCACAGGCTGGGTGGGGAACAAGGGTGTAAGGGCAATGCTCTGTGAAAGTGGGTTGGTGCTTAAGTGAAGCAGAGATTCTGAGGCTGACTGGAGCTGGGGGGGGGGGTGTGCCTGCAGGTGACAGAGATCCTGACAGCACTGGGACTGATGTCCTGCTCTCACACGAGGACAGCCCTGCTCTCTGGAGGGCAGAGGAAGCGCCTGGCCATCGCCCTGGAACTGGTCAACAACCCTCCGGTCATGTTCTTTGATGAGCCCACCAGGTAGCTCCCTGCTTCTCCTGACCCGGGGTTCCCCCTTTCGGCCCTAAGCCAGGGCTGGATGTGGAGTCTGGTTAATGGCTCCGTGGCTGGGGACTGTATACTCTGTTTGCAGCCTTCTGGGGACCCCATCCTTGCTAATCCAGTAGAGCCAAGCTGCCCTGCCTTTCATACAGGTGGTGTTCTGGATGTTCCCCCACACATAACATTTCCCTTTCCTCTCCCCCGCAGCCATTACTCATCAAATCAATTTGGTAGCTCTCACATTTGCCCAGTCCCCTCCCTAAGGCTTGAGCTCAGGACATCATGAAGACTCATCTCCCTGTCTTCAGTCTCCCAGGCACCTTCCTCCAACCTGTGGCTAAGAATGGGCTTTCTAAATGAAAAGTCTGGCAAGCTCCACTCTCCTGCTTCAAACCATGCAATGAGTCCCCTTTGCCCTCAAAATAGTCAGATGGCTTCTTATCTGGTCTTTCATATTTCATGTTCTAATAACGCTGATCTGCCTGCCATTCCTATCACACCCTGGGTTTCATGCCTCTCTCTATGTCTTCTGTGTGGAATGCCCTTCACCATGACACCTTCCATTGTCCTGTCACTAGCTTAACTCTTGCTCTTTCTAGACTCAGCAACCTTCTCTGGCTATCCTCCAACCCCTGGCTACAGCACAGCATGGCTGATCCCTAGCTAGTCTTTCAGCTGCTGTTGCTATTGTATTTTTTTACATCTCCTCAAGTCAACCACGAGCTTGTCTGTCTCCCTATAGACCAATCTAACATGAGCCTTTGACATCCCAGTGCCTGCTAGGCAACAGGTGCTCGGCATACAGTTTTTAAACTGAGCAGTGCTCTGGGCTTGCAAATATCTGAGCCACACAGGGTGTGCAGGATACAGGGGCTCGTCCTACTTTGCTTTCTATTGCTGTAACTAAAGGCCACAGCTAAAAGCAACGTGGGGAGGGAGGAGAGGGTTTATTTGGCGCACACGTTCAGATGACAGTCCAGAGTTGAGGGAAGTGAGGGCAGGAACCCAAGCAGGAGCTTGGGACTGTGGGGAATGCTGGTTAACAGCCTGTCCTCTGAGGCTTAGTGGGCTTTCTTTTTCTACAACGAACAGGGAGTGGCACTCCCCACCGTGGGCTATGCCCTTCCACATCAACCATTTTCAGGAAAATGTCCCCCACCAGCTACTCTGACAGGGACATTTTCTCAAATAATGCTCCCTCTTTCCAAATGACTCTAGTCTGTGCCAAGTTGACCCAAGCTAACCAGGACAGGGGTGGCCAGAGGGGTGCCTTCCCACTAGTTGTGTCCCATCCCATCCCGTTCACGGAAGCTGCCCCACCTCACTCACCCCCTCTCAGCCGAATCCACCTCACTGGTCCCTGGTGACCTCTCTCTGGACAGCGGTCTAGACAGCGCTTCTTGTTTCCAAGTGGTGTCCCTCATGAAGTCCCTGGCCCACGGGGGCCGCACCGTCATCTGCACCATCCACCAGCCCAGCGCCAAGCTCTTTGAGATGTTCGACAAGGTCAGTATCCCTGGGCTCCCAAGAAGACTGGCCTGTGATAGAGGGGCAGAGGTGTCAGTGGGGTGACCCAGTCCTCTGGTCGTGTTTTCCTCATGTGCTCCTTTCTGCCTCAGCTCTACATCCTAAGCCAGGGACAGTGCATCTTCAAGGGCGTGGTTACCAATCTGATACCCTATCTGAAGGGGCTTGGCTTGCACTGCCCCACGTATCACAACCCCGCCGACTTCAGTAAGTAGGGGTTCCTGTGAGGAGGTGGGAGACAGAAGAGGGCCAGACACTGGGTTTGGATTGTGGAGGCCTCTTGGGGGCTGAGAGCTCATTGTCACTTGCTTCCCCCCCACCCCACACACACCAAAAAAGGGATTGCACTGCCCTTGGGAACCAAGGGTGAAGCCTAGCTGAGCACTCTGCTCTGTGTCCCCCTAGTCATTGAGGTGGCCTCTGGAGAGTATGGAGACCTGAACCCCATGCTGTTCAGGGCTGTGCAGAATGGCCTTTGCACCATGGCCGAGAAGAAGAGCAGCCCTGAGAAGAATGAGGTCCCTGCCCACTGCCCCACTTGCCCTCCGGTGAGTGGGGTGGAAAGGGCAGAGTGGGGGAGGGGAGATGGGATCACAGACAATGACCCTGCCAAACAGCTGTCCCCAGAGGCATTGTCGCCTCTGTGTAATGGGAAGCCTGGTACTTGAAACAGACTGTGTCCTCTCCTGAGCTTTGGTCTTCTCATCCAGTGGTTCCTCCAGAGCTCCCATGGGCATCCTGGGTGCTCTGACATCAGTGCCTGCTCAGGGCCCATCTGGAAAGTGTGGCCAGGGCAGTTGCTGACCTTGGGGCCAGGGTGGTCTGCTGTCATCTCTAACCCAGAGGGGACCACACTAGCTTCCCAGAACAGGTGGGAGACTGGCTAGCAGATCACATTGGCTCTTAGCAGGCCACTGGGGCAGGCAGGGTCCATGCAGTGCCAGATTCCTTCCTTAGACGAAATGTCATCACTCTTGAAAGCCAGAAGCTCGGCTGTTGTTGTTATTACTCATTGTCAGCATTGTTAATCAATGGGAGATCCAGTGGCCCTACAAACAATGATGGCCTTAGAGTTAGTGGTAGTGGAGTGAAGAAGGAACCAGTCAGATGAGCCAGCAGTGGTCTTTGACTCCTTCCTATCTCCCACCTCCCAAGGACCTTTATCCTGCTCTCTCTCTCTCTCTCTCTCTCTCTCTCTCTCTCTCTTTCCCTTCTACCCTCAATCTCCCTGAGGTTCTCATCCCTAAACCCAGCTTCTAGGTGAGCAGCTCAGGGCCAGAGGCTCCTTCTTCTGCAGGCCTGGGCGCTGTCCTGGGAAGAGTTCGTGACTCTCCCGTCTATGAGCAGGACGGGGAGAGGGCGGCAGGGCACATTCACCTGGTCCCGTTTCTTCTCCCTAGGAAATGGATCCCATTGAGAGCCACACTTTCGCCACCAGCACACTTACCCAGTTCTGCATCCTGTTCAGGAGGACTTTCCTATCCATCCTCAGGGACACGGTGAGACAGCAAGCTGAAGGGCAGGAGGTGTCGGCCAGACCTCCTGGGCCATAGAATCTCAGTAGCTGGAAGGGGAACTGGGAACACTGTCCTCCCATGTGATGTACCTTGGCTCTGTGTGCCTGAAGGGCACCCCAGAATTCCCATGCTAGCATGGCCTTCTCTGTGTCCCTCACCCCCACTCCCTCGCCTCGGCCTGAGACAAATACTTCTTCTCTTGATGACCTTGGCCATAGGTCCTGACCCACTTGCGGTTCATGTCACACGTGCTGATTGGCGTGCTCATTGGCCTCCTCTACCTACACATTGGTGATGATGCCAGCAAGGTCTTCAACAACACAGGCTTTCTCTTCTTCTCCATGCTCTTCATCATGTTCGCAGCCCTCATGCCGACCGTGCTCACCTGTGAGCTGACCTGCCTGGCTAATAAAACAGGGTGGGAGGGGGAGCGCTGGGCATGAGGCAGGGGCCAAGGCTTAGCCTGTGGAGCCTGACCTCCCTGTGCCCTCAGTTCCCTTAGAGATGGCCGTGTTTATGAGGGAGCACTTGAACTACTGGTACAGCCTCAAAGCGTATTACCTGGCCAAGACCATGGCTGATGTGCCCTTTCAGGTAAGTCTCTTCCCGACACTGCCTCCAGCAGGCTCATAGGTGAGCTCGTCGAATGCGTGGTCTAATGGGAAAACTGACAACAAACCAGAAACAGCCAGGTGGAGTGGCTCACCTCATCCCAACACTTGGTAGTGGGTGGGGTGGAGGTGGAGGGAGGGGGTGCTGAGACAGGAGGATCGCCATGAATTCAAGTCCAGCCACAGTGTGAATACCTATCCCTAAATAAATAAATAAATAAATAAATAAATAAATAAATAAATAAATAAGGTGATCATAATTGCAGAATAACGAATGTCTCTATCTTATAGGCAGCAGAGAACTCATAGGCTCTGGAGCCTTCCTTGCTTGCAAGCTGTAGAACCCTGGGCAAGCCACCCAGTGCTCTTTGCTTCAGTGCCTCCACCTGGAAAACGGGATGGCACTGGAGTCTTCCTCAGAGTTGTGCTTTAGGATTAAATGTGAATGCATATGAAGTTTAATTTTTAATTTACATGTTTGCTGTTTTGAGACAGAGTCTCCCTACATAGCTGTCCTGGAACTCACTCTGTGAACCAGGCTGTCCTTGAGCTCAGAGAGATCCACCTGCCTCTGCCTCCTGAGTGCTGGGATTGTCATACCTGGCAATTTTTTTTTTTTTTTTACATTTACTTATTTATCTTGTGTGTATATATACGCGTTTGTGCCACGGTGTATGTGGGCAGGCCAGAGGGCAGTACACAGAATTCACTTCTCTTCCTCTAATATGTGGATTCTAAGGACTGAACTCTGTCTGGCTTGGCAAGCAAGCACGTTTACCTGCTGAGCCAACTTGCTGGCTCCCTATATAGTTTTTAGAAGAGAGATTGTCACATACCAGCTGGGCATTTGTTTTTTTTGTTTGTTGTTTGTTTGATTTTTTTTGAAGACAGGGTTTTTCTGTGTAGCCTTAGCTGTCCTGGAGACCAGGCTGGCCTCGAGTCTGCCTCCCTGAGTGCTGGGATTACAGGCCTGCGCCACTGCTGGTATTTTTTAAACACATTGCCACCTTGTTCAAAGCGTCAGGGCCACCAGTAACCCTTTGTGCAAATTATAGAAAAGTGTCCCTTAGCTAGGTGGGGTTGGGCACACTAATAATTCATGTACTTGGAAGAGAAGCAGGGTGATTAGGAGTCCAAGGTCATCCATGGCTACATACGGAGTTTGAAACCAGAATAGGCTATGTGAGACACTTGTCTCAAACAAATAAATAGCAAACAAGGAGGCAGATGCTGTCCTGTGCCATGTACAGAGCTTAGTGAGAGAAATACAAGCTAGAGCTTGGCCTCTGTCTAGAAGCTGGGAGCCTTTGTACAGGAAACAACCTGTACACCTGTAGCTACCGAGCCAAGTTCCTGTTTCCCATGGGCTTGTGCTCTCTCTGTTTCTTCAGACAAGGTCTCACTCTGTAGCACAGGGATGAAGGGGTAACTTAGTGACTTACTTAGTAACTAGGGTCTCCATGGGGTGCTGTAGAGCTCTAGATTTGCCCAGCACACATGTCTGCTTCTTATGTCAAAAGGTGGCAGCCTCTAGCGGAAACAGAGCTCTCTCCTAGGGGGAGTTAATTCTTTAATAATATGAGGAGACTGGAAAAAGGGCTCAATCTATAAAAGATTAAAAGGGCTTGCTCTTCTTCCAGAGAAAAGAGTTCAGTTCCCACCACACGCGTTACAGGGCTCATCAGTGCCTGCAACTCCAGCTCCAGGAGATCCAACGCCCTCTTTTGGCCTCCATGGGTACCTGCACACACATACAGAGACATATACACATAAATAAAAACAAGTCTTAAATAAATATAATACATGGACTCATATAATACATATATGTGTGAGAGATGGCTCAGTGGTTAGGTGTGTTTGTTGCTTTTGCAGAAGGCCTAAGCTCAGTTACCAGCACTCACGTCAGACAGCTTACAAATAGCTGTAGTGCTAGCTCCAGGGAAGACAACATCCCTTCTGGCCTCTGTGTGTGCCTACATAAATGAATGCACACACATACACACACAGTCAAACACAGACACACATGCATACATAGACACATACATACAATCTCCCCCACCCCCGCCAACCCCCTGGAATGATGGGAAGGACTGTAGATTCTCAGAGGTGGGAGGAGTCACATGCCCGAACCTGTCAGAACAGCCGAGCAAAGTTAAATAAGATGTAGTCAGGGAGGAAGAGGACGCGTGTCAGTCTAAAAAGCAGCATGAAGATGGAGGCAGTACGGGCCGAGGAGCACGGGGAACACTTACTCCTCTCTGGTGGGATGACCTAAGTCACCTACCCTTGGCTTGAAGGTCCCTAACCTCCTCTGTGGCTGCTCCTCAGGTGGTGTGCCCAGTTGTGTACTGCAGCATTGTGTACTGGATGACCGGCCAGCCGGCTGAGACCAGCCGCTTCCTGCTCTTCTCAGCCTTGGCCACAGCCACCGCCTTAGTCGCCCAGTCTTTGGGACTCTTGATTGGCGCTGCCTCCAACTCCCTACAGGTGGGAAGGTTGACACACACACTCGGGGTCTCATGGGAGAAGTCAAGAGCTGCCACAGGGTGGATGGAACTGTGGTCACCCCTGTGATACTTGAGCTCCTCTGCCCTCTCCTTCAGGTGGCCACCTTCGTGGGCCCAGTCACTGCCATCCCCGTCCTCTTGTTCTCCGGCTTCTTTGTCAGTTTCAAGACCATCCCCACTTACCTGCAGTGGAGCTCCTATCTCTCCTATGTCAGGTCGGTGAGCTTCCCTCCCCACAGGAGGTCCTGCCAGCTCTAAAGGGGCTGTGCCATGTCTGATGTCTGCCCCTGCACCCTGGCTGGCACCTGAGTACAAGAGCACCGTGGCTGGGCTCTGGTGATTTGCTGAGGGACAGGGGTCCTGTGCTCTGTGGCTTTGCTCTGATGTTCCTGTTTGCCTAGGTATGGCTTTGAGGGTTTGATCCTGACCATCTATGGCATGGAGCGAGGACACCTGACCTGCTTAGATGAACAGTGTCCATTCCGGGACCCACAGATCATCTTGCGAGAGCTGGATGTGGAGGAAGCCAAACTCTACATGGACTTCCTGGTCCTGGGCATTTTCTTCCTTGCCCTGCGGCTGCTGGCATATCTTGTGCTCCGATACCGGGTCAAGTCTGAGAGATAGAGCCTGGCTGCCACCTCTTTGGGGCCGGAAGCCCCCAGCTCCAGCCCTTCGGGACTGTTTTAAACTCAGAGACATGGGCATTGGTTGCTGGTGCAGCTGCCCTCCTCTCCCTCGGCTGCTCCACAGGCTGGCTGTGGGCCTGGGCCCCCAGCGCTCCAGCCCTCTCCATCGAGGCCAGGAGTCTTCCCAAGTTGATGCAGTTTGTAGCTTCCTCCTTACTCTCTCCAACACCTGCATGCAAAGACCGGTGGGGGGGGCTGCCCTCCTCTGCGCAAAGCACCTTCCTCTGTTTGCCTGGGAGCCCCGTGTTCCCTAGGCCTTGACTTACAGGCTATCAAAGTGACCCCCTCTGGGGTCCCCACCACACTAGTGTTTCTAAACTGCTATCAGGTTGGAGTTCCAGGGCTGGGCCCTGGTGGGGTCCCCAGGGAGCCCCATTATGGACATCGGATGAAACAAGGAGGGACTCTGGAAGTCTTCTCCTCCTCCCCCTTCCTCCCCACACCCATTTTGGCTAATCTGGACAATCTGTTGGGACAGAAGCCGGGTTTTCTGTCTGGGCCACCACTCCCAATCCTGGAGATTGGAGAGACCGTGAGCTGTCCCACCTGCTTCCCTATACCTTTGGTCTGGGTAAGTCTCAGAGGCGCCTCTGCAATAACGTCTGTGTCACTCTTTCACCTGCCTCGGGAACTGGAGAATGCACTTTATTCTGGGAGGCGGGGGTGAGCCGGGGAAGCCCCAATCCAACCTCCTTGCTGCTCCTGAGGCTCAGTTCCACGTGCTCATTTCCTCTCCAGAGTTACAGGCACACGAGGGCAACCAGGCAACCTCAGCCCGACACATGCACCGTCCCTTACAGCTCAGAGAGAGAGCGATGGGATGGTGGCATGGAGCTGACGGTGGTGGCTGGAGGGCAGTGCCAACGTCCTCCTGGGGAAATCCCACTTCGGAGGATAAGTGAGGCTGGTGTGCCCCAGAGTAGCTCCAGGTGTCTGCAGGTGTCTATCTCCCAGTCTTTCCTCCCCTTAGGGCCAGGGGTGGCACTGGGTACTGGCCTCCTGGAGGCCAGAACCCAACAAGCACAAGAATGGGCACAGCTGGCCCCAGCCGCTGCTCCACCATGGCCCTCCTTTTGTGCTCCAAAAGGACACTTGCTCTCCTGCCCCTCCTCCAGCTGTCTGCTGCTCACTCAAACTTCTGTTCACATATTCGCATCTTCCAGTCAGCAGCTGGTTCCTGGACAGCAGGGCCTAGATGCCAAGGTGGCAGACCCCTGGAGCACTCTGTTTTTCTGGTGGGTCCGGGATCATCCTACATCTGGTTTCCTCTTCCCCAGGACTCCTTCCCCAGTCCCTGCGCTCATTCCTCTGTACCGGCCGGCCCCAGATTCTTCTCATTACACAGATGCCAGTTGTATTTGGGGGATTTCACCCATTATTAATAAAACCTATATTTATACAGTATGCAGTGTATGAATGTGGTCACCTGCTGCCATAGGCTATTGAGCACCTGGCATAATGCCTGCCATCTTTGGAGATCTTGGGGGCAGGGGTGTTAAGTGTTAGGTGTATGTCAAATTCACGAATGTGGATCTTATGAAACATTTGTGTCACACTTCCTGCCTGAACCAAAACTTCAGCGCCAAGCCACATAGTACTTCGTCGTCATCCCCCTTTTTCAGATGAGAGACAGGTGACATGGACCGGGAAATGGTAGAAATGGAACCCTGAGGGCTGGACGTGTAGCTCAGTTGGCAGAGGGATTGCCTAGCATGACTGAAGACTACGTTCTCATGGCTGGGTCGGCAAGCTGTTTGTGGGCGCTAATGTCTGTTTCATAGGTATATCACCAGAGTGACCCATGACTCTCTCCAGGGCTCATGGAGTCCTGGTAGTGCACAGAGGGGAAGGAGAGTGCCAGTCAGTGGTTTTCAGAAAGGACAATGGGAAGCAGAAAAGGCCCTTGAGCAGAGGTTCTCAACCTTCCTAATGCTGTGACCCTTTAATACAGCTCCTCATGTTGTGGTGACCCCCAACCATAAAACTATTTTATTGCTACTTCAGAACTGTAATTTTGCTAGTTATGAATCATTATATAAATATATGATATGCAACCCCTGTGGGTCACGACCTACAAGTTGAGAACCACTACCCTAGAGCCTTATCTGCCTCATGATGGGAGTGACATGGACTTCATTGGGCTTACTCTAAATTTCTCTTTGTCTTTCCATTTTTTTTTCCTACTGGAACACATATACCAGGGCTGAGCCATCGGAAATCAGCACCACACATCAGAGGTTTGGAAAGGGAAAGTGTTCTGAGAGCTTTGAGAACTGGTGGCAGATGGCTGGAGAAGCTGTATATTGTCTCGTCCTCTTTTCTCCTGGGCCTGAGGCTTGGGGATTGAAGGAAGCCACTGAAACCATCCCTGTCAGCTGTCTGTGCCCCAACTGTGCCCCAGGTAGAGAAAGCGTCCTGTCTGAACACTTTGACTGCTTAGGTACTCAACTGGAGACAGTCTGATCTTGTTTCTTATGAAGACATGGAGTGAGAAAGAGAAGTAGGAAAAATCTGAATCCTAGGTTGTTTGGGGGGGGCATTTAGGAACCTCTTTCCTTTGTTTGTTTGTTTTCGCTTGTTTCTTTGAGACAGGGACTCACTATGTAAACCTGACTGGCCTGAAGCTTGCTGTATAGACCCAGCTGGCTTCAAACTCAGGGATCTGCCTACCTCAGTCTCCTGGGTGCTAGGATTAAAGATGTGTGCCATCACATCCAACTGCTTATATTTTATCTGATATTAGCTTCCATTATTTATATATCTGGGGGGGCCTTGTCTATCTATCTATCTATCTATCTATCTATCTATCTATCTATCTATCTTTGGTTTTTTGAGACAGAGTTTCTGTGTGTAGCCTTGACTGGACTCATTTTGTAGACCAGGCTGGCTTTGAACTCACAGAGATCCACCTGCCTCTGCCTCCCTGAGTGCTGGGATTACAGGCATGCACCACCGTGCACAGCTTGGGGGGGGGTTATTTATTAATTTATTTATTCATATAGTACAGGTTGATTTTGAACTCACTACATCATGGCAGAGCTTGCCTAGAATTTCGGATCCTCTTGACTCTACCTACCAGATGCTGCACTTTCAGGCAGGTCTATCTGCTTCATGCACAGCATTGCAAATTAAACCCAGGACTTCATGCTTACTAGGCAAGCGCTATACTGACTGGAATATATCCCTGGGCCCCTTCCTGACCATGCCTGCCCAGGTTTTCCTTGAAATCAAAGCAACCCTGTTGCCCTGAGTTTCCTCAGGGCATAATTACAGGAATGAGCCGCCACCATGAACTGGTTTTTCTTCAGAGTCTTCCTTTATGTTTCATTCCTTGTGTTTGTTTGTTTGTTTGGCTGCTGGTTGAACCTAAGATCCTGTACATCCCCAGGCCTTTTAAAGTTGTTTTAAACTTTTAGACAAGGTCTCACATTACTTGGGTTGGCCTTGAGCTCCTCTATGGCCTAGGCAGGCCTTGGATTTACAACTCTCTGTCCTCAGCCTCCCAAATAGCTGGGGTTATAGTCGCTGGCCTCCAAGTCCCTCAGCTGGTTCTCTTTTAAAATGTAAACCCCTGCCCATAAACACACTCCACACTGAGCTACACTCCCAGCCCCAAGTGCAAATTGTTCTGAAATAATCAAATGCCTTTGATTCGAAGTTCCACAGAGAACAGAGAGGGCAGCAGCCCTTCTGAAGCCAGGCATCACCTGCAAGCACAGGGAACACTTGCAGAATGGTCCACAGATTCACAGAGGGAGCTCTCTTGATTCCTACAGCAAACCGGAGGTGGGGCTAAGTGCAGCGCTACCATCTCCTTTTACAGCAAAGGGACCTGGGCAGAAGCAACAGGCAAGCTCTCCAGGCGGTGCTCTCGCTGCTGTCACTGTCACCCACCTGCTCGGCTGCCTCTCCCTAGTTCTAGCAACCTGCCCACGCAGGTGTGTCTGGAAATGGGCTCTCTCTCCCGGTCCTAACTACTAGGCCTCGGAGACTGTGCTCTCA
This sequence comes from Psammomys obesus, assembly GCF_907164565.1. NCBI lineage: Eukaryota > Metazoa > Chordata > Mammalia > Rodentia > Muridae > Psammomys > Psammomys obesus. The sequence goes on along the minus strand of NW_026596039.1, from coordinate 6,228,874 downwards.
ACATGCTGCATGTCTGTGTCAGGGCCTGCACAAAGTGCTAGAGGACAGAGTTGATCAAGATGGTTTTCTGGGCCGTGGCTCTTGGGGCACCTGGTGCTCTATACTGACAACAGAAGACATGCCTACAGCTTGACTCACAGCCCTTCTGTCTGCAGAAGCCAGTCAAATTATATGTTATTAGTAAAACCCACATAGCTGTCATACCCATGGGGAGGAAAATGACTTGCTCTGAGCAATGTACAATAATTGTAGCCAGGTGACAGTCGGCTTCCCATGGCTAGTAGGTAGAGTGAAACTGAGGAGGCTCCTGGGACCTAAGTGTCACCTCTGAGACTACATCTATGGAGATGTTCATACTCATTCAACTTCTCTGGAAGTACTTCTTTTATTTATTTTATGTTTTGTTTTGTTTTGAAGACAGGGGTTCTCTGTGTGTCCCTGGCTGTCCCGAAACTCACCCTGTAGACCAGGCTGGCCTCGAAGTCAAAGATCCACCTGCCTCCGCCTCCACTGGAATTAAAGGCGCGTGCCATTGCCATCTAGCCTCTTTTATTTTGTTTTTAATATTAAAAAGATTGTGTTGTGGGTGTTTTGTTTGCATGTTCATCTGCGCACCACACACATGCAGTGCCCAAGGAGGCCAAAAGAGGGCCTGATCCACTGAGAATGGAGTTTCAGACTATCGTGAGCTGCCTAGTAGATGCTGGGAATTGAACCCAGGTCCACTGGAAGAGCAGTTAGTGCTTTTATTGCTAAGCCATCTCTTCAATCTTAGAAGAACTTCTTTTAACAGTGCAAATCTGGGGGCTGGAGAGATGGCTCAGAGGTTAAGAGCACTGCTTGCTCTTCCAGAGGTCCTGAGTTCAATTTCCAGCAATCACATGGTGGCTCACAACCATCTATAATGAAATTTGGTGCCCTCTTCTGGCCTGCAGGTGTACATGCAGGCAGAACATTGTATATATAATTGAGTAAATCTTTAAAAAAATAAAAATAAAAATAGAAAAATGCAAATCTGTCATTTTCCCTGCTGCCCAGTATGTCCTTCTGACTTTTAAACATCCGGTTCAATCTGCGAGAAGCAGGTGGTAACTTTCCTAATGGTTTCCCGCTGCCTCGGAAGAACATTCCTTCGTTGTCAACACTGTGGGTCCCTGCATGACTTGCTCAGCACTGGCCCAACACATGGAATGAATGGACAATCGCCTAATGAAATTATCACCATTGTCTTCTGTTCCAGCGGAGGCAAGACCACAAAAGCCACTTTCCAGCCCCGAGGAGCCTCTCTCTGAGTTCCCTACCCGTGTTTGCACATGGAGGCGTTCCTTGGCTGAAGGTGATGGGTGGCTCTACAGTCTTAGTTACGAGAACTTTGGGTGTTCCTTGAATGGAAGGGATGAGGGTTGGGGTTTTTTAGAATACGGAAGTCCCAAGGCTAAACCGTGACTGGATGTCAGACAGGAAAAGCAGGTTGGAGTAGGAAGTGTCTATCAGCCCCCATGCTTCCTTCCTGGCCAAAGTGACCAGAGGCCCCCCCTACAGGTCTTCGGAGTGAGTGACACAGAAGGGAAGATCCAAGAAGGGCTCAGTCTTGTGAGTGGAGGTAAGCTACGGTTGTGATCAAGAAGGGAGGTCAGGAGGCTCTGGGGATGAGTTTCTCAGGGTGAGGAAGGTCTAGACCCGGAACTCTTGTTCTGACTCATCTGGGACAACCTGTGCAGGTCATTTCACGCTTCCACACTTCATCTGTAAAATGGGCTTTAACATCAAGTCCAGACTGGGAGGTGGATATGAGGTCATGGGGCAGGGCCTGACGCCTGGGAACCTGCAGAGGGCAGCAGGGGAACCTGAGCTCTGGGAGGATCGAGTGGGGCTGGACTCCCCGCCCCGCGCGCCCGTTCCTCCGGGCCCCTTCAGTGGGTCTCTGCTAAACGCACTCTGGTGTCCAGATCGGGCCGGGTGCCAGACTGGGCCCGGCTGCGCGCTGGCTGGCGGGCGGAGGCGGGCTAGACGCGCCGTACGGAGCGACCCGGGGAAGCTGGGAGCCAGCGGGAGACGCCGGCTTCCTCCCCTCCGGGCCGCGGCGACCGGCACCAGGGACTGGGCAGCCTGGGTAAAGGCCTAACTGGCTCGATCGCTCCTCTGGCCCCCGGCTGGGCGGCTGCGCTGGGTCCCGGAAGCAAGGGCCGGGCTGCTGGGTCGCGGGAGCCGGCAAGTGGCACTGGGAGCTCTGCCGGAGCTTGGGCGCTGAATGCCGGCCTGCTGGCGGCTAGCTTCACTTTGCTCCCCGGAGCCAAAAGGAAGTGGGAGAGCTGTTTGGGACCCAATCTGGTGGGGGAGTTCTCTTCTTTTGATTAGCGCCATGATAACTGTTTGATTAGGAAGTTATTCCTGACCCTGCGTGTCTTATCTTAGTGGACCTGGAGCTGACTGATGTCAGTCCTGAAGTTTACCAGGTTTTCAGGACTTTTCTCCAGCCCCCGGGGACTCCTGTTCCCAGCCCAGTCAACACCCCAGCCAGCTCCTGCTCTGGCTGGCTCTGCTAAAGAAGGCTGCTCCATGAGGCCTCCGTTTGCCCAGCGTCCAGCCCCAGTGTCAGTGTGGGAGGCCATGCCAGCACAGGGACAGGCATGTCAAGGAGCTTAGGGGGTCAAGTGACTCCTAAGGGGAGAGGACAAGAAGCAGGATCTTCGAAGAGTGTCTGAGATTCTGATAAAGGATACGCTAATCAAAGTATGGGAACTGAGTTAGGAAGGCGAGAGAAAGGATCCAGCAGCCCAGGAGCATGAGGCACGGCCTGGGGCAAACCTAGAAAAATAGCTAGTGTAGGCCTGGGGTTTGTAGCTGTTAAGTAGCTTAAGAGTTTAGGAGTTGATTTCTGCAGGGAACTGGAACAGGCTAGTGGAGGTACGGAGGAGTTGAGGAAATGGGGGTTTGGTACGTTCTGGAAGGATCTGAGTTAGTTCTGCGATGATGAAGTTAAGGGCTGGCACCAAGCGGTGGGGGTGGAGGTGGGGTCCGTAGCACTGCCTGAAGGGGAGCAGGGGAAGGATTTGAATAAAAAGCCAGGGAACACCGTGTCAATCCAGGGTTTGGGGGAGGTCTGCTGCAAAGTAGACAGGGGAGGGGTGCTGAGGAATTCAGGTTGGCCCAGGTGAAGCGTGAGGCAGAGGCGGCCCATCCTTGTGTCAAGCAGGACATTGATTCACATATTCATTTATTATTTATGCCATCCTTAAAGTCAGCTTACATAAAGTCAGAGAGAAGATGAAGTGATAAAACCATTAAAACTCAGCTAAAAGGACCTGATGGCGGTGTCATAAAGACAGCAGGAAATGAATAATGATGACTGGGGGAAAACGAGGCTCAAAAAAGACTCTGGAAGTGAAGCACAGGGCTCCCATCTGAGCTTGCTAGCAGTCAAGCAATATAAAAACGTAAAAGCAGGTGACTGGGCTGGAACTCAGGACAGAGGCAGCTGTGAAAGGGGAGGCGAGAAGTTGGTAAGGAGATGAAACGGAAATCCCTCAGGTTGGGATTATCCTCGCTGAGGAGAGTGAGGAGCCACACCAGAGCTTCGAAAATGCTCATATCTAAGGAAGGGCTCAAACTCCCATGGGAGATGTCCCTTTCTTAGATACTAGGGGTAAGAGGTAGAGAGAGAGAAAAAAAAGAGGTGTGTGTGTGTGTGTGTGTGTGTGTGTGTGTGTGTGTGTGTGATGTGGGAGGTTTGAGAGGCCACTTTCACTATTGTTTTTTGTTCTTGTTTTTTTTTTTTTTTTTTTAATTTCCACTATTGGCTTTTTGTTTGTTCTTAAGTTTTTCTTTCATACATTTATTTATTTGTTTATTGTGTGATTGTGGGCACAAAGGTCAGAGGACAACTTTTGGGAGCAGTTTCCTCCTTCTGCCCAGTAGGTTCTGGGAATTGAACTCAGGTCCTCAGGCTTGGTAGTAGGAGTCTTTACCCACTGAACTGTGACTGGCAGCCCCATTCACACTTCTCTTTTTGCAGGAAAACAGGAAAAAAAAAAAGTGGTGTTAAGTGTTCCAGGTTCCAACTTTCCTAGGATGAGGTGGGCCGGTCATTTGCCCAGGACCTCTTGGGGCTCTGGTCTGGGAAGAACACCCCAGTTATCAGGTAAGTGAGAAGCTGAGGTTTCTACTTTGACCCTTCCTTTCTGCTTCAGGGTCCAGATGGTTCTTCTGAAACAGCGGGGCCCCAGACTCCAGGTGTGCTCCTTCCAGCTGTGTGGCACCACAGCTGGTGTCCTTGGGCTCCTCACCTCACCTCTCAGAGCCTCTTTTTTCCATCAAAGGGAAAAGACAAGGGAGCTGAGCTGGGCCCCTTCTAGCTGTTCCAGTCTGATGCTTTTATCCAAGACATCAGTGGCGTGTTGGCTGTGTACCAGACTGTGGGTTGGGTTTTTTTGGTATATAATTGTGAACAAAACCAGATGTGAACCCTGCTCTCATGGAGTGGGAAATGGATGATAATCAAATAATCATATGGCTAAATAGAAGATTATGTAATAATTTCTATTTAGGACTGACTGGCACATGCTACTATAAGAGCAAATAGGAGGGGGGGTTGATGTCAGTGTTGGGGTGTGCATTAGTCCCCACTAATGTGGCTGGGTCTGCAGATGCTGCCTCTCTCTTCCCTCTGTAGATGAGTGTATCTCCTTCCTGATCCGCTGGACTTGGCCCTTTAAAGGGGATCATCCCCTGGGACCCCCTAGGTGAGACCTGGGTGTGTCAGGCCTTGTAACACAGCTAGACATAGCTCAGGAGATGGGGATAGTCAGGTCTTGATGCCCTGGGAGAAAGGGTTGGGAAGGGTACAGAGGCAACTTCCAAGGATCTAGAAGAAGTTGGTTTATATCATGTAGGTATGTTTATATCATGTATGTAGGATGGGGAATGGGGTAGCTCTGGCAGAGGCCAGTTGGAGTCTCAAGCAGGCAGCAGTTAGGGCTAGAGGGGCCAGGTCTCAGTCTTTGGGAAGGTTAAGAGTCTGGGCCTCATCTTAGAAAGTGCAGACTGGAGCCTGGCGCAAGCCTTTAATCCCAGCAGAGACAGGTAGATCGTTGTGAGTTCAGGGCAGCCTGGTCTACAGAGTGAGTTTCAGGACAGACAGAGCTGTTATACAGAGAAACCCTGTCTCAAAAAACCAAAACCAACCAAACCAAACAAAACAAAAAAACTAAACCCCAGATCATCCCTTGTCTTTGCTCCCAGGGCCTTTATCCGTCACCATGGAAACTCAGCAGACAGTGCTCCCGGACCAGGGAGGCATGGACAGCTGTTCAGTAGCATCTCTGTCACTGGTAAAGGAGGGGTGTGGAGGGGGGAGGGGCCTGGAAGGAGAAGAAGGATGAGGAAGACACAGAAGATCCACTGCTGTCATCTACTGATGGCTCCTCTCTTCCTCCCAATCTCCCTCCCTCCCTCCCATCATCTGTGCATCATTCATGCTATGTGCACAGACCATATACAAAGCACTTAAAGAGACTTTCTCTCCCTACGTTCAGTCAGCTTTGGGTCCAGTAGCTAGGTTATGACTGCATGGAGAGAAAGTCAAGAAGCCAGTCAGCCCAGGCTTAGCCTAACTTGTTCATGGGGCTTTAAATTTTCTGGGCATCTGTTGGTTAAGAGAATTAGTTTTATGTGCCCACACCACAATGGGTTCCTGTATATCTGGGTTCTCTGTGTTGACTCCCTACCTTGACCTACAGCCACCCTGGCTGGCAGGAAGAGCCAGGATCCCCAGTTCCTTGCCTTGACCAAAGTCCTTTGCTTTCTCATTCAGAAGCTATCCGAAAGCATCGCCGGAACCTCACTGAGTGGTTTAGCCGGCTACCCAGAGAGGAGCGCCAGTTTGGACCAACCTTTGCTCTGGACACAGTCCACATTGACCCTGTGATCCGTGAGAGCACCCCCGATGAGCTGCTGCGCCCATCCACGGAGCTGGCCACAGGGCATCAGCGAACCCAGGCCGGGCTTCCCCCACTGGCTCTGTCTCAGCTTTTTGACCCGGATGCCTGTGGGCGCCGCGTGCAGACAGTGGTGCTGTACGGGACAGTGGGTACTGGCAAGAGCACACTGGTACGCAAGATGGTCCTTGACTGGTGCTATGGGCGACTGCCCGCCTTTGAGCTGCTCATCCCCTTCTCCTGTGAGGACTTGTCATCCCTGGGCTCCACCCCAGCTTCCTTGTGCCAACTTGTGACCCAGCGTTACACAGACCTGAAGGAGGTATTGCCCCTGATGACCACTGCCGGATCCCGCCTGCTCTTTGTCCTCCATGGCTTGGAGCGTCTCAACCTCGACTTCCGGCTGGCAGGCACGGGGCTTTGCAATGACCCGGAGGAACCTGGGGTGCCAGCTGCCATCATGGTCAACCTGCTGCGCAAATACATGCTTCCCGAGGTAAGCTGTCCCATGCCATGCCCTGCTGCTGCAACCCTTAACCTTCCCCATGGGGAATTTTATGTTCTTGGCCTACAGGGTTGTTGAATAGGACAGCACCTGGGTTAGCTCACCCTTGGCCCTTCTACTTTCTAAATGTGTGGCCCTGAGCAAGTCACTCACCTTCCCAAACTCTTGTGCCTTTCTGTCCTTGTTCAGTACGGGCTAAGTGAGATACCACCTATAAACTGCTGAGCTCAGTGCCCTGGGCCACATAGTACACAGTCATTGATATTGATAATCTGGGGGGACAGGTTCTCTCAGTGTAAATCTGGCTGGCCTGAAGCTCACTATGTGGACCAGGCTGGCCTTGAACACACAGAGCTTTACCTGCCTCTGCCCCTCCAGAGTGCTGGGCTTAAAGGCATGTGCCTCCACGCCCAATACCGTTAGTATAATATTGATAACACGGGTCTTTTTCATTCTTGGACCCTTCATTTTTAGGGGCTTGGGGCAATCCAGTTTCCTTCTTTCTTTTTCTTTCTTTCTTCCTTCCTTCCTTCCTTCCTTCCTTCCTTCCTTCCTTCCTTCCTTCCTTCCTTCCTTCCTTTCTTTCTTTTTGAGACAGGGTTTCTCTGTGTAGCCTTGGCTGTCTTGGACTGGCTTTGTAGACCAGGCTAGCCTTGAACTCACAGAGATCCACCTACTTCTGCCTCCCAAGTGCTGGGATTACAGGCTTGCACTACAGCGCCTGCCTCCAATCCAGTTTCTTGAGACAGAGGAGTTCCTTTCTTAACCTTTAACCATGTCCTTTCCAGGCCAGCATTCTGGTAACCACTCGGCCCTCTGCCATCGGCCGTATCCCTAGCAAGTATGTGGGCCGCTATGGTGAGATCTGTGGCTTCTCTGATACCAACCTGCAGAAGCTCTACTTCCAGCTCCGCCTTAACCAGCCCGACTGTGGGTACAGTGCAGGGGGTGTCTCTGCCACCCCGGCTCAGCGGGACACCCTGATTCAGATGCTCTCCCGAAACCTGGAGGGGCACCACCAGATCGCCGCTGCCTGCTTCCTGCCCTCCTACTGCTGGCTTGTCTGTGCCACCTTGCACTTCCTGCATGCTCCCACACCTGCCGGCCAGACCCTGACGAGCATCTACACCAGCTTCCTGCGCCTGAACTTTAGCGGGGAAACACTGGATAGCACCCACCCCTCCAATTTGTCCCTGATGGCCTATGCAGCCCGGACCATGGGCAAGTTGGCCTATGAGGGGGTGTCATCCCGCAAGACCTACTTCTCTGAAGAAGATGTTCGTGGCTGCCTGGAAGCCGGCATCAAGACAGAGGAGGAGTTTCAGCTGCTGCAGATCTTCCGCCGGGATGCCCTGAGGTTTTTCCTGGCCCCGTGTGTGGAACCGGGGCACCTGGGTAGCTTTGTATTCACCGTGCCTGCCATGCAGGAGTACCTGGCTGCCCTCTACATCGTGCTGGGTTTGCGCAAGACGGCCCTCCAGAGGGTGGGCAAAGAAGTGGTTGAGTTTGCGGGCCGTGTTGGGGAGGATGTCAGCCTGGTACTGGGCATCTTGGCCAAGCTGCTTCCCCTTCGGATTCTGCCTCTACTATTCAACTTGCTCAAGGTAATGATCCCTGCCCTCAACACACACACACATACACACACAACATTCTCCAACATACACACCCCAGTACACCCAACACACACACACCCACACACACCCACACACACACCCTTGCTCATTCCTTCCAGGATCCCAGGCTGCCCATGAGCCTGTATTCACTCCTTGCTCTTCTCCTAATGGATAGAGGCTGCCTCTTGCATAGATGGGAATCTTCTGAGAATTTGGCTTTTAGTGGGATTGATCTCTAAAAAATGGGGAGAAAGAAGGTGCAGGAAGTCTTGGGAACTAAGAAGAGAACTGAGGTTATGGGGACATTTGAAACAATTTCACATTGAGTTCTTTCTTTCTCTTTTTCTTTCTTTCCTCCCATTTTTTTCCAACTTTGGCTGCTGAGAGGCATACTGGGTCATTACAACCTACTTCTCAGGCCCAGAAACTTCTTAACTTCTTTCTTTCTTTCTTTCTTTCTTTCTTTCTTTCTTTCTTTCTTTCTTTCTTTCTTTTTCTTTCTTTTTCTTTGTGGTGCTAGGGACTGAGCCCAGGGCCTTGCACATGCTAGGAAAATGTCCTACCAGCGAGCTACATGCCTGGTAACCCCATGCCCAGAAACTCGAATTATGCCTGCTCTTTCAGAGGTAATTAGACCCCAGGAACAATGACTCATCCTAACTCAATCGATGGAGACAGGTTTATAAGGCAGATGTCATTTATTCCTTTGTGCTGGGAGGATGAATGGCATAGGTAATTGGTTTAGGACGGTCCATCCTGGGTGCAGGTCCGCTCCAGAAAGCAGCCAGCAGGCCTGAGGGCCATGCTGTGAGCAGGGCGGATATGGGATGGTCCTGAGGGATGGAGGCAGCCAGTCTCTGCTGAGGTCTGCCAGATGCTTCTTCCTTTGTTTGCAAATCAGCCCAGGAAATCTGGAGATGAAATGCTACCAGAATCCCTTTTATACCTTGACGAAACCGGAGCTGGAGAGATGGCTCGGGGGTTAAAATGCTTGCACTGCAAGCATGAGGATTTCACTTTGTATCTTGGGAATCCATGAAAATGCTGAATGATCGTGGTGGACCTCCCATTGATTTCCCCTGGAAGGATGAGGCAGGATCCCTAGAGCAAACTGCAGAGAGAGCTCTCTCAATCTGATTCAGGGACCCTGTCCCAAAGAATAAGGTGAAAGAGCCTTTGAGAATGATTCCTGGGATCAGCCTTGGGCACACATGTGCACCTCCACACCGATACCCCCCCCCCCACAAACATGCATATACACACACAGGAAAAAAAAAAAAAACAGCAAGTTGAGAAAACTTAGGTAAATGAACCTGTCTAATATCACCTTGACAGCAAGCAGAACAGCTGGGATTTGAGTTCAGGGTTTGTGTCAAGAGCTCGCCTTACCCCATTAACCCTGGTATTGGGAACCAGTCTTGAGAAGGCAGCACACTGGTTAGTGCTGTGGAACTAAAGCTAAGCCTTTTTTTTTTTTTTTTTTTTTTTTTTTTTTGGCAACACAGCATAAAGATTAAGAACAGAGATGTAGTAACTGAGTTCAAATCCCAGGCTCTGCCACCTACTAGCTGTGTAGCTTTGAACAAGTTACTTAAGCCTTGCCCTAGATTCCCCGTCTGTTAAATGGGGCAATAACAGAGTTTAATCATTGACACCATTTAAGGCAATTAATTAATCCTTGGGGTCTGGCACATAGTAAGTGACACTTAATTTGTAAAACATAAAAACAGGGGCTGGCAAAATGTCTCAGTGGGTAAAGAGGCTTGCTTTTCAGTCCTAGCCACCTGGGTTTGACCTTCAGAACCCGAGTTAAAGTGGAAGGAAGGAACCAGGCACAATGGCTCATATCTTTAATTCCAGCATTCAGGAGGAAAAGGCAGGTGGATCTCTGAGTTGAAGGGCAGCCTGGTCTACAGAGTGAGTTCCAGGACAATCAGGGCTACACAGAGAAACTCTGTCTCAAAAAATAAAATTAAAAAAAACAAACCCAGAAAAAAAAAAAGCTTTTTTTGTTTGTTTGTTTTTGGAAGTAAGGAACCAGGAAGTCACTCCTCAGAGTTTTCCTTGACCTCTACATATGCATGCATGCACACACACTAATAAGAATATTTAAAACTATTAAAAACAGGCCTATGTGGCCTGATCCTCTCAGACCATCACCTCAGACAGGAAAGTCATGGGCTACTGCTGAGGCCTGGCAACCTTTGAGGATGGAATCAGTGAAAACTCTGGTCTCCTGTGGGACTGAGAGCTCTCCAATCTTCTTGAAATCATGCCTCCTGGCCTTGTTAGAGGGAGAATTATCTTTGAAGAGGGTTGATCTCATTTATTCATGAACCTACCTTTTCCTTCCTCTTCTTTTTCCTCCTCCTTCTCCTCTTCTTCCTGAGCTGGGAGTTGGGCCGAGGGCTCCACACATGCCTGGCCAATGCTCTACCACCGAACTGCACCTTTAGTCCTTTTCACGATGATTCTATTGATTCATCCTCACAAGGTGACATTTTCTGGTCTTGTCCCCAGATCAATATTTAGTACTATCACTTCCAAGGAAAGAACCTCACATTTGAAAACAGAACAGTAAGCCAGTTTCTGTGGCACACTCTTGTAATCTCAGCACTCAGGGAGGCGGAGGTAGAGGCAGGCAGATCACTGTGAGTTTGAGGCCAACCTGGTCTACAGAGCAAGTCCAGGACAGCCAATGCAGAGTTCTCCTGTCTCAAAAAACCAAAAACCAAAAAACAAAAACCAAAAAAACCCCAAAAATAAAAAGAAAGGAAGAAAGAAAGAAAGAAAGAAAGAAAGAAAGAAAGAAAGAAAGAAGGAAAGAAAAGAAAACTGAACAATAGTGGAGACATCAGAGTGGGTGCTATCAAACCACCTCGTTTCTTTGCGAGGATGGGAGGTGACATAGCAAACCTCCTCAGACGTAACTCATGTCTCTGTCTAATATGGCAGCACCTGCTGTGTGTTGGGCAGGTGTGTTAGGTCTGTGGGAGAAATCAGTTAATGACTCTGCAGGCCCTTTCTGTTTGTACAGACCAAACACAAGAGTCCACAACATGCCCACACAGTGAAAAATGATAACTGCCTCTAAGGGAAGTTCCAATGTTCTGAGAGAGCTAGTTTAACCTGGTTTGAGTGGTCAGGAAAGCTTTCTGGAAGAGCATTTAAACTTATTTTTCATAGGATTAGCCAGGGGACAATTGGGGTGGCAGGAATTCTAGCAAGCGACATCATGGGGGCTCTGAAGGAGAGGGAGCCTGCTGAGGAGTGCAAGAAAAGTTGGAAGGAAGGGAGCAGGGGTGCAGGCTTAGGATGAAGACACTGAGGCTGGCAGGGGCCATACCACACAGGACCATGAAGCAGCAGGAACCATATCCGTCATGGTTGCGCTGATGGTCAGGATGTTGAAAGCGTTGATATATTTATAACGCCTGGCCTGGTCTCCAGCCGAATGCCTGAAAGTTAGCCCTTGCATCCGCTGTTCCACATCTGTGCATCCAACCTACTGCAGATGGCAAAGGTATCAACCAGGTATGGTGGTGTGTGTTTATAATCCCAGAACTTGGGAGGTGGAGGCAGGAGGATCAGGAATTCAAAGTCATCTTCAGCTAAATAATGATTCCAGACCAAGCCTGGCACACAGGACCTCATCTCAAGAGGAGGACAAGAGGAGGAGGAAGAGGCAGAACAACAAAAAATACTTGGATATCAGGGTGTAGTGGCAACTGCCTGTAATCCCAGTACCCTGGTACCCTGGAGGCTAAACCAGGAAGACCTTGAGGTCAAGGCTAGTGTGGACTCCGCCAGTAAGAATCTGTCTTATTTTTTATTTTTTGGACAGGATTTGTTTGGTTGGTTTAGTTTTTGTTTTTTGCTGTGTAGCCCTGGCTGTCCTTGGACTTGCTCTGCAAGGTCTGTAGACCAGGCTGGGCTCAAACTCAGAGACTCACCTGCCTCTGCCCGGGATTAAAGGCATGCACCACTACCTCCTGGCAAAAGCCTGTCTTTAAAAAACAAACAAACAAACAAACAAACAAACAAAAACACCACCACCAGCAACAACAACCAAAAACCCAAAACTTGTAATAGAGGAAAAGTTTTCAAAAACGATTTCAGAGAGCTGGAGAGATGGCTCAGGAGTTAAGGGATTCTTGCCCCTGCAGAGGACCTGAGTTCAGTTCCCAGGACTCATGTTGAGTGGCTCACAACCACCTATAAATCCAGCCTCGCGGAGATCCAAACCCCTCTGGCCTCTTCAGTCACCTGCATTCATGTGCACATACTTACACACATACATATAATTAAAATAATATGGTAAATAAAAACAAATCTTTAAAAGAAATGCAAGTGTCTAAGGAGATGCTCAGTGGTTAAAAGCACTTGTTCTTGCAGAGGACCTGAGTTCCATTCCCAGGACCCATGTGGTGGCTTACTACCTTCCATAATTCCACTTCCTGAGGATCCAGCGCCCCCTTCTGACCTCCATAGGCACCGGCACACACATGGTGCACATACATACCTGCAGACAAAACACTCATGCACGTAATATAAAAAAATAAAATAATTAAAAGAAAATCAAATGTAGCTGGTGGGGGGGGGTGTAGCTCCATGATTGAGCATGTGCTTAACCTGTGTGAAGCCTTGGGTTCAATCCTCAACACACAGAAAGTATCTGTATTAAACATATACAGGTCTTTTTCAACACAGTATAGTACTGTCTATCTGGCAGGAACAGTTACCACATAACCATTTTATATTTAGCATTTACATTGTATTAAGCGTTTCAAGTCGTCCAAAGATTATTAATATATAGCAGGGTGTGCATAGACTCATGCACAGATACTAGCTTATTTTACATAAGGGGCTTGAGCATCCGGGCATGTTTGATATCCACGAGGGATGCAGAACCAGCTCCCTGCTGAGGGACAACTGTATGTGTGTTCATTCTTTCCCAACACCTCTTGGACTGGAAAACGAATCGGTAGTACTTGGGGGAAAGAAAGAGATCCCTAACATCTGGAGTGCACGGGACAAGCATTTGAGAGATGGCTCTAGAAAGTCAGTTTGGGGCCAGATTATGATATGTTTCATATTCCAGGCTAAAACGTGTGGCGTTTGCCTCACAGGCAGAGTGGCGTGATCTGACAAGAGGTGGTGGGAGTTCACGGGGACATCCCAAGGATACAACAGTTGGCGAGAGTGTGCCTATCTTGAGCTGAGCCTTGAAGGCTGACTGATGTGCGGAAGGCCCCACCCCCTCCCGAGCTTCTCTTCCAGGTGGTCCCGCGAGTGTTCGGGCGCATGGTGAGTAAGAGCCGGGAGGCAGTTGCCCAGGCCATGGTGCTGGAGATGTTCCGGGAGGAGGACTACTACAATGACGATGTTCTGGACCAGATGGGTGCCAGCATTCTGGGTGTGGAGGGCCCCCGGCGCCATCCAGATGAACCCCCTGAGGATGAAGTCTTCGAGCTCTTCCCCATGTTCATGGGGGGACTTCTCTCCGCCCACAACCGGGCGGTGCTGGCTCAGCTTGGCTGTCCCATCAAGAACCTGGATGCCCTGGAGAACGCCCAGGCCATCAAGAAGAAACTGGGGAAGCTGGGTCGGCAGGTGCTGCCGCCCTCGGAGCTTCTTGACCATCTCTTCTTCCATTATGAGTTCCAGAACCAGCGCTTCTCCGCTGAGGTGCTTGGCTCCCTACGCCAGCTCAATTTAGCGGGTGTGCGCATGACACCCCTCAAGTGCACGGTGGTAGCCGCTGTACTGGGAAGTGGAAAGCACCCTCTGGATGAGGTGAATTTGGCTTCCTGCCAGCTGGACCCTGCTGGGCTGCGTACTCTGAGGCCTGTCTTCCTGCGCGCCCGGAAACTGGGGTGAGGACCAATTGTTATGCACAGACCTAAAGGAAGGAGAGGGTTGGAGGAGAGGCAGTAAAGAGGCTAAAGGAATGAAGAAGGGCCAGGGGACATGTTGGAGCCTGCTTTCTGTTGCTGTAACAATGCCCAAGGCTAGGTACTTCATAAAGAAAAGAGGTCTTCCAGGCAACACATGCCTGTAATCCCAGCATTCAAAAGTGTAGGCAGGAAGAGTGCTGTGAGTTTGAGTCCAGCCTGAACTGCACAGTGATTTCCAGGCCGGCCTGGGATGTGTAAGACCTTGTCTCAAGAAGAAGGAGGAGGGGAGAGAGGAGTTTACAGTTTTGGAGGCTGGAAAGCTATCCATGGGTTCATCTTCTGGTGAAGCTCCCTGAGGCTGCGGTTGAACATGGCAGAAGAGTAGAGAGGGAGACAGCTGCAGGTGGAGAAGGCCCTGCAGGCACATGGAGAGGCCTTGCTGTATAACAACCCACTGTGTTAGGAACCGAAGCCCTCCTACCTGTTCCTCAAACAAGGCTCCATTTCTCAAGGGCTCTGCCATCCTGCAGTACAATCACAAACACCCACCTCATGTCCCTTGACATAGCAGACCACAGCAGGGCAGGATGGAGAAGGTGTAGGCCACGGGAGGGAAGGAAAGTGTGGGTGGCAGGAAACAGGCTGGTGAGGAAGGGGCACAGTCTGTGAGAAGACCGCATGCTGAACTGCTTTCTTGGTCTCTTGCTTCCCCACTCTTGCCACCTTCTGCTCCAGGTTGCAACTCAACAATCTGGGCCCTGAGGCCTGCAGGGACCTCCGAGACCTGCTGTTACATGACCAATGCCAGATCACCACTCTCCGGTGAGTGTCCTAGCAGGTGGGAGACTTTGGCCCTTCTGATGGCCTCTGACATGGTGAGCACCATAGCTGCCCTGGCTCTAGTAAAGTGTCTGGACCCTGGCTGACCTCCTGCCTAGGTCCATTACAAGCATCAGAAAGGAGCAAGGCGGTGTGGCACACGACCTTAACTCCAGCACTAGGGAGGCAAAGAGAAGCAGATATCTGAGTTCAAGGTCAGCCTGGTCTGTAGAGCAAATTCTAGGACAGCCAGGGCTACACAGAGAAACCATGTCTCAAAAAAAAAATCAAACAAACAAAAATAAATGTGAGGAAAGGAGCAAGGAAGATACCAGGAGTGGGTGCTAAGAAAGCCTTCCTTTTGCTAATATCAGCCTGGGGGACAGGAAAGCTGCAGTAATTCCTGGCCCAGTTGCCTGGCAACAAAGCCACTGATCCCTACAGATTCACCATAATGCTGGGTACTCTCTAGTCGCTCCCAAGGTGTTGGCTTATTTCCTGGGAACCCAGATGCCTGACAGGGTCCCCGTTTCTGATTAGAAGTAGGAGAGGTGAATGAGGAAGAAGGAAGGATGGCTGAAGGGGACCCCTGGTGAGATGGCTCTGACGAAAAATTGAGTTTAATCCCCAGGACCGACATATTGGTTGGAAGGAAAGAACCAGTTCCCACAATTTGTCCTCTAACCTCTACAGCAACCCTCCCCCCCACTTCACCCCTACAGGCATACATGCACAAAACAAGGTTTTTTGTTTTTTGTTTTTTGTTTTTTTTTTAATGAAAAGGGTAGTGGAGGCAGAAAGATGGTGTAAGCAGAGAGGAGGGAGGACCAAAGGCTGATGACGCTGAAAAGGAAGGTGTAGGAAGGGGACTAATAGGGAAAGAAGAGTGAATGGAGAAGGGAGAGTTAGAGCAATAGAAAAGAGGGAGAAGAGGAAACCTGCTCTCCCCCACTCTCCCTCCTGAGCAGGAGCCACTCCTCATTTTCCCGTCCCTTTGCCTGGGTCTCATTTCCATGTCCAGGCAGGCCCCCAACCCAGATGTGCTGGCTTGGGTATCTACCATGCCCCCCCCCCTTGCCATGCTGTGGCCTGTAGGCTGTCCAACAATCCACTGACAGCAGCGGGGGTCGCCTTGCTGATGGAGGGGCTGGCGGGGAACACCTCGCTGACACACCTGTCCCTGCTGCACACCGACCTCGGAGATGAAGGACTGGAGCTGCTGGCTACCCAGCTAGACCGCAACAGACAGCTGCAGGAGCTGAACGTAGCCTACAATGGTGCTGGAGACACAGTGGCTCTGGCCCTGGCTAAGGCTGCTCGGGAGCACCCTTCCCTGGAGCTGCTGCAGTAAGTCCTCCCCCTGGTCTCATGCCCCCGGGCCCCGAAGCCCACTTTTTCCCTTTCTTCGCCACATTCTTCCTACCCATGGGATGCTCTGGACTTGAGCCTGCTGTCTGCTCTCCCTTTCTGATCCTGGTTTACCGAATGCCGAGCCAGCCTAAGTCCCTTACCCTGCTTTGATTTCCTATCACCATTTCTCCCAGGGACTACTGTCTCTGGTCACACTACAAATTTCCTTCGGCTTCTACCTCCATTTCTAGCTTATTGCAGTTTTTTTGTTTGTTTGTTTGTTTGTTTGTTTGTGATGCTAGGGTGTGAACCCAGGGCCTTGTGCATGCTAAGCACCTGAGCTGCAGCCCCAGATCTTATTACAGACCCTTGTCCCCTCCCATTCAGCATCCTGAAGGGAGTTATCAGGCTTCCTTGCTCTCTGCTTATCCAGCTTGGGCCTTTCTTCTTAAAACCCTGATGAATGATCTCCTCCCATCTCTTTCCCACCAGCCTCTACTTCAATGAGCTGAGTTCAGAGGGCCGCCAGGTCCTGAGGGACTTGGGGGGCTCTGGCGAAGGCGGTGCCCGGGTTGTGGCCTCGCTGACAGAGGGGGCAGCAGTGTCTGAGTACTGGTCGGTGATCCTTAGTGAAGTCCAGCGCAACCTCAACAGCTGGGACCCGGTCCGGGTCCAGAGCCATCTCAAGATGCTGCTCCGGGATCTGGAAGATAGCAGAGGTGCCACCCTTAATCCTTGGCGCAAGGCTCAGCTGCTTCGAGTGGAAAGCGAGGTCAAGACCCTTCTGGAGCAGCTGGGAGGCTCTGCACACTGAGAAAGTGACAGCTGTGACCTAGCTATGGGACCACTGGCCTCCACTGTGGCTTCCTGGCTTGCACAACTCCTTCCAGGAAGGCCCCTCTGGTTCTGCAATCAAAGTAATGGTACAACTATGCTGTCCCTACCCCCAAGAAGTCCGGTCAGGACCCCAATCCTAGAATTTCCAAGGTCAAATATGGTGGATTGATGCTTGGACTTGGATATAGAGCATGTAGCCTTCCCCTTTGCCAAGAAGGACTAAGGACATGGCATGTGAGTGCCTCCGCTGCCAGTCTGCCCCTCCCTCCTCTGATTGTGTTACCAAAGGCCTTGCCTCTCGTGTTTGCCATGCTGGGGGTTCTGCCATCCAGCAGGTGTACTGAAGGGCTTCCCGTTCCTGCCTTATGCTCACCTCTGGACACAAAATGCCCTCACATTGGTGCTTTTCCCAGTCTCATGTTCCTTCACGTGGACAGGTATTGATGGCACAAGTGTGCTCGCCTTGCTGCTATTAAAAAGCTGTGTGTCTTCCACCCCTGTGGTTTCCTCTTCCTTGCCTGGTGCTTCCAAGAAAGGGCCAGTATACTTTCTCTTCTACTGAAGATGGTTCCTGGCCACTAGACTCAGAGTACTGCTGGAGATTTCAGTACCGTAGCCTGGGCTCTGGCATCCCTGTCAAGCAGAGCTCTGCCACTCATCCTCCATAAGCTATCTAAGAAGACAACAGTGAAGAAGCAGAGAAGGGCTGGCTCAGCAGGTTCAGACACTCAGTGCTCCTCCAGGGGACAGGAGTTGAATTGGCAGTAGACACATAGTGGGGAAGCTCACAACCCCTCCAGCTCCGGGGGATCCAACCCCCTCTCCTGGCCTCTATGGAGCATCTGCACCTCCTCTCTGTCTCTGTCTCTCCTGTCACTCTCTGGCTCACACATTCGAGCAAACACACACACACACACATATACACAGATATGCACACACATTCACAATACACAAACACACACACAGAGTAATTTTTTTTTTTTTAAATAGCAAAGCAGAGAAAAAATTGTTTGAGGTGGCCACATCTGGAATAGGAAGAAATGAAGAGGTTTGGTGACCCTCCCACCCACAAAGCCTGACCTAGGATTTAGGTTCAAATATAGCATAGGGCAAGAGGTATGTGAACTGGGCAGTTCTGTCAGGGCGTGGTCTAGAACCACTGATGAAGTGTCTCTGCTCCAGTCTGTCCAGCTGGCTGGTCTGACAAATTGTCAGAACTGTGTGAAATCTCTTCTTGGGAGACAAGTTCTGGCGGGCATCAGGACTTCATCTTTTCTCTTTCCCTAGTTTAAGATTCTTGGAGAAATTCCAGTTCTTTGGGATCCATTGTTTGACTAGTCTGATAGGCAGAGGGAGAGTCCCAAATATCTTTCGATAACTTTGCTGCTGGAGGGGCTGTGTGTAAAACCCTGGGTTAAGGTTGTTCGTGCTGGGCCTTAGAATTCCTATCACTCTTTCCATACTTTCTTCCCCCAGTCTGGGATTACAGTGACCAGTGATCTGTCCTTTCTGTGCGTAAGAACAACTGAGTCAGTTAGAGGTGCTCTCAAGACAGGTAGGGCTCAGGGCTGGGGGCAGAAGGAACTTATGCACATACTTTCCAGAGCATAAGTCCCGTTGCTGTTAACCATTACCCCATTGCTTCCTTGCAGCGTCTTCAAGGAGGCGTGACCCGGGAGGGCGCAGGTGGGAGGGTCACCTGGTGTGAACCTTGCCCCTGCTCTCAAGTCCTGGGTCGCTAATCCAGCTATGGAGGCAGCTGCAGGTAGGAAGTGGGGAGATAGCTTCCAAAGGGGACTTTGGGGTGGCGACAGAGGGGCCAGGTTTGGAATCTTTGGGACAAGGACACACTGGCTATTGTGGCTTTTAGCCCTGAGGCAAATAGAGGTGAGCTTCTATGTCTAGGTTCCTGGTCCACACCCTGCACTGATAGGCTCAGATTTATGTGCCACAGAACTGGGGGGTGGGGGAGCAAAGGAGGGTCAACAGCCCTGTGTGTGTGTGTGTGTGTGTGTGTGTGTGTGTGTGTGTGTGTGAAGATAGCGAAACAGAATAGGAGGGGTTTGGGGGTCTCCTAAGCCCTTTCAGTTTTATTTTGTTTTTTTTTTTGGGGGGGGCAGTGTGACTCTACCTTTACCCCTCCTTTGTCCAGCAGATCTTCGAGACACGGCCTTGTTAACTCTGTAAGTAGAAGGAAGGTCGGGGAAGAAGATTGAAGGTGGGGAAGCTCTCAGCTGTCGTCAGCACCTAACGTAGAAGCTGGGACCCAAGTCCAGCTATGACCGTCTCTAACTTGCCTCTCCTGCCTCCTTACAGGAAGTTTAAGTTTAATCCAAGGCTGGGCATTGACAATCCTGTCCTCTCCCTGGCTGAAGACGAGGACCAATCTGGTAACCCTCTCACCCCTGGCAACTGCTACCTTTCCCTAGAGACACTACAGCTCCACACAGCCTCCTATCTCCTTGGTAACCACTAACTGCCTCCGTCTGATATCAGTAACTAAGTAGAGGCAGAGGGGGCAGCTCTCCCTTTGCTTTAGTCACTGTGCAGTGTTTATTCAGCTATAAAGCCCACCCTCTCACTGCGTGGGAGCTGCCCAGCACTCTGACAGGAGGCAGGGGCTCCCAGTCATCTGATGCTCCTGTACCTGGCCTGTGTCACCCCCTCTTTCTTTTTGGCCATCTACTTCCTCCCCCAGATCCCTGGAACCAGCACCGGCCTCGCTTCTGTCTGCTGAGCAAAGAGGAGGAAAAGAATTTTGGGTTCCATCTGCAGCAGCAGCTGGGCAAAGCTGAGCACGTGGTGTGCAGGGTGGACCCCGGCACCTCCGCCCAGCGCCAGGGTCTCCGGGAAGGAGACCGGATCCTGGCGGTGAACAATAACGTCGTGGCACACGAGGACTATGCTGTGGTGAGGTTGGGCTGAGACTCCTTGTGGTACAAAAGAACATTCCGTAGCTCTTCAGAGAGGAAAAGCAGCCTGGTACTTGCCTGGACCACTCACTCTCCCAAGCCTCACTCTCCCAAGACCCCATGATTTGGAGGTACCTAGCTAGAAGGACTGGGTGAAGGCACCTGCAGAGGTGGTTTCTACAGTGAAAATGCACGTTCTAGGGAATCCTGGAATTTAGGGGCCAACCTCTCTCCTTCCCGTGTGCCCTTTTATAGGTAGTACGCCACATCCGGGCCAGCGGTCCCCGGGTCTTGCTGACAGTCTTGGCACAACATGTGCACGAAGTAGTACGAGCACAGCAGGGGAGCGATGCTTTCCTCTGCCCTACCCTAGGCTCTCGGGTCAGGCCCCGGTTGTGCCATGTGGTAAAAGATGAAGGTGGCTTTGGCTTCGGCATCACCCATGGTGAGCTTAGGGCCCAAGATGGGGTGGGCAGCTCAGCTTCTGTTCTAGGCAGGCAGCACTCTGGGACTTACTTCTTCTGCCTTTAGGAGCTCAGGGTCCTTTCTGGCTGGTGCTCAGTGCAGGAGGAGCTGCAGAGAGGGCAGGGGTGCCCCCTGGGGCCCGACTGCTAGAAGTGAACGGGGTCAGTGTGGAGAAGTTCACTTCCAGCCAGCTCAATAGGAAGGTAGGGCTTCCTGCCGTGGCCTCTGACCTGAGGCTCTGTATGTGTTACCCCTCTTCTTTTCTCTATAGTTGGTGTGATGTTTGCTCTCATTCCTGGGCCTGGGGGGAGGGGCTGAGGAGATAAATGTCTTCCCATCCCCACATAGGTGGCTGATGCTTAGGGTCTTGCTCTGTCCTCACAGCTTTGGCAGAGTGGAGATCAGGTGACTCTGCTGGTGGCAGGGCCTGAGGTAGAGGAACAGTGTCACCAACTGAAAATGCCTCTTGCTGCACCACTGGCAGAGGGCTGGGCACTGCCCGCTAGGCCCCGATGTCTAAACATAGAGAGAGGACCTCAAGGCTTTGGGTTCCTGCTCCGGGAGGAGAAGGGCCCGGATGGTCGCCTCGGTGAGTGGCAGCCCAGGAGGTGGGTAGAAAACTGGGCCTTAGGTTGGTCATACATATCCAATTGCATGCTTCTCGGTGTCCATGAGAAGTGTTCTCCCCCCCCCCCCCTTGGCATCCTCCCATGTACTATGGGGTTAGTCCCTGGAAAAGCTTGGAGGGGGGGTGAGTCAGAGAGGAGCAGTCAATATGTCTGTGTCCCAGGGCAGTTCTTGTGGGAGGTGGATCCAGGACTGCCAGCTGACAAGGCTGGGATGAAGGCTGGAGACCGCCTGGTGGCTGTGGCTGGGGAAAGCGTGGATGGGCTGGGCCATGAGGAAACAGTGTCTTTGATCCGAGCACAGGGCTCCTGTGTCTCCCTCATTGTCGTCGACCCTGAGGCTGACCGCTTCTTCAGCATGGTGCGCAAGTGACAGGGCTGGAGGGGAGGGCGGGAATGGAGCAGGGCTTAGATGCCACAGGTTTGCTCTATCTGCTCCCCCCACCCCCTCCAGGTACGCCTGTCCCCCCTTCTCTTCTTGGAGAATGCAGAGACTGCTGCTTCTCCTCTGGCAGAAACCAAGGATCTTCCCATTGAAGACACAGTTGAATCTTCTGGCCTTGCTGACTCCCGCCAATGCTTCTTGTACCCGGGGCTGGGAGGTGGCTATGGATTCAGACTCTGCCGTGTGGCTGGTGTGCCTTATCTATTCATCTCCCAGGTGACTGATGCTCTGTGTGCTTTGGAATCTTTCCATCGTTTACCACCTTCCTTCCTCTGCAAACCCCCCCACCCCATCTTCCCAGCCTTAGAACAGACTGACACTTCTTGTGTCCTCCTACATTGCCAGGTGACTCCAGGAGGCTCAGCTGCCCGGGCAGGGCTGCAAATAGGAGATGCAGTTTTGGAGGTGAACAGATATCCTGTGGGTGGAGACAATGACCTAGACTGGCTTCAGCAGCTGGCCGAGGCTGAGCCACCCCTCTGCCTGAAGCTGGCAGCTAGGAAACCAGAGGACTTGAAAGCCTGGATTTCCTCGAAGTCTGAGCAGGTGAAGTCAAAGAGACAAATTTGGAACTATGAGGATGGCAGAGAGGAGGGCTGCTGGGTAGAGCTGTATGGGGTGTGCAGGAGGGACATAGGAAGTGGGTGCAGAAGGATCCATGGACCAAGTTCCGTTCCTGAACAGTCAGAGCATGGTGGGGCAGGAAAGTGGACTGTTCTGGTCCCAGACTGACTCCCGTTCCTCTCTGTGCAGGACTGGACTGTGGCTTCAGAGTTGCTATAGGACACCCCTGCTTGGCATAGACTTGCCTAGTGACTCTTACGCCATTGCTCTGCACCCTGAGGGGGAGGGAGCCAGGAAAGGTCTCTCCCAGCTGGAAGCGGGAACTGGAGGATTCAGACGCCACTGATCACAGTACTGCCAGGGGCCTTCTTCCTTGCTCATGAGCCTACCTCCAGCAGAGGGGTATGGACAGAACCTCAATGGGGAGCCTGAGTCTCCATTGGCTGTTATGTGGAAGTTTTCAGGAGGTTCACCCCTCCTGTCCTAAAGATGAAGTTCTGCCCAAGAAGGTGAAGCTGTGGAGCCACTTAGGATTGAGGCCATTGAGAACTTAGGCTAGGTATGACTCCACTATCACATGGCACAAGGATTGGAACCATATCTTCCTTCTGCGGACATCTTAGAATCTTGGGAGCATGTTCCTGGCCACTGTCATCATGTTACAGCCTTCGAGGTTGGCTGGTGAGTTGGCTCTGTAGGTAAAGGTGCTGGCTACTAAGCCTGACAGCCTGAGTTCAGTCCCCAGAACCACATGGTAGAAGGAGAGCCAACTCCTGGAAGTTATCCTCTGAGCTCTCTTTATGTGAGCACCTTAGAATGCCACCGTCCAAATAAATAAATACACACACACACACACACACAGACAAATCTGGCTTTGTTTTTTTGTTGGTCAGGATAAGCCAAGGTAGCTTAAAGGGACCAAAGTGCTCCATGCTTAAGGGAATGGGATCTAGTAGAACCTTGTTTATCTCTTATCATCCAGTGTTTAGGACAATGGGTTAGCCTAGAACATAGATGTCCTCTCGACAGCAATTTCTCACTGCCCAAAGCCACAATCCACAGTTCTATTGAATTCTACATCAAGTTGCTTTATTGATAGGCCTCGGAGATTAGAAGCCTCAAAGATCCAGGGGGTTGAGACCAAAGTGACGCAGCTGCTCCTTGTGCCTGGCATGGAGTTTCAGCACAGCAGCATCCCACTGAGGCTTGACCACTCTCAGCTTGGCCAAGAGACAGTCCAGGGTGTCCTGTAAGCACCAAGAGTTCAGCTTCCAGGGAGAGAGGAAAGGGTGAATGTTGCTGCAAGTTGCCTAGCTTGGTTAGTAAGAGTTCTTTGCCAAAAGCTCCTTCCTTCCTTCCTATTTTCCTTCCTTCCCTCCTTCCTTTTAAAAGATATTCTTGCTTTGTAGTCCAGGCTGCCTTTGCGCTCATAATTCCCCTGCCTCAGCTTCCTAAGTGCTAGATTGCAAGCATGAACCACCATGCCTGGTTGCCTATTGTTTTTCTCTCTCTTTTTCTTTCTTCAGCATATGAGGAGTCACAGATGCTAGGTGAGCACCCGGTCACTGAGCTCTACATCCAGTCCACTTTTTACTTTTCATTTTGAGATGTACTTTCTTACTACACTGCCTATGCTCGTCTTGAACTCTGTACCTAGGTTGGCCTTGAATTTACAATAGTTCTGTGTCAGCCTTCTGAGTAGCAGTATTACAAGCCTGTGCTACTTCTTTTCTTCCCATCTTCGGCCAGAGCTCTACCATCAGCCTATATGGCTATCCTCTGATTATTTTGAGTCTAGGTCTCACTGTGTAGCAGTTACACAGTACACTGTAGCCCATGTTGGCCTTGAAGTTGAAATCTTCCTGCCTTAGCCACGCAAGTACTGGGATTACAAGTCACTGGCTCTGTCAATGGTTGTGCCTTCTTTATGCTTAGGCTAAAGCATGGCTTCCTTGGGTTGTTGTCATTACACTAGTTGGGGGCATAGGGATGGAGGGCTATCAGCTACCTAGAAGATAGCCTCCAGGAAGCGGTGCTTACATGCAAGACTTCCTCATATTTGGCCTCCATGTCTGCCACATGGGCACGAAGCTGAGCCAGGGTTCCATCTTGTTCTCTGAGGGCTTGCTCAGCCTCCTCCTTTGCTGTCTTAGCTTCCCTTTGGCACGTTTCTAGGGATCAGAAGGATAAAGTTAGACAGGATAGTGACGTTATACCAAGAACAACAGTAACTAAAGGCACCTGGAAAGGACACCTTTACAGAGGCTGTTACAGGGTCCCAGGGTCGTCAACTTTCTTGAAGTCTCTAAAGACTCACTGAGAGCCGGGCATGGTGGCACATGCCTGTAATCCCAGCACTCAGGGAGGCAGAGGCAGACAGATCTCTGTGAGTTCGAGGCCGGCCTGGTCTACAAAGCAAGTCCAAGACAGCCAAGGCTACACAGAGAAACCCTGTCTTGAAAAACAAACAAACAAACAAACAAACAAACAAACAAACAAACAAACAAACAGACTGAGCTACAGCAGTGGCAGGATGAGTAGAGGCGTGGGACAGTCTGATGTCTATTTCTTATACAGAGGAGGAGACTCCCTGAGACTCCATGTCTTGACTGTTTGGCTTTGTTTTGCTTAAGATGGGATCTTATGTAGCTCAGGCTGGCCTTAAATTCTTCAACCTTGAAATCCAGATCATCTTGCCCCTACCTTTCACCACTGGGATTACAGACTTGTATCACCTCACATGGTTCAGTTTTTCTTTTTACCTTCATACATTTAGTTTTTATATATGGATTTTAAAAACATTTTATTTTGTTTCTCTCCCTTCTTCCTCCCTCCCTCTTGGTGTGTATGTGTGTGTAGGTGACTGTGGGGGTCAGAAGAAGGCATTAGATCCCCTCGGGCTGGAGTTATAGATGGTTGTGAACCAGTGCTCCTAAGGACTGAGCCAACTCTCATAGAGGCCAACTTTAACCCCTAACATAGAGGTTTGTGCCACTGAAGTCTCAGAGGCAAGTTCGGGTGAAGGTGACCCTAGTTAAAATTCAACCAACAGATGTGGGCATCTGGAGAAGTCCCTTCCACGCTGGACCTGTCAGTGAGCTTGGGAAGGAGACTACCCAGCTGCTGCCGTAGACCTCTCACTTCCTCTTCCAGCTGCTTGCTTCGGGTCCCCAGCTCCTCTCGCAGGGCTCGATGCTGGCGGCTCAGCTCTGTGGTGGGAGCAATAGGCAGCAGGAACCCAGGGGCAAGTCTCAGTCAAGGGACAGAGCTAAGAAACTTGGGAGACCTTGAAAATTTGAGGGATAGGAAACTAGACCCCCTCCCCCATCCCAGCTTAGGAGGGGGGATTCTGGACCTTTCCTCCCACTCACTCCCAAAGATTAAAAAGATAAGGGCTGTGGCTGCATTTTGTGCATTAGACATTCTATAATGTGGTGATCCTCATTCCATCAGGGATCTATCTTTAGCTGTCAGGATCTTGCCTGTGCTGCGAAGGTAGAGAGTAGGTACAACAGTTGGAATCCCTCTTCATTTCCCTTCTTTGAACTCCCTGGCTCTCTTGGTTGGCCTCTTCCAGGCACCTGTCTCCTACCCACTTGATCAATCAGTCAAACACACCTGCATATACAGCCTTTCCTTCACTCTGGGCTTTTTCCAGTTCCGCTTCCAGGCCCTGTAACCTCTGCTTAAGCCTGTCTTCAGAAGCCTTGGCTCGGCGAGCCTCCTCCCTCTGTAGAGCTGTGAAGAGCATCAGAGCCGTGCTCAGGTCTGGCTTAGGCTCTCACAGAATCAATCACCATAACCTCGATGAACTTGCTTATCTCTGGGAAGTTGGTGGCAGGTGTCAACCTCTTAGGCATTGTCTCTTCCCGCCACCTCCTAAAACCCATGGAGTGTTCATTCCTAAGAAGTCAATATTCTCTCCATGTTCTGGCTACTTAAAGACAATGGCTTCCCTGAGCTGCAAGTTATCTCCATGGTAGACTACTTACCTATCATGGATGAGGTTGTGGTTCCATTCTCAGTGCCAGGGGGAGAAGAACATCTTCATGAATTGGCACTGCCTACCCCTTCCTTACAGTCTTTGCCAACAGAATGGCTGGCTTGGTTTAGCCCTGCACATGGTTCAACCTTCCAGTTTCCCAAGAACCCAGAAATGTTCCATGTGCCATATGCTGGATGCACAGTTTTATGTCAACTTGACACAAGCTAGAGTCATCAGAGAGGAGGGACCCTCACCTGAGAAAATGCCTCCATAAGATCTGGCTGTGGGCAAGCCTATAAGGCATTTTCTTAATTAGTGACTGGTGGGGAAGGCCCCTCCCATTGTGGGTGGTGCTATCCCTCAGCTGGTGGTCCTGGGTTCAATAAAAAAGAAGGTTGAGCTGCCTGGCACCATGGCTCACACCTGTAATCCTAACACTCAGGGAGGCAGAGGCAGGTGGATCTCTGTGAGTTCGAGGACAGCCAAGACGACACAGAGAAACCCTGTATCAAAAACCCAAGAAGAGGCTGGGTGGTGGTTGTACATGCTTTTAGTCCCAGCACTTAGGCAGAGGCAAGTGGATCTGTATGAGTTCGAGGCCAGCCTGGTCTACAGAGTGAGTTCCAGGACAGCCAGAGAAGACCTTTCTTGAAAAACCAAAACAAAAAACAAAAAGCAAGATGCGCAAGCCATAGGGAGCAAGACAGTAAGCAGCACCCCCCCCCCCAAGGCCTCTATCAGTTCTTGCCTCCCAGTTCCTGCCTTGTTTGAGTTCCTGTCCTGACTTCCTTCAATAATAAACAGTGCTTTGGAAATAAACCATCTCCTTGGTCATGGTGTTTTATCCCAGCAGTGATAACCCTGACTAGGACATGCCATGTCTGCTGGCTCCCAAGGCATCACACTTCTTACCCAGGTGGTCCTGAAGCAGCTCCTTCTCAAGCAGCACCAGCCTGTGCTTGGCCTCAGCCTCCGCACCTGTCCTGGCAAGACGATAGAGTCTTAGGGCGCCCTGATCTCACCCTCACCCCATCTTCCTCCCGCACCTGCACTTCTTCCTGTGTGATGGAGGAAGGTCACTGAGTGAGGGATGCGCAATGGCAAAGTCTGACAAATTCACAGCTGACTCTTCACCGCCTTGTACACGGTGGGTGCTCGAGAGGAGGGTGAAAACTATGATGAAGGCAAAGACTAGACAGGGCTCTCGGGGGAATTTGGGAGGGAGGCATTCTCCAGTAGCCCAGCCTGGTGGAATCTGGACTCAAGGCTCTGAAGAGGAGCGCATGAAAGCATCACCTTAGTCAAGTGTGGTGCCAATGCCTGTAATCCCAGCACTAGGAAGACTGGGGTAGGAGGATAGGTTTAGGGCTGCCTGGGTTCCATAGTGACCCTGTGCCAAAAAGACAAAAGAGAAAACCAAAACAAACCCAGTCCATCTTGTTGCCCAGGGAGCTGGATGCCCTCTGAGGACCTTTGTGTGGACTGTGGACATGGGCACGTGGGTGGACCACCCTTCATTCATGGTGACTCACCAGGACTCAAATTCTTCTTCTTCTGTGCCCCAGTTTTTCTTCCCTTTCCTTTGGTTTTAGGTGGCATCCTTGCTGTCCTGGCAGAAGGAAGACCTATGTGGGTCTGCAGAGGGACATTCTTTCCTGACTCCTACACTGAGCTGGGGGTTTCAGGTGCATCAGGATTCTAGTCTCACAGTGTATTTACACTTTTTGGAAGCTTCACATCTTGGTCTGGGAACCTTAGGCAGAGCTGGGATCAGAGAACAATGCTATGTTCAGTTCTCTTAGAGAAATCTCTGAACCTGTTCCCTTCTCTCCCCACAGCTTGCTTACCCTTCCTACCTGCAGGACCTTTTCTTGCTTGTGTGGTGTCTCCCTGGAGAAATGACATTCCAGGGGAGAAGGCAAAGAAAGACTCAAGCAGATTGAGCCTAGGGAGGAGCCTGGGTCCTGGGAGCCAATCCAGGATGGAAAACTTTCTCAAGAGGCAGGACCAAGAACTGGGATGTTGGGTTTCCAGAGACTGCAGGCATGTTGTCCAGGCAACTGGGAAACACAAGTGTTCATAGGCAGGTGGGTCAAAGGTCCTATAGGGAAGCTTCTCTTACGCCCAAACCCTAGCCCTAAAGAAGAGGATTTGGAGCTGAATAGCTATTCTTCATGTCTGTGCAGGCACTGCCTGAAGTCTGGAGACTCTCCAGTCTAGGAATCTAGAAATCTACAGACTGAGAGAACAGTGATTTAACAGACACAGAGGAAAGGCAAGGCTAGCAGCCATCACAGGTACTTTACATTCACAGGTCTCGTGAACACAGTGTCATTATTTACTTTAAAACTGAAGGTTTGCTTCAGAAATGCTATTGTGTGGGAGGGAAACATGTTCTGACACAGGTAGCTGAGTTTTCACTTAAAAGAAATGAGAACAGAAGAGAGGCAGAGCTGTGGACTTCAGGATGCTGTCCTAGAGAGAGAAAAGGGCTCAAATTAGGCGGTCATGAGTTCAGCTACTTAATTTTGCACAGCTTGGATTTCTTGGTGCCTAAGTTTTGTAGCTCCTGAAATCTCTAGACTTCAGTGGTGTGTTTACAGGACTCCCGGTCAATCTTGCCTTACTCCCCATTTTTCTTTAAGAGATTAATCTGTAGACAGGTATTTAGCAGCCCCCTGGCTCCCTGCATCATAGAGTTGGCTAGGGCGCCCTCTAGTGGACTTGATTGACTCCTGAGGTTTCTAAAATTTTGCAGTTTACTATTTCTTGGGCCATGTTGGGGGAGATTCCCTTTGGGGGATGCTTTCTAGCATCTTGTATATGATTTAAAAATTAACTGTGGGCGGAGAGTATGAGAGGTAGCTTGCTACTGCCCTCCTTCCAGCTGGGAGGGCTCCATCTGGAGCTGTGCCACGGTTGGGCATCATAACGCCATTAGATACAGAATGTAAACAAAAAGCCCTCAATCTTTGTAAGTTATGGGACCTACAGACTCCCTTAGGCCCTTCCGTCTATTCTAGTCCCTTAAATTTTCACCAGTTGCATAGTGTCAGAAGCAAATCTGCAGAAACAGATACAAGATGTGGGGGTAAATTCTTCTACCTATGTAGAGCAAGCTGAAGGTCAGTGAAGGTTTATTTAACGTCAGGGCACTTTAGATAGTTTAGAAAATATTGTTGTGGTTAAATTAAAGGTATGATGTAATAATGTTTGTTATTAGCCCTATAATTATTACGGCGGTATATCTAACCCACAATCACAATCAATAAAAGATACAGACGCCTGATAGATTTTACAATAGCCTTATCTTACCTGGAGCAGGGCAGATATTAACCCTCTAAACTGCCTTTACCTCCCAGCCCCGTCCCAGGCTACCTCCCATCCGTAATTCCATAAATACTTGCTTATTCTCCATCTGGGCCGCTTCCTCCATCCGTGCCGGCCATGTGCTTCTCTCCATGCTAAGCCATCTTGGCTCTCTCATTCCTTCCTTCCTCTTCTTCCTGTCTCTCTCTCTCTCCTGTGATCCTTCTGTCCCCAAAGCCCTCGAACCTGAGGCATGCCTAACTCCTTCTGCCCTGCCCAAGTATAGGCCTTTTAATAAGCCAATCAGGGATAATTGGGGAACATTGCTTCTCATCACATGGTTAGCTGGTTCAACATTATAGCATACCCATGACAGGTAGTGTCATGTATTCAAGGCACTGAAATCAGCATTTGAATTCATAGCACTAGACCAACCCCCAACAAAATATTTTTAATTTTAATTTTTAATTATGTTATATATGTGTGGGTTTTTGCATGTGAGTGCAGTGCCCAAAGAGGCTAGAAGAGAGCACTGGAGTCCCTGGAGTTGGAGTTGGAGTTACAAGTGGTTGTGAGCAGCCTATCAGTATGGTGCTGGGAACCAAACTCACATCCTCTGCAGGAGTGGTCTCTCCCCTTCCCTCTGCTTTCTCCTCCCTCTCCTTCTCCCCCCCCTTCTCCCATGCCTCACTCCGCCTCTCCATCTCCTTCTCCCCTTTCCTCCCCTTCTTTCCCTCCTCTTCTCCTCCTCTCCTCTCTCCCCATCCCTATCCCTCACTCTCTGTCTTGTTTTTTTTTTTTTTTTTTTTTTTTTTTTTTTGAGACAGGGCTTCTCTTCGTAGCCCTGGTTGTCCTGGACTCACTTTGTAGACCAGGCTGGCCTGGAACTCACAGACATCTGCCTGCCTCTGCCTTCCCGAGTGCTGGGATCACAGGCCTGCACCACTGTGCCCAGTACAGTGCTCGCTCTTAACTGCTGAGCCATGTCTCCAGCACTCACGCTGGACATTTTATAGAACAAAGGGAAGAGTTCTACTTGTTTCTGTGATACTGCCCCTATAACTTAGGGCTGGTGAGCCCCGTGCACACTTCCTGAATGTGGTGAACATCTTTCTTCTCATTTCTTCACCACGTTCTCATTTATTCTTCCTTCAGAATGTCCCTTCCCTGCCCTAGAACACAGTGAGAGTTTCTGCCCTTTCCTTCCCAGGAGTTTGTTTGGGACTTCTTTCCCTGGATCGCTGCCACTCATGTTGATGAGTGGAATGACACACTGAGGATAGAAATGACAGAACAGAAGCTGTACCCCATGCCTTAGAGGAGTATGTATTTTGAAAATATATTCAGTCAACTGACTCTCAGGTGCAGGAGCAGGATGTGGTTTGAGGTCAAGGTGAAGTAGAGTAAAAAGAGTACCAAGTGCCACATGATGAATTGGTCCTAATGTAACCAGAATAGGAATGCAATCCAACCCCGAGTTATCCCTGTTAAACTCCTTTCGGGAGCTAGAGAGATGGCTCAGTAGTTAACGCCGCTTGCTGCTTTTCCAGAAGACTCACTCATGGGCACACACTCATACAGATTATTAAAATCAACAGACACAAATCTTAAAAATTTGTATTACATTTATTTGTGTGTATGTGTGTATGTGTGTGTGTGTGTGTGTGTGTGTGCATGCTACAGAGCACATGTAAAGGTCAGAGGATAACTTGTGGGAGTTGGTTCTCCCCTTCCGTGTGGACCTTGGAATTGAACTCAGGTCATCAAGCTTGGCAGTGACACCATTACACACTACGCCATCTTGCTGGCTCCCTGTCTTCCTTTGAATAAGGTCTATCCAGGAGGGCTTTGTTTGTCTTTTGAGATCAGTCTCACTCTGACTGATCTGGAACTCACTTACAGATCAGAGCCTCTACCTCTGTCTCTTGAGGGCTGGGATGAGAGGTGTGCGGTACCGCGCCCTGATATAGACAAGTTTTGAGGAGCTGCCTGGGAAGGATGGTCACTCACTTTTATTCAGATATGAGATTGGTTATTTATATATTAATAGAAATATGGCCTGATCATATGACCCAGTGTTCTTGGCCTACAGCAGTGGTTCTCAACCTTCCTAATGCTGTGATTCTTTATTACAGCTTTTTTGTGTTTTGGTGACCTCAACCATAAAACTACTTTCTTTGCTAATTCCTAACTGTAATTTTGCTATTATTTTGAATTGAAATGTGAATATCTGTGTTTTCTGATGGCCTTAGATGATCCCTGTGGACCTCTTAGGTGACCATAGGTTGAGAACCACTGGCCTTCAGGAACTGTGAGCTGGGCAGAGTGACACACGTGAATAGTCCCAGCTACTTGGAAGGTTCTAGAAGGAGGCCCCTTTGACACAAAGATTTAATGTCAGCATGGAAAATAAAAGGGGGGGAGGGAGAAAAGAAAAAAAGAAAGCAACAGTTGCTTAGGATGAAGGGAGGATAAACAGTTTTCTTGGTTGCAGACATCTCTGACTGCACAGAAAGAATTATTATTAACTTACACGGGAGGAAGTCTGTTTGGATGTGGCCCACACATCTTGTTCTTTTTTTTTTTTTTTTTTTTTTTTTTACTTTTACATGGTTGGGGTGGGTTCAGCAAATATGTGTGAAGCACCAAGCCCAGGCCCTCACCTGAGGCTTTTTCTATGTCAGCAAAGGGTCCTGTCTTCTGGGAGAGAATAGATGGGCAGCAAAGGCTGCTGCAAGCCAGGGCAGGAAAGCTGCTACCGGGAGTGGAGAGCTTGTCTATTGCTGATGCCTGGAAGGGTTTAGAAGGGTGATTGCTAAGCCTGAAAGACTTGCTGGATGGGAGGAATTGGTCTGGTAAGGTTAGTGGAAGCAGGTGAGTGTGTGTGTGTGTGTGTGTGTGTGTGTGTGTGTGTGTGTGTGTTTATGTCATTCTGCGCAGGGGAGACAACTTTGCAAAGGCCTGGAGTTGTGGGACTCTCAAATCGCTGAAGCTAGAAAATTGTACCCATCTTATCTGGGCTGGATTCTGAGCTATTAAAAAATATAAAACACAGTAGTGGTTTTCATTTCCTCTCTTTGCGTCACTCTGGGAAAAAGAGCTCCTAGGCACTTGGCCACTGCTCTGATGGATGCATGAGGGGTATGGAGAAGTTAGGGGTATTGGGCCCTCTAAAGGCCAGGATGGCACTGCTGACCCCTGCCTGGGAGATAAAATAGGCTTTTAGTGTTCAGGTCATTGTCTTTTGTTCATTGTGATAGCTATGCTTCTCCCAGGAAATTAGCAGTAAAAGTCAATGGCAAAGCATCATGATGGGTGTGGAAGTTTCTGGCCAATCTTCCACCCTTCCCATGGTTAGAGGAGAGCTAGCTGCCTCCAAAGGAGCAGGCAGTGAGGATTCTGGGACAGAAATGACACTGGGATTAGATGCAGCTCTTGGTGATACTATGCCAAAGTAAATTTAATTTTTTAATTTTATGTACTTTGGCATTTTTCCTGCATGCATGACTATGTGAGAGTATCAGTTCTCCAGAAAATGAAGTTACAGACAATTGGGAGCTGCCATGTGGGTGCTAGGAATTGGACCCTGGTCCTCTACAAAGCGAGTCCAGGACAGCCAAGGCTATGCAGAAAAAAACCTGTCTCAAAAAACAAAACAAACAAAAATAAAACAAAACACTCTCCCCTCAAAAAAAAAAAAAAAAAAAGCAAGAAAGAAAAGATTGTGACTGTTAATTTTATTATAGAAGCAACCACAGGGAGGGTTTATAGGTTTAGTTTGTGTGTGTGTTTCTGACAGGCTGCACTTTAGGAAGGACAGAAGGAAGGCTTACAACTAGGGAGGCAACACAGGCATGACAGAGTTTTGACAGAAATTGTAGAGTATTGCCTAGATTTTTCTTTGGCAGATTCTTCTATTGTTTTCTAGGTAAAAAATGGCAAAAAGCTGGGTCTAGTGGCCCACACCTTTGATCCCAGCACTCAGGAGGCAGAGGCAGGGGGATCTTGGTGAGTTTATGGCCAGTCTGGCCTACATAGAGAGTTCCAGCATATCCAGGACTACACAGAGAAACCCTGTCTCAAAATAACAACCCCACTGCCATCACCACCAACAAACCCAAAACAAAGTGATAAAAGAGCAGTCTACTGACAGGAAATGGTCATAAAGATTCAGAAATGTCTTAGATAAAGATGATTGATTTGCAAACTGAAGTTGTGTGACAGAATAGCTCTGAAGTTCGGGGACATTTTCCTCTCCTGAAGTACTGGATACACTCAACAACCCAACAGCCAGGGGCTTGGTGGTTGAGCCAAGAGAGAGATATAGGTTGGAACTGAGTACTTTAATGGCACCACAGGGCTTTAGAACTAAAAAAAAAAAAAAAAAAAAAAAAGTGATTAGCAAATCAAGGCAGGACACTTCCTTCTTTGGAAAAGAAGTTCCTATTTTCAAAGTTCTTCCAAAGAGCCTGAAGATTAGGGAACCGGAGGTGACAGAGATCTAAATTTTTGTTGCCTGTGTGCAAGTGGCCAGGGCTCACAGCTGTCTCATAGCTTCTGTGGGTGGGTCCTCGTGCTGGCAGTGCTTTCCGCTGAGCAATAAAATTTTTAAAGGACATATTCAGCTCTCAGAAAAGGAACTACTCTTCAGAAAGAAAAAGACTAAAAGGAAGTTATTTGTTTAAAAAAGGTTAAATGGCCTGGAAGAAACACTTGAGACGGGAGTCCCCAAACCTTAAGCCTTTCTGGGGCCTAATCAGTCTGCAAAAAGCTTCAGCACACGTTTTCGACATTCTTCGCCCGTTATAAATACCAAAGAGTTGTGTTCCGCCCCCTCTCCCGCCCCCCAGGGTTTCTCTGTATAGCTCTGGCTGTCCTGGACTCCCTTTGTAGCAGAGGCTGGCTCGAACTCACAGAGATCCTCCTGCCTCTGCCTCCCTGAGTGCTGGGATTAAAGACCTGTGCCACCACACCTGGCCCAAGGAAATTTTTTTAATCCCAGCACTCGGGAGGTAGGCGCGTGTGAATCTCTATGAGTTCAAAGCCACCTATGCTGGTCAACACAGCAAGTTCCAAGGCAGCCGGGCTCCATGGTGAAACAAGATGGTGGTGTTGGGTTATAGCTCAAGGTGGAGTGGTTGACTAGGATGTGTGAGGTCGTAGGTTCAATTCCAAGCACCGTAAAAGTAAAAAAAAAAAAAAAAAACAAACAAAAAACAAAAACCAAACACTTAGAGGGTAGAAAGAGAACTTTGGCTTTCTCTATTATCACACAACATGAAGCAGATAACCCGAAGCTCAACTTCCACATTTGTCGGGAAGACGCCTTCCACCCCTACCTGTCTTAATCCGAGCGTATCAATCATATCAATGACTCACTCCTAGAGGCAGCAAGCCCAGTACGCGAAGAACATGGACGGAAAGGCTTCTGCCTAGTGCGCAGGTTCTACCTTGGACCCCACCTCTCTCCTCCCATTCCCCGCTTCTCCAGCAGAGGGCGCTGGCACCGAGTTTCCTCTGGGCCCCGCCCCGGGTGGCCACGCCCCATCCCTGAGGGTCGGGGCGGAGCGGTGGGCGCGGAAACTCGATCGAGGCTTTCCGGGAGCCGCCGGGCACGCGGGTGCTCGCGAGGTCGCGCGCGAGTTGGGGGTCCCT
>NW_026596039.1:6182329-6193556 GCF_907164565.1 Psammomys obesus | reverse complement strand
CTGGGCGGGCGCCTCCCTCTCACTCCCTCGGCGGCGAGCGCCGGCGGTGGCTGCCGGAGAGGCCCCTCCTTCTCGCCCCGCTCCTCTCCCTCGCTCGCGGCCGAGCGGGCTCCCGACCCTCCGCTGGCCATGGCCGGCAACGTGAAGAAGGGCTCGGGCGCGGGCGGCGGCGGCTCTGGGGGCTCGGGCGCGGGCGGCCTGATCGGGCTCATGAAGGACGCCTTTCAGCCGCACCACCACCACCACCACCACCTCAGCCCGCACCCTCCCGGCACGGTGGACAAGAAGATGGTGGAGAAGTGCTGGAAGCTCATGGACAAGGTGAGCGGCCTGCGGGCGCGCGCCGCGCCGGGTGGGCGTGGGCGGTGGGGAGGGAGGGAGGGGAAGGAGGCTGCCGTTGGCAGTTGGGGACGTTGAGGTGTGGGGGAGCCAGACAAAGATGGGGTGGGGGCTGGGGGAGGGCTGGTCACCGCGCCACCCGGGCGGAAGTGCGCTGGGGGTGCGGAGCTTGGGGATGTGGGTCGCCGAGCGGGCCCCTGGAGGTGGGCCTGAGGGATGTGTGCTGGACCAGCCGGCTAGGGCTTCAGGTTGGAAGAGGAGTCGCCCTGGGTGAGGGACCTGGGGCCGGGCTGACTGCGGTCTGCGAGAGCTTATAGTTTTGTTTTTTTTTTCCCTCATTAAGATGTAACGCGAAGATCAAAGGAAAGAGGTGGGTTTAAATGGGGGCAGGGAAGGAACTTCCCTTCATCGCTCAGGATGGCTTAAGTTTTTTGTAGTCTTTTGCAAAGTGTTGGATGTAATCCATTGCTGCTGCTGAGAGACACTGGTTAAACCACAAGTTCTGGTTAGAACCATTATCTTTCGAAAGGTGGGGAGTGACTGAGCGTGCTAAATTGCAGTCTTGACTTCGACAGAACTTCCTTCTTGTCCTCATTGCTTTGGCTGGGCTGTAATGTTTGTGTTTTGTAACGGGCCTACCTGCCAGTTATTTCAGGACCCCTTTGATAACCATTTTAAAATCAGGTGCGCGGGGGTGGGGTGGGGTTTAGCCCTTTAAGTCTGTCATTCGAGAGAATCTTACTTCCTTATAGTGTCTGTATAATGTAGTCTTGTAGTTGGCTCAAATACTTAGAGGTGAACACAGTCTCTTAACTGAGTTAGAACTCAATGCATTGTTTCCTTGATTCTTACCGTAGTCATTAATTTTTCAAAATTCCTACTGCAGATAAATGTGATTAGGAGGATCTGGCGTGTAAGTAAATGGTGTTATTTCCTCCAGGGTAAATTTGGTTTTCTTTGGTTCCTCTCTGGGCCCAGGTTCCTCTTCTGTAAAGTTCTCCATGGGTTGTTTTGGACTAGAAACAGCCAATAAAGTTATTAGGAAGCACTTGGCCAATGTAACTGCTATATAAATGCTTAACAAGTCCTGTGTGAGAATTAACACTCTTGCACTGCGTACCAGTGGTTTCAGAGCCACTTTTCCAGGGTTGATTTTCCCTACCTTAAGTAATTTGAATTGTGGGAGCTCCTCCCCTCCCTGGTCCCAATTGGTATCGTAATTAATGACATAAGTATGTTGATTATTTTGGTATTTTGGAACTGTCTTTATTTTTGGAAATTATAAAACCGCCGTAAAGGTGTGCTGATATCTTGTTTCTTTTTCTTTTTCTTTTAAACTTACCTTGTTTTATTATTTTGTTTGTGGGTGTTTTGTGCACCTGTATGGCAGTGCACCACATGCAAGCAGTGCCCCGGAGTACAGATGTGGGATCCCCCAGAACTGAATCGAGCCACCAGAGGGGTGGTAGGAATCGAACCTCGGTCTTCTGCATGAGCAATAAGAGCTCTTAACAATCCCTCCAGCCCCAGTATAACGGAGGCTGCCTGGAGATGCTGAGGAATGAACCCTTGTTTGTTTTTTGAGACAAACTTTCACTGTGTATCGAAGGCCAGTCTGGAACTCATAGCAATCCTTCTGCCTCAGTCTGTTAAGTGCTGCCTAGATCCATGTGTTGACAGAAAAAATTAGAAAAAATATTGTATGTCTTTACAATCTGAAGTTTGTAGGTGTACATTTTGGGAGCTTAACTGTTGGGGACTCAGTTGGTATAGAAAAATAAGTTTCATTTCTAGTTAGTTTCCGTATAGGAAATGTGAGTGGGTTCATTGTATCAAAGTGATACTGATTAGTGACTTCCTTAAAATAATGGACTTTAATAAAGAATTATTTTTCTGCTAATGAAAGATACATTATAGCTAGTCATATTCTACATGGTAGTTCAAATTTATGCTTTCATTAGATGAGAGTATTGAATTTTGAGTTTTTCTAGAGATGTTAAATCACTTAATGGTCTCAAAGTTTTGATTGAAACTGTGTTTAGGTTTTTATTGGTTCCAAGGACAGCAGGCTTCTAGCTTTTCCATTCTAGTCTAGGGAGGCAGGATGATTAATTCTTTACTGCTTGTCTCTGAAGATGGTTTCAGCAGTGTGTCTATAAGACTAATTGTGCTGAAATGAAAGCTCGGTCCTTTTCTCATGTTAGGCCTGCAGGTTTGTACCACTTCTCAGACTTTCAGATTTTCTTAATACTTCTGTATTATTACTTAATACTTACCTAATACTTGCTGGGTCAGATAATTTCCTTTGCTCTTGAAGGTTTGGAGTTTTACTTTATTTTTTAAGGTCTTATTAAAATATACATTATTTATTTTGTGTGCATATGTGTGGACTTTTTATGCATGCCATAGCCCATGTGTGGAGGTCAGAGGACAACTTGTGGGAGTTCCATCATACTGTTACCATCTTGCTGCACCCCCACCCCCACACTTTAAAGTCGTGAAATGGGGTCACTATACTTTTTTGTTTTATGTGTCTGAGTGTTTTCCCTGCTTGTGTCTGTAGGCATCCTGTGTATGCCTGCTGCCTATGAGAGGGCCAGAGGAATCCTGGAGCTGGAGTAACAGGCTGTTGTGAACTTTCATGCATATTCTGGGAATTGAACCCTATTCTTCCAAGAGCAGCAAGTGCTCTTAACCACTGAGCCGTCTCTCTGTCTCTTACTGCATCTTTCTGACATGCGGGATTATGTAGTGAGTCCTGAGTTGTCCTTTCGTACCTGTTTTGTTCTTGTAAAAGTTAGATGTTTGTTATTGCAGCCTGCTGCTAGTCAGTTTAACGAGTTAGTGCTGGGGACTGGTGGTCTGCTTTCTTCCCTGATTTTGTCTGTCTGCAGCTGAAGTAAACTGGGCTTTGCTCAACAGAGGCCAACTTTGCTTAGCCATGTGGGACTTAAATTTGTTGGAAAAAAAATGCTTGTACTAGAAGCTTAAACAAAAATGGACATGACCAATATTTTGGGTTGTTAGCACTCCCTTTTTGTTTTACCAGGATATTGTAATAAATACTTGCAGAATTGTTTCTCTGTAAAGAAACTGGCTAGTACTTTAAAGACTAGTCAGGGAGAGCTAGGCATGGTGGCTCTCGCCTGTGAGCCCAGCAGTCTGTAAGTTCGAGGCCAGCCTGCTCTACAAATCAAGTCCAGGCCATGTCAAGGCTACACAAAGAAGCAGAGAAACCTTCTGTTTTGAAAACCAAAACCCAAACAAAAATGACTAGATAGGGAAGAAAGGATGGAAAGAAAACTCACATAAATGGCCTTAACATGTAAATTTTTAAAAATTTATTTATTCACTTTTCATCTTGATTGCAGCCCCCTCACCTCTCCTCCCAGTTTAACATGTAAATTTTAAATTGCCAAGATACTTTTAGTGAGATAGTTCAGTGAGATGTAAAATATCACTGTAAAGTACAGCAGGGGTTGGCAGACATTTCTGTTAAAGGGAAGGATAGTAAATATTTTGGTCTTGCTGGCTAACATAGTTAATCCATATCCTTTGTTGTTATTTTAATGTTTTAAAACTGTACAAATTATTCTTAGTTTGCAGACATTCTGGGAGATATGTAGTCTTACAGGCCATAATTTTCTCCCTCTAAAGTGGTAGGGTTGGTGTGATCTCAGCTGTAGCCCAGGCTATCTTAGAACCATTGTCTGGTGTTGAACTAACAGCAGTCCTCCTGGATTACAGGCAGGCATCACAACACATAGCTTTCAGTTTTTGAGTTTAAAGGAAGTATTTTCAAAAAAGGATTATCTTGGGGCAGTGAGATGGTTTAGCAGGTAAAGATACGTGTTGTCAAGTTAGTGTGATGACCTTAGTTTTAGCTTTAGCACTTACAAAGTGGAAGGAGAGAACTCCTGCAAGTTGTCCTGTGAATGGGGCATGCAAATGGGCACATGTACACACACACATACACACACACGCACACACTCACAATAAATAAATAAATAAATAAATAAATAAATAAATAAATAAATAGAATGAAGATAAAAAGAAAAATGTGAGGATTTCCTTTTTTTGAAAAAGCTATGTATTTTATTTTAGCTGAACATTTAAAAATTTGTTATATTAATTACTTAATTTTTATTACTTAAAATATATTATATTAATTAATATAATTTATTATATTAATTATTCACTTTGTATCTCAGTTGTAGCCCCCTTCCTCATTCCCTCCTAAGTCCACCCTTCCTCCCTCATCTCCTTCCAAGCCTCTTTCCAGTCCACTGATAGGGGAAGTCCTCCTCCCCTTCCATCTGACCCTAGCTTATTAGGTCTCATCCAGACTGGCTGCATTGTCGTCCTCTGTGGCCTGGTAAGGGGGAGGTGATCAAAGAGCCAGCCATTGAGTTCAGGTCAGAGACAGTCCCTGTTCCCATTAGTAGGGAACCCACTTGGATACTGATTTTTGCCATGGGCTACATTTGAGCAGGGGTTCTAGGCTATATCCATGAATGGTCCTTGGTTAGAGTATCAGTCTCAGAAAAGACCCCCATGCCCGGATATTTTGGTTCTGTTGCTCTCCTTGTGGCGCTCCTGTCCTCTCCAGGTCTTACTTTCTCCTCCTTTCATAAGATTCCTTGCACTCTGCCCAAAGGTTGGTTATGAGTCTCAGCATCTGCTTTGATGCACTGCTGGGTAGAGTCTTTCAGAGGCCTTCTGTGGCAGGCTCCTGCCCTGTTTCCTGTTTTCTTTCTTCCAATGCTCCTCCTGTTTGTGTTTCTGAGTGAGGATTGATCATCTTACCCACATTTCCTTTTCTTATGTTATCTTTCCTTGGCTCTACCCTCTCTCTACTCCCAAAATAGCATTGGTTAATTTGTATATTTTGGAAGTAAAATGTCTTTCGTGTGTTTCATTGGACTTCTTGCTCCTTCCCTCCTTCCTTCTCCCTTAACTCCTTCCATTTGATTTGTCTGCTGAGTTCTAGGTAGTTTCTCCCTCTGAAGTGGTGGGGTTGGTAGGATCTTAGGTGTTACTGTAGACTGGCCTTGAACTCACAGCAGTTTTCCTGGATTACAGGCAGACATCACCACATGTAGCTGTCAGTTAGTGTTAAGTTCACACACTCCAGGAGATTGGAAATGATAAGTGACTACTGAAGAAAGTCCAGAGTGACCTGGGGTTTCTTAGGTTTAAACACAAGACATATTTGTTCTGGGTTTATCTTAACCTCTGAGGCTTGTGTGCCCCTATTTTTTCCTTTTAAATGAAGTCTCACTGACCTGGAACTCATATAAATCTCCCTGTCTCTGTTTGCCAAGTGTTGGACTTAAAGACATACCCCACACCTGGGCTTTTGTTGTTTTTCCTCCTGAGTCCCATCATGGGTTTTGTTGTTGTTTGTTTATTTGTATACTAGATTGGCCTCCAACTTTCTGTTACCCTTCTGCCTCACCTCCTGACTGCTAAGGTTATAGCCATAGGCTACTATGCTAGACCACCTCTGAAGCTTGTAAACTTGGTAAGAAAAGCAGCTGTAGATCATGTAAGCTACTTGTCTGTTACGCTGTTCAAGGGACCCTGTACCTAGCTAGTATATAGGTATTTGCTAAATTAAATTGCTTGTTTACCCCAAAAGAACTAACTGAAAAGAAAAGGTGGGTGGGAATTAGTTAATTTACTTATTGTTTTTGTTTTGTTGTGGAAGAATTTATTTTAGCCACGGTTAGTTTGTTTCTTGTTGTAGCTCTTTATTGGTATGATCCTTGTTTTATAGGTGAAAGTAGTTAGGGTCAGAGGGTAAGTAATTTCCTGACCTGGAATCCAGGATTAACCTACTTCCTAAGGTACCATAAGTTGTTCTGTGTACTTCCTTCTTGGGTATCCAACAAAATCTTGGTTACAGAAGCCATTTACAGTAGTGCTAAAATGGATGTTTGTCAGTCACAGACCACATAAATGGTGCTGGTCTCACAAGATAATAATGGATCACTTAATAAACCTCATAGTATAACACACTGCCATCATATTTGAGAGTGCTGATACCAACCCCTCTATGAGGCCAGTCACATAGAATTATGGCACATGCAATTACTATGTTGCATAATACTTGGCAGTGATGACAGATGACTGTTAATGGTTTATGTATAACATTTACTAGATTATATCATTTTAGCGTATGTGTTCCTTCTGGTGAAAAGTTAACAGTGAAACAGTATACATGTTAAGCTGGAAGCAGCCTTATAGATGCCATGTGTACAGCAGCACGTACTGTAATCAAGAGTGAGCATTATGACTAGCTATAATATCCAGATTTGTATAAGTACACACTAATGTTCAAACAGCAATAATAAAATAAAGATGTATTCCCAAGAGAATCATGATTGTATTTAGAGAGACCTGTGTAGGTTCTCAATGGTGATTCTCAACCTGGCCCTCATTTGTTCTGTGTGAAGCCATCATTCTCTCTGGTGGTAATGTTTAACTAGTACCAGTCAATGAAATAATTATTAGCACTCCTCTCTAAGACAGTCTCATTATATAGAGTTGGCTGGTATGGAACTCTGGAACTCACTGTAGTTCAGGCTGGCCTTGAACTTTCAGTCCTCTTACCTTAGCCTCCCACATGCTAGGATTGCAGACATTGTTATCATGCATGGTTTCTGGTAGCTATTTTAAATTTAGAGTTAGTGGTTTTACAAATTATGTGTATTGGTTACTACTTGTGGTGAACATAGATGAGTGAACACATTATTTTCCCATTATACTTAATTAATGTTGTCAGTGTTGGCATTTACCACTCCCAGGGTAGGGGGAAGGACTTTCTAGGTTGGTTTTGAAAGAGTGATCTTTTGCCCCCAACTACCTTCTGCCCCTCTCCAGGTGTATACAACCCCATGTAGTACTTTTTTTATTATTTTTACTTTTTACCTTTTTTTTTTTTAGAGACAAGGTGTCTCTGTGTAGCTCTGGCTGTCCTGAAATTTGATTTCTACACCAGGGTGGCCTCAAACTTAGAGATCCCACTGCCTCTGCCTCCCCAGGTTCTTGGACTAAAGGCCCATACCACCACTGCCAGCATAATATCACTTTTACTTTTTATTTTTTACATTTTTGGTTTTTTGAGAGAGGGTCTAATGTAGTTCAAATTGGCCTTCTAATCCTCAGGTCTTTGCCTACCAAATGCTAGATTTCAGGTATTTGCCACCATGCCTGGAAAAATGTATACTTTTGTGTATTTTTAGGATTCCCCCAAAGGATATGAAATTCTTCATTAACTCCATATGTATGAAATTTGAGGCAATTAGATATTTTGTGTGACTGATGTTCAAGTTTGAAAGGTTAAAAATAGGATTAAAGGCAGGGAGAAATGGCTTAGTGGTTAAGAGCATTGCCTGGTCTTCCACAGGGCAGGGGTTTGATTCCCATCACACACATGGCAGCTGATAGCCATCTTTAACTCCAGTTTCAAGGGATCTGTTGTCCTCTTCTGGCCACCATGACAACCAGGCATGCTCTCGGTACACAGGTGAACATACAGGCAAAACATTATACACACAAAATTTTAAAAAACATTTTAAAGTAGGATTAAATCAAGGCTAAACTTTTTGATGGTTCTTACTATAGGAGAATTTGTGTTTTCTTGTTTTGTTTTTTATCTTTTTTAAATTTTTTTTATTTTAATTTTTATTAATTACAGTTTATTCATTTTGTATCCCAGCTATAGCCCCCTCCCCCATCTCCTCTCAATCCCACCCTCCCTCCCTTTTCTTTTTCTATGCCCCTCGAGAATTTGTTTTTAATTTGTTGTTTGTTAGCTGGTAGTATACATATAATAAGCTAATAAATCATAATCAGATTGGTTCCTGAGTCTTCCCACCTAGTAGCATTCATGTTATATTCAAACTTAAACAAAACTGTGAGAAAATTATTTTCTTAATGATTAACTTGGAACATTCAAAGAAATGCAGATTGGGTTTTAGTTTGAAAATAGAGGCTAAACTTAATCACAGCTTCCAAATAAGTTGTTAATTCTGACGTATATTAGGTTTGTTATGAGGGGGATTGTAACAAGCAAGTCATTGTGAAGTGTTTTCGTGATTAGCACATTTTGTGCTGGAAGGAAATAGGTGGGAGTAGTCAGCTAGGAGCACTGGAAAGCAGCCTGACGTTGTCCCCCACAATGTTCCTTCCTATAGCAACTTCCACAAGGGGGAAAGGGTTCTCATAATGACATTTGTGGTGCATGTCCCTGGGGGTCCAGGCACTGCTGAGAGAAGTGGTGCCACTCGGATGACATGGCCATCCGAGGTCAAAGCCACGGGCTGGCTCTGTAGCTCAGTGGCAGCGTGCTTGCTCAGCATGCTTAAGTCCTGGGGTCCACCAGGTACTGGGGTGGTAGGGCGAGGACAGGATATGACAACACTGATGACACAGGGACTCAGTAGTGACTCTGGATCTTTCTTCTCTTTTTGGAATGGCTGGTGGGTGAGAAGTGTTTAATTGAGTGTGGTGCCAGAGTACCTTAACTTACTGCCGACTGCTTCCTCCCTTTCCTCTGGTTTAGGTCTGTATGGAAGATGACTTTAAACAAGGCTAGTTCTTTGATGCTTCATTGGATAGGATGGGGTCCAAATTTCTGCAATTTGTTTTGTTTTGTGGTCAAGACCTTGCCATGTAGCCCAGGCTGGCCTCAGACTTCAAGCAGTCCTCTCAAGTG
Organism: Psammomys obesus; assembly: GCF_907164565.1. NCBI lineage: Eukaryota > Metazoa > Chordata > Mammalia > Rodentia > Muridae > Psammomys > Psammomys obesus. Next base: position 6,184,495 of record NW_026596039.1, on the reverse strand, counting down.
TTAGGGCCATAGGCAGAAGCGCCATTCTCAGGACTATTTTCTTTACATCAGTTTTAAATAGCTGCCTGGATCTGTAGCACTTCTTTGAGAAAAAGAAAAACTCAGCCGACAAATCGTAAAATGTATAGAACAGAATGTAGAGGTCCTCATTAATTCTCATACTCCAAATGAATACCCTCTCTAGAAGTATCTAGGATCCATTCCTCCACCCCATATCCTGTTTGGTAAGTGGCTCTCAGAAATTCGATGGAGAGCATCATCTTTGAGAAATTTACTGCATATTGATTAATGGGTTGTTTAGCATTTGGTCCCTTTTACTTTTCTCCCCTTCTTCTGGTACTGGAGATGAAACTCAAAGCCTTAAGGATACTGTGTAAATCCTGTCTAGCTGAACATTTAACTCCAGACCAACAGTGACACAAGGATCTGTAATTAGTCACTCTTTATATCTTGGAGCGGTATATAATTTCACATCTTTTTATAACTCAAGAAATCTCAAAATACTGTGTCTAATAGCTTAATGTACATTAAGAAAATTTTACATTTTACGTAACTGTGTATGTACATATGCTTGCGTGCTTGCAGGCCAGAAACCAGCCTAGGGTGTCATTCATTCTTTAGACACCTTCCACCTTTTCTTTCATTCTGGAACTGGCCAAATAGGCTAGGTTAGCTGCTTTACACAATCCCAGCTTGCCCCAGGGATTTGCCTGTTTCTGCCTCCCCAGTGTTGGGACTGCATCTCTGTGACACAACGCCTGTTTTTGTTGATTGGTGCTTTTAAAAAATGAGGAATTTGGTAGGTTGAATTCAGATCTTCATGCTTGCAAGGTAAGCAGTACTTATCAATTCAGCTGTTTTTCCAGCTCCTTTCCTTTTCAAGTGGCTCTAGAGCTGGTGAACTAGTGATCCTCAAAGTTTAACATGAGTTCAGATCACCTGGAGGTGTGTGTGTGGGGGTTGTTAAATGAAAGACTTGGTAGGTCTGGTGGGGCCTGGGACTCTGCATTCCTGACCATCATCCAGGAGATGGTCTTGTTGCTCTCAGGATCACACTTGATGTAGCAAGGTTCTGTACTACAGTTGCTTTTATTTAGAAAAGCTTGAGTTGAATTTTCTGTTAAAAATATGGCAGTATGGCATCTTAAGTTATGAAAGTAATACATTCTTTATATATGTGTGTGTGTGTCTCAGTGGGATTCCCCCTTTTCCCCCAAGACAGGGTCTCACTGTATAGCCCTAGCTGTTCTAGAACTTGCTATGCAGACCAGGCTGGCTTTGAACTCATAAAGATCAACCTGCTTCTGCCTCCCAAGTGCTGGGATTAAAGTTGTATGCCACCATGGCCTGGCTGAAACAGTGGGATTTTTAAAGATTTTTTTTTTCTTTTACAAATGTGTTATATTTTCAAGATTTTCCATGTTTCTGCTATCTAATAGATGTCCCTAAAACATGTAAAATTTTATGATATGGGCAAGTTTGTTTAGTCTCTGCTTCCCGAGTTGTGGGATTAAAGGTGTGTGCTATCAGATCTGGCTAGTTTTAGGTTTTAGTATTAGAAACTGTTTTGTTTTGACATAGGGTCTCATGTTCATGGCTATCCTTAGAATACTGACTCTTGCTTCCACTTCTTAGGTACTGGGGTTAGAAGTGTAAGAGCTACCACTCCTGGTCTAATTTCCAAGTATTTTTAACTTTAAATTTTTGTATTTATGTGTTTGTGTATGAGTCAGTATGAGTACATGCTCACGTGTTTGTGTGTGTGTGTGTGTGTACGCGCATGTGTATATATGTGTACTTGTGTATTCATGGAGCCCAGAAGAGGACAATTGGATCTCCTGGATCTGAAGTTACAGGTGGTTGTTAGCTGCCTCCTTTGGGTTCTGGGAAACGTTTGGGTCTTCTGTAAGAGCAGCAAATGTATTAATGGCTAGCATCATTAATCTAAGCCTGGCTGGCTTAGATTAAACCCATTATATGCAAACCCAGGCTGATCTCAAACTCCCCCCCTCCGCCTCTCAGGTGTGGATTAAAAGCGCATGCTACAATGTGCAGCTTCCATGTATTTCTTTAGAAATATTCTTAGAAATAAAATTTCCGAATTAAAGGGATCATACATCACACACACACACACACACACACACACACACACACACACACACACAC
>NW_026596039.1:6157779-6182319 GCF_907164565.1 Psammomys obesus | reverse complement strand
ACACACACACACACACACACACACACACACACACACACACACACACATTCGGGCATTGTGGCTCTTGCCTTTAATCCAAAGAGGCAGAGACAAGTGGATCTCTGAGTTCGGAGTCTCTCTGGTCTACATAGTGAGTTCTAGGACAGTTAGAGCCGTATAGAGAGATCCTGTGTCCAAAAAAAGTGTATCAATACACACACACACACACACACATATATATATACACACACATGTGTGTACATCCTTGTAGTGTGTGTGCCATACTGACCTCCAGAATTTTCATCAGCAGTTTTTATCTGAATGAATGTAATAGTTGATGGTTAGTTACTTTAGGTGAAAACTATGGTGATACCTCTTTGCAGTCACAGTTTATCAAATGGAGACTCATACCCAAGTGCTGGGGAGTTGAAGATAGTTCAGTACTCACATTTAATATCTGTGATGTGTTTTAAGTATAGCGAGGGCCCTGGGGACTTGAGCCAGACCACTGCTTAATCCCTGAGGAGACAAAAGGGTTGGGAATGAAACTTCTTTAGTGCCCTAATCTGAAGTTGCATTGTGATGACATGCAAAAGTTTTCTGTTATTTAATCTCTCATTTTTGTTAGCACTTGGTTTGAAAGTTACACTGATTAATTCTGGACAGTTATATTTTTCTCTTTAAAAATAGAGTATATATAAAAATTTAATCATACAGTGTGGTTAAGTTGTCAGAACATGTCATTTTATATTGAATGTATTTTTTTTCAGTTGATGTGATAAATGAAAGTAATCAGATTGGTAATGAGTTTTGAGTGGCATTATATTTGTAATGTGATATTGGGTAGCATTTGTTAAGGATAATGTAATTGTAATTCAAGAGCCTGAATAGAGTTTTGATAAAACAATATTGGAGAATAGTAGTTAGAAAAAAGTCTTTTTCTTTTGGGCCCTAAATTATTTATCGATAGTAGGTTTCTTTGAAAAGTATAGATTTCAGATTTGTTTCTGGAAAACAGTCATCAGTTGTTTTTTCTTTAAACGCTCCCCTGTGATCCAGGCGTTGGCACATGCCTTTAATAACCCAGCACTCAGGGAGGTAGAAGCAGGCAGATCTCTGTGAGTTTGAGGTCAGCCTGGTCTACAGAGTGAGTTCCAGGACAGCCAAGGCTACACAAAGAAATCTTATCTTCAAAACAAAACAAAACAACCTCTTCCACCTGACCCCCGAAAAAAAAAGCTTCCCTGTACATTTTCACATTTGTAAAACTGTTAGACCTCCTCCTGTTGGTCGGTTGGGTTTTGAGATAGGTCCATAGACACTGATCCTCTTTCTGCCTCCCTAGTGCTGGAGTTACAGGTAGTGCTCCATCATGCTAAGCTTGAACTTTTATCAATAGAAGTTTCTGTGGGAATTATATTTTTGTAAAAATACTTATTTTTCTTTACTTGTATGTATGTATGTATGTATGTATGTATGTATGTATGTATGTATGTATATATGAGTGTAGGTGACCCTGAGAGCCAGAGGCATGGGATTTCCCTGCAGCTGAAGTTACTGTTCGTTGTGAGCCACTGGACATGGGTATTGGGAACTGAACTCCTGTCTTTTAAAGAACAGTAAGCACTCTTCTCCATTGGGCCATCTCCCTAGCCCTTTTTTTTTTTTTTTTCAATTGAGACAGAGTCTCTTGTAACTGAGGTGGCCTTGAAATCTTGATTTTCCTGTCTTTACCTCCCCAAGTGCAGGGATTACAGGCCAAGTGGGTGTTAACATAGGCAAGTCTAGATAACATTGATATTTTAAGAGACTTCAGAATGCTTACATTTACAGACAAAAATTGAAGTTCAGAAAGATGAGTAATTGCCCATGCTCATGTATATGTACTGAATGTCTAAAGCCAGCAGACTGGACCCCAGACCCTGGGATTCTGACCTTTCTACTGTGCTTCCTGTGCTCATGAGTAAGATTGATTGTTTCAAGGCTGTAATAAAGCTTTACAGTCTGTTTATGCACATTTCTACTTAACATTTGTTTTTGTTATAGAGCAGTTTGTTCCTTTATAAAATGTGTGTGTGTGTGTGTGTGTGTGTGTGTGTGTGTGTGTGTGTACTGTTTGTGGGTGCATGTGGAGGTCAGGACAGCTTTTGGGAGTTGGGTTTGGCTTTCCTCCCTATTGAGGCAGTCTTTCTCACTTCTGCTGCTCTGTGAACTCCAGAACAGCTGGCCCAGGAGCCTTGGGCAGTTCTGTCTCCACCTCCCATCTTGGGATGAGCATGAGGATTACAGATGTGCAGCACTGGTTCTGGCTTTTCATGTTGTTCCAGGGAGAGAACCCAGGTTGTCACCTGTGTGGCTAGCAATTTTACCTGCTGAGTCACCTATCTGGCACTGCAATTTTTATTCCTTTTATAGAAAAACTTGAAAATGAAAAAATGTGGAGGAGGGGTTCAGGTGGGATTGGGAGGGGAGGAGGGAGGGATCTACAGGGGGGATATAAAGCGAGCAAACTGCAACAAATAAATAAATAAATAAATAGATAGATAGATAGATAGATAGATAAATAAATAGATAGATAAATAAATAGATAGATAAATAAATAAATAAATGTGTCTAAATAAATGTGTCATTGGGAGCTGAGGTTCAATGGTGAAGTGCTTTGCTCACAAACATGAGGACCAGAATTTGAGCTCCTGCACCCATGGAGGGAGCCAGGCACTGTGGTGCTTGTAATTCCAGTGCTGGGGTGGAGAGATAGGAAGATCCCTGAAACTCATTGCCAACCAGCCTAGTCTACTTGTCTCTGGGACCCAGACCAGTGAGAGAATCTAAGGTTGTCCTAGTCTCCATATGTGTATACACGAAGATCATGCATAAATTTAAAAAGTGCTGTTAGGTACAGGTTGAAGTCTATGGAGGAAAAATCATTTATTTAAAAATTATTTTGTGTAAGTATGGTGACACAGAATATTTTCAGAGTATTTATTGAGTGCTACACTTTTGTTCTGAAAACCAGAGACACAGCTAAGAGGACAAGTAAGAGCTCTTGTTGGTAGAAAGCAGGCTTGGATATACCTTTTTTGCTTAGTTAGAAATGCAGATTCTTGACTGGTGGAAACATTCTGTATTTAGAGAGTAGAAGTGGACCTAGACACTGTTCATTTTGGTTTTTCACTTTGTAAAGTACCAGTTTTGTGTGTATATATGTATATATGAGGGCATACACAAGCTGTGGTATACATGTGTTGGTCAGGTGGTACTTTCTCTTCTTCCATCATGTGGTTTCCAGAAATTAAACCAAGGCTTGTCAGGCTTGGAGGAAAATTTTTGTATTTTTTTCCCCATCTGAGCCATCTTGCTGCCCCCCAAATGTGGCAGTTTTTAAGCATGTCTTTACTTCTTTTTATTGTGATCATAGCAGGCCTCAGTGTTTTTTGTCTATTGACTATTGAGGCTTGGCAGAAGCAAAGAGAGAAGTGAAGCCAATGAGAAACTATTATGAATGGAACATGTGGCAGCTGTACAAGGACATTGTTGGTTTCTCAGAGCTAAGCACGTGTCTATGACATTGTTCTGAGGGACTCTGTAAATATATAGCTAGAAATAAACACAAGACAGCCACTTTTGAAGGATGTAAAAAATATAATTTTCCAAATAGAGGATAAGACTAAGCAGAACATTTTTTAATCTTAACAGTTTTTTGTTTGTTTTATTTTATTTTTAAAAAGATAGTACCTTGCTGTATATTCTTGGCTCACTTGGTACTCACTGTGAGCCCAAGCTGACTTTAAACTCATCCCGCCTGCCTCAGCCTCCCAGTTTCTGGGTTTACAGGAATATGCCGCCAATACCCAGAGCTTTGAGGAAAATCAAAGTTATTTTTCTTTCTGAAAAATTTTTATAAATAATTGTTGTTGGGCTTTTTGTTTGTTTGTTTGCTTGTTTGTTTATTTGAGAGAAGATCTCTCTATGTCTCCTGACTGTCCTGGAACCTGGCTGGCCTTAGACTCATAGAGATCTGCCTGCCTTTGCCTGCTGCTATTAAAGGCATGGGCCACCATGCTAATCTTGGTAAATGAGTTTTAAAGTTCAACAGTGTGCATTTGTGCCTAGGAGATTAACTGGCTACCAGTGTAAAATTCTCTAAGTCATAAGGCTTTAATGTGTATTCACTATTCACTTAAATTATTCACAGAGGGCCTTTTTGGAACTCCTTTAAAAGTTACAGATGCTTAGGTCATTTTCTTTCCTTAGAGAGTATGCTAACATTAGGAGTCCACCTACCACTGTATTTTCTTTATGGTCAGTGTTAATGTTCCGTAGCTGAAAACTTAGAGTTTAGTGGAATGCTGATTTCCCTTGTTGGTGCAGTGATTCATCTCAAAAATATTTTGGAAAAAGCAGACATTTAATCTTTAAACCATTTTATAAGGTCATATTTTAACAAAGTACAAATAGCATTTGTGAGAAGTGTATTGTATGGGGCTGGAGAGATGGTTTGTTGGTTAAAAAGCACTTGCTAATTTTGCAGAGGACTTGAGTTTGGTTCCCAGCACCCACATGGTGGCTTACGACAGACTAATTGCAGTTTCAGTGGTTCCAGCAGTCCTTTCCAGCTTTCCTAGGCAATGGATGCATGCAGTACCATGTATATTCATGTAAACAAAGCACTCAGACATAAAAGAATCTTTTTTTTTTTTTAAGGTGTGTTGTATAGGTTTGAAAATGAACGTTGTTTTGGAAGCCAAGTATGGTGACTCAGTCTTATAAAAATCCCTGTACTTGAGAGTCTGAGGCAGGAGGATTGCTACAGGTTTGAGTTCAAACTGGGCTACAGAGTGAGACCCAAACTCTAAAAACAAAACAAAACAAAACAAAACCCAAACAAATAACCCTTAAACAAACAAATAAAATTCCAAAAAATTTAGAGATTTTTTGTGCTGAAGTATAAAGCTGTCTATTTTCAGTTCATTGTCAAAAAATATATTGTATATTGTAGGCTGGGTATTCTATGTAATTCCAGAGAAATTTTAGTTCAATTTAAAAAATTTTTGTCATTAATGAACATGTATCTTCCCCTACCTTGGAGATATTAGGCACATACTACATTTTAACTTCAACTTTAATAAGAAATATGCTAATTAATACTTTTTAGAAAAATTTTGTGTATGTGTATTTTTGTTTTGTCTTGGGACAGGATCTATAACCTAAGCTGGCTTTGAACTCCTGATCGTTTTAAGCCTAAGTTTTTGAAGGTGTGTGCCACCTCATTCCTCTGACTTCTTGAGTCACTAGAACTGCAGGTTTGTGCCATTGCTCCTAGTTACCATGAATGTCTTCCTCCCAGTTCTGCAGGTGAGATTTTATGGAAACGGGTAAGGGGACTATGTACATGGGATGCCTACTTACTTCATTGCCTGTTGGGAGTGCCTTTCACCCACATTTTATAAGATAGGTTTTATCTCTTTATAGGTAGGATATATGACTGGTTGATAAAATCTTATCAAATATTAAAATGATTTAGTCCTTTTAAATGTTAATTAAAAACCTAAATATAGCCTTTGTCATATCTCCTAAGCAGTTCCCTGACTGGTCCATAAATCTCTTAATTGCACTTGGTGCCTTGGTGGCTGTACTTTAGTCTAATTGACCTTTGTACATCCTTCATAGTCATCAGGTAAGTCCTAACCCATTGGTACCTTAGGACTGTTGAGGTAGCAGTCTTGTTGGTTATTCTGCTGATTCTACAGATTGGACTCTTTGCTGTGATTTCAGCAGTGTAAATCCCACCTCATAGAAACCTGTCTTCCGCTTTAAATCAGTCACCCAGCACTTTGTTATATTACCAGACTTTGCAGAGACTCCAGTAATTCCTTTGACCCTGCCCTCCCTTTTGTCTGATAACCTCTTTCAGATTCAGGGACCTTTTTACACTTCATTTCCCATAGTATGATATGTATGTTGAGAAAAATTGAAACCATCAGGCATAGTTTAACTGCCTCTATATCTACACATTTGTTGCTGTCTAAGCTCATTCTGGTCCCCTTTCTTCCAGTTTTAGGAGGTGTCTGTTTAGATGGTATGGTCCATCTGATCTGCTTTTCATGTTTCATTTCCTATTGTTTTACCAGAAACTTATCCCTGTCTTTCTTTGTTCTCAGTGTGAAATATGTACAGCTTTCTCTAAAAGAAAAACCTGGCCTGGGATGTGGCTCAGTTGGTAGTGCTTGTCTAGTGTGTATAAGATCCAGGTTCTATCCCCAACACCACCTAAGAAAGCAAACAGGGAATGGTGTCACATGCCTTTGATTGGGGCTAGTCTGGGATGAGGACCCTGTCTTAATAAAAAGTCTTCAATCACAAGGCTTTTGTGGTCTTTATTGAATCCTTTTCTTTTTTTCTTTTTAATATTTTTTTATTTAACTTTATTTTATGTGCATTAGTGTGAAGGTATCAGATCCCTTGGAATTACAGGCAGTTGTGAGCTGCCATGTGGGTGCTGGGACTTGAACCCAGGTCCTTTGGAAGAACAGGCAGTACTCTCAACCACTGAGCCATCTCTCCAGCCCCCAAATCCTTTTCTTTAATTGGCTTATAAAAATAATACATATTTGTGGCATGTGCTAAGTTCCCAGTTGCTTAATGTCAGTCTCCCCGCTATTTGAGATGCACTATATTTAGGGTGCTAGTATTCAACAGTTTTTATTATTTTAAGGTATATTCTGAGTTGTAGCATCAAACTTATGAGGAGGTTTTGGAATGTAACACAAGTTGGGAATCATTTGTTTTATTAATATACAGTTTTAACTATTGAGCTTAGAATATAGTGGTGTTGTGAAAGGAGCCCTTCTTCTTGGTTAAGTTCTGTTTTTTAATAATTTATAGAATGAGCAATTCCTAAAGTAACATTAAAATATTTATGCATTGAATATTTTTGATGATTTAGCTTATCTTTATTTGCTAGTCTTATACAGGGCTATTTTCTAAGAGTATACCAGAAATGATCTGCTAAGAATAAAATGCATAGTTCTAAAGCCTATGTGTTGCCTTTTTACTTGAAGAGTCCATGATGGTTGGCTATTAAATTGGAATTTTGCAGGCTGGAGAGGTGGCTCAGAGGTTAAGAGCACTGGTTGCTCTTCCAAAGGTCCTGAGTTCAATTTCCAGCAACCATTAATAAATAAAAAATCTTCCAAAAAAAAAAAAAAAAAAAACCAAACAGGAATTTTGCAGTTTTGTTTATTTTTGTTTTAGGGAGTCAGGGTCTTCACATAGCCCAGGTTGGCATGGAACTACTTGTTTCTGTCTCTGAGTATAGGCATTATTTTGAGAGTATTATAGTATGTGACAATCACACATGGCAACTGGGATCTAGTTTAAGGAAACATGTCTAAGCATTTGTATCACATTGATACTTGTGTTCATGAAGAATTAAAAACAATAGAATTCAAGTAAGGAGGATAGTTAGCTAAGATATATTTATTGAATTAAGAATTTAGACATCACAAAAGAGTTGTAACATGCTTTTGGGGACGCAAGAAGGTCTGTCTACAAGTTTCTTGTCAGTAGTCTTAAGCTATGCCCTAGTCTAGTGCTCTCTTTTCTTCACTTCTCTCTTCATCCCTATCTTTCCCTCTTTCCCTTCTTGAGACAGTCTCATGTATCCCAGACTGGCCTTGATCTCTTGATCCACCTTCCTCTACTTCCTGAATACTGTGCCTCTGCACTTATCTAATGTAATACTTATTTTATTTAAAGTTTTCTTTTTACAGTTTTATGATTTTGACACTCAGTGGTTAGTTCTCTGTACTGATTGTAGCTTTTGTTTGTTTGTTTTTATTTTTGTTGTTGTTTTAGTGCTAACAGGGATGTAGGCTAACCAGGTATATGGATCTTTTTGGGTGAATCTTTGTCTTTATGTTTTCTGGACAGCCACATTTGAAGACAATATGGAACATCATCATTCCTTCTGGTCCTTTGTGGAGCCTGGTATCTTTGTGCATATCTGAAGTCCCCATCTCCTTCATTACTGGCTTTTTTTTTTTTTTTTTTCTTTTTTGAACTATGCCTTATAGTCCAGGCAGGGCTTGAGCTTGAAACAAGCTTGCAACAGACTTCAGTGCTCTGTGATTATAGACATAGGCCACCATATTTAGCTAAACTAGCCTGTTTCTAACCAAAGACACTGACAGTTAGCAAAGTTAGAAGATACAGATTATTTATCTAGGCCAGTAGTTCTCAACTTGTGGGTCATGACCTCTTTGGGGTACATAGATATCTTGCATATTAGTAACTTATATTACAATTCATAACAGTATCAAAATTACAGTTATGAGGTAGCAATGAAATTATTTTATGGTTGGGATCATCATAACATGAAGAACTGTATTAAAGGGTCGCAGCATTAAGAAGGTCGAGAACCACTGCTTTATGCAGTGAGATATTTTGAGGTCATGTTCTGAAAGATGAATCAAGCTTTCAGAACTGAGTCTGATGTTGAGGAAGACAAAACATAGGAAAGGGCTCTGGGAAACATTGGATGGGTTCCCTATAGTAGTTGGTTTTTCCTCTTTTCCCCATAGCTCCCTGGAAATAATGACTCAGGAAACTCAAGATCATTATTTTACAAATACCTAGGCCATATAGCTAGACTCTTCTTTCACTAGCTTATAACTTAAAATAACATATTTATACTAATTTATATTCTGCCATGTGGCTGTCTACCTATGCGCAGGTACCATGTGTCCATCCTTTTCACATCTTGCTGGCTGAAGCTCATGTCCATCCTCTTCACATCTAGCTGGCTGAATCTTGTGTGCTTGTCTCTATCTCAAAATCCTTTCTGCTTGCCGGACATTCCATCTCCTACTTCCTGCCTAAGCTAAACACCATCAGATTTATTGACAGGTGCTACATCCATACAATACACAAGATATTCCTTATACAGCTCCCAAAAGGCCTGAATTTTAAGAATAAGAACAAAACAGAAGTAGATCAGTTTATATATGGAAGAAAACCCAGCCTTTAATCTCTTGTTTTCCACTGGATTAATAATCTGGGATTCCTAATGTTGGTATTATGGCTGCCTGCTAGAAGTAGGAGTAATCCCTTTTGAATACCAGTATCAACAGTCAAGTGGTTTATAATTTATACAGCGACCAGAATTTAATGGAAAACAAAAACAAAAACAACTTAGATGGCCAGATGTAACTGAAAACCAATAGGAGATGGAGACTGTAGAAACATAAAGGATAGACAGGTATGGTGGCTCACGCCTTAATCCCAGCACTCGGGAGGCAGAAGCAGGTGGATCTCTGTGACTTCGAGGCCATTCTGGTCTACAGAGGAAGTCCAGGACAGCTAGGGCTACACGGTGAAACCTTGTCTCAAAAAACAAAAACAAAAGAAACACAGGGTATAGAAATTTTCAAGGACTTAAAATATACCTGTTATTCATGTGTTAGAAAAATTAAAAACTAAGTTGGCAGGTTTTGTGTGTGTGTATACCTAAGCCTTGTATGTACTAGACAAGTGCTCCAACACTGAACTATGTCCTCAGCACTAAATTGAAAACTTTTTATAAGAGTCATGAAATGATAAAGAATTTTAGAACTGAAGACAGAGAAACTAAATATTAAGTGTCAGTAGGTACTTACTGGCCAAATGGCTTAGTATCAGTACAGGCACTTGCTGCCAAGCCTGATGACTGGAGTTCCAGAGTCCCTGAGACTCATGTGATGGAGAGACCCCAATCTTGAAAGTTGTCCTCTGATCTCTGCTGTACACATGCTATGACATGAATATGCCCCTCAATCACTAATGTAATAGGGAATTTCAAGTCAGTGGGTGGATTTAGGAACATACATTAGGCTGAAGAAAGACATCGAATATAGAATGTAAGTCAGAGGAAAACTCTACACCAAGGTGTTGACAAAAAGATGGGATGCTGTTGTTAAGTATACAGAATTCAAGTTTTAGAAGAGTTCTGAGAAGAATAAGCAGAAAAAAGTTTTTAACAAGAAGTTGTCTGAGAAGTCTCCAAACTAATAAAAACCATGAAACTACAAATTAAGGAAACTTTATCATCATGAAGCAGAAAAAATACAAAGCAAACACTAGCCGTTACATTATAATGTAACACTGCTGAAAGCTGTTGTGAATGCTATTTCATTCCTAGGGGAACATGCACAAACATCTTATTCCACATAGGAAACTGACAGAACGTGGTAAACCAATGAGTTGGTTGGCGTGTGTTTAATTTTATGCATATGAGTGTTTTGCATGTCTGTCTGTACACCACTTGTATGTTTGTTGCCTACGGAGGCTGAAGAGAGCACTCACTAGAACTGGACCCACAGACGATTGTGAGCTGTGGTGTGGGTGCTGGGGGTCTAAAGGAAGATTCTCCAGAAGAGCAACCAGTGCTCTCAACCATTGAGACGTCTCTTCAGCCCCAGATCAGTAAATGTTATTGGGGCCACTTACAGGAGTGTGGGTGAAGGTTTGCTTACAGAAGCAGAAATGACTCAAAGACAGCTGAATCAGCAAAGCCCACTCCTTCATAGGTGCCAGCCCACAAAATCTGTAAACCTGTTGAGGCAGCTCAACAACTGAAGAATGTTTTTTCTAGGTAGCTCAGTTAGTTGGTCTCTGCCTCTTCTAATTTATCTGAGTGTTTCTTGGCAGTCATTACTGTTTATACATGCTGGGGAGGGAGGGAACCTAGTAAATCTGGTCAGTTTCAGAGACTTCCTGAAGTCTTTGAGTTTACTTCTTGCACTTAATACCTTTTTTTTTTTTTTTAATTGAGGTGGTAACTCAGGAAGGCCTAAAGTGAGATATTTCTGTCTCTGCCCTGGGGTTACTGAGATTGCAGTCTGGTCAGTGCTGTTCATTTTAAATGGCAATTAAAGATGTTTTAAAATTACTTATAAAGTACTTGTGAGTTTTGATTGGGTCTTACTTATTTATTATTTAAAACAACAGCAAAACACACACAGAAAAACAAGGCCTTACCATGTAACTCTGGCTGGCCTGGAACTCACAGAAATTTGCCTACCTCTGCTGGAATTTAAAGTGTGCACCACCATGCCTAACCATCTATAATTCAGTTTACTGGATTAATATTTTTAACATTGTTTATATACTTAATATTGTTTTTAATGTTTATAAATTCTCTTTTTCTTTTCATGGACAGTTACATACCATCTATAAAATACAGGTTTTTGTTGGTTTTTTTTTTTGTTTGTTTGTTTGTTTTGAGTCAGGGTTTCACTGTGTAGTTCTGACTGTCCTGGAACTTGTTCTGTAGTCCAGGCTGGCCTCCAACTCAGATCCATTTGCCTCTGCCTCCTGAGTTTTGGGATTAAAGGAGTGTGCCACCACCGCCGGCTTACATTTGTTTTTCATTCTTTTTTTTTTTTTCTGTTTTTTTTTCATTCTTACTTTTGAAAATTTAAAATTTAGGTTGGAGAGATGATTCAGTGGTCAAGAAGACTTGTTCTTGCAGAGGACCGGGGTTCAGTTCCCAGCACTCATATGGTGGCTCACAACCTGTACCTCCAGTTGCAGAGGATCTGATGTCTTCTTCTAAACTGGACACACACACACACACACACACACACTGGACACACACACGTAACTAAAAATATGAGTAAAAAATTACAAAAGATGGCCATCTAAACTATATCACTTAAGCCACTGTAGAGTATGCCTGTAATACTAGCAGTTGGGAGTCTGAGACAGGAGGGAGGATCATGAATGAGTTCAAGGGTAGCCTCAGCTATACAATAAGACTTCATCTCAGTAAGAATAATAGCAGCAGAGGGCTGGAGGGATGGCTCAGCAATTGAGAACACTGGCTGCTCTTCCAGAGGGCCTGGGTTCAAATCCCAGCACCAATATGAAAACTCACAACTGTATATAACTTTAGTTCCAGGGGTATACATACAAAGGTGGTTAAAAACGGTAATAGAAGGGAAAAAAAATAGGGCTGGCAAGATGGCTCAGCAGGTAAAGTATTTGCTGGTCAAGCTGACTTTGGGAGTTTGATCCCTAGAATTCACAGTGGGAGGAGAGAACTAACTCCCCCAAATTGTCCTGGCCACATGTACATTAAAGCACATATGCACCTACATTCACATTATATACATACAACAACAATAAAAACTTTTTAATTTTTAAGATTTATTTATCTTATGTGTGTTTTGCTTGTTTGTATGTATGTGCCCCACATGTGTGCTTGTTGTCTGCAGAGGTTAGAAGAGCAGCATGTACACTAAGCCATTGCTTGAGCCTTTTTTTTTTTTTTTTTTTCTATTTTCTGTTTTTGAGACAGTCTCACCATGTAGCCCTGGCTGTCCTGGAACTTGTTCTGCAGACCAGGCTGCCCTCGAACTCAGAGATCCACCTTCCTCTGCCTCTTGAGTGCTGGGATCAAAGGCATGCACCACCACCTGGCTCTTTAGCCATTAAAAAAAGTTTTAATGTATAGTGTGTGTGTGTGTGTGTGTGTACATTAGGTACTTTTCTGTTGCTTTGATAAAACACCATGACCAAAGGCAACTTAAAGAAGAGAGGGTTTATTTTCACTTATGGTTCCAGAGGGATGTGAGTTCATCATGGAGGTGTGGCATCAAGTGGCAGACATGGCTGCAGAAACAGATGTAAAGCAGAGAGACCAAACTGGAAGTAGGGCAAAATTATACTCTCAAAGTATACCCCAGCAATGTATTTCTCTAGCCAACCTGCACCTCCTAAACCTCCCCAGACAACACCACCAACTGGGGACTCTATGTGTTCAAATACCTGGGTCAGGGGAGGGCAGTTCTCATTCAAACCACCACTGATTGTGTGTGGGTGTAGGCGTGCACATGCCACACTGCCTGTGTGTGAAGGTTAGAGGACAGCTTGCTGGAATTGGTTCTCCTTCCGTGTGTGTTCTAGGGATGGAACTTAAGCAAGAGGCATTACCTTCAGAATAGTCTGGTTAGTGCTGGATGGCCATTCTTTGGATATTAATATGATTATACACACACAGGCATATTTTGTATATTTTCTTTTTGGTTAGTTGTTTTCAGTTAGCATGTGTTTTGTTATGACATTTTCATTGTGTGTTTTTTTTTTCTTGTTTAGACCAATTTTGAGAGAGGCATTCATGATGCACTTAGTACAGTGCATTCTCATTGAGAACTAGTATCTATTGTAGTAAATATACCATAATTTACGTGTTTGTCTTTCTGCTATATGTTGATGGACATGGTCCATTTTCATAATAATCTTTTTCTGCACTTTTTTTTTTTTTTTTTTTTGAGACAGGGTTTTTCAGTGTAACAGAGCCATGGCTGTCCTGAACTTACTTTGTAGACTAGGCTGGCCTCAAACTTACAGAGATCCGCCTGCCTCTGCCTCCCAAGTACTGGGATGAAAGGCGTGCACTGCCATACCTGGTGCATGTTCTTACACATATATCCCAGTATGCTTTTCTAGTCATGGAACTTTGGGTTCATAGTGTACATTAAAAACATTTTTCTTTTCTTTTCTTTTCCTTTCCTTTCCTTTCCTTTTCTTTCTTTCTCTCTTTCTTTTTTTTTCTTTTTTTCTCTCTCTCTCTTTCTTTTTTTGAGACAGGGTTTCTCCCTGGCTGTCCTAGAACTTACTGTGTAGACCAGGCTGGCCTGGAACTCACAGAGATAGATGGGCCTGTCTCTGTCTCCTGGGTGATGGGATTAAAGTGTAGCAACGTGCTGAGTTTATAGTATGCTGATTTTTAATCTGACAGTATTGCTGACCTGTTTCCAAGTTGGTTGTGTCAGTTTAGGTTGTTCTAGGCGGTATTTGAATTTGCCTTTCGCTCCATTTGTTTGCCGTTGGTTGGCATGGCTAGTTATTTGATTGTGATTTTAGGGTTTTCAGTCTAGAATGGGCACCGTCTTGTGTCTTTTATTATTGATAAAATAATAAAGATCTTTTGTAAGGATCGGTTTTAAGTCTTGACAACTTGTATATTAGATTATCTTTTTTACTGACTTATAGGTGTTGTTTATGTATCTTTCATATATTTGTTTGGATATATACTGAGTACGTATGTGCTGCAGGTAGCTTCTAACTTACTAATGATGTTACTGTTTAAATGCTGTCTTTCTTTTGTTTTTAACTTTTGTTTTAGATAAGGTCTTCCTATAGAGCCCAGGCTGGCTGCTGTGAGCTCATGATCTTCCAGTGCCCCAAGTACTGGAATCACAGACCTGTACCAACACACCACAGTTTTTCTATGATACCTTGTTAAACAAGTTATTTCTTTTTCTTTGCCTCTCCACGCAGTTGAAGTAGTAGAATTTAAATAATATTTTCCTTTATGGTTTGTTGTTTTCACCATTCTTTTTTAAGGAAAGCTTTTCTTTATCATTAAGTTACGCAGTTGTTTTCATGTGCTAGACCTTCCTTCCACATTTAGTAACTCATTATGGATGCTCAGTTATTCTAACAATTTCTTGAGTATTGACACTTCTTGAGACAAATGCATAATCTGTGTCTCTGTGGTCTGTTTCTGGACTCTTTGTCTAGCAGTGTCTTTTCCAGACAGAGGATTCTTAGTCTAGATTTAAGTGCTGAGTAAGACCTCAAACCAGAAGCAGCAGGGGCTGGTGATTCCCAGCACCCATATGTTGGCCGTAACTCCAGTTCTAGTGGACCTCGCTTCCTCTTCTGGCCTCTGTGGGCACCAGTCACACACATTGTGCACAGACACACATGCAGGCATTCACCCATGTACATAAAATGAAAAAACAAAAAAACAAAAAAACAAAAACAACCGAGCAAAACCTAGTTTAAAAAGAGACCTACTTTAATAAGGGAACTCAGAAAATTTGAAAGTAAAAGATGGGGAAAAGAAGCAAATTCTGAGAATTCTGAATTTACTGATAAAAGACGACAGATATATAATGTAAGGAGAAACGAGAGCAGTTTCATTTTCTTGGGAAGAACTAGGTGTCTCAGTTTACTTTCGGGCATTGCTAGGCACAGGGCCTTTATGCTATTCTTCCTTAGTGGCTTTTAAAACTCAAGCCTGTGGACCACACCAGAGATTTGCCTTCCAGGATGGCCATAGCCTTTCTATCTGTCCCTGGACCCCTGGAAATTTTCTTCTTTCTTTTTTTCTCTCCCCTCCCTTCCTTTTCCCTTCCTTCCTTTTTTAAGACAGTCTTTGACTATATAGCCTTGTTGGGCTTAGAACTCTGAGTAGATGAAGCTGGACTTGAACTCAGAAAATCCATCCATCTTTGCCTCCCAATTTCTGGGATTAAAGGCATACACTACCATGCCTGGCTGGAATTTTTTTTTATTGAGGTGTAAGTAATTTGCTGTGTTTTTTCTTCCTCTTCCTCCTCCTCTCCCTCTTGTTCCTTTTTCTTTGACAGGATCTTGCTGTGTAGACTGTGCTGGCCTCAGACTCACAGAGATTCACCTGCCTCCCTAGTACTGAGATTAAAGGTATATGCCACCACACCCAGCCTACTATATATTTTTTTCATCTGTCGTATTTTCAGACATTTGTGGGAGACTCCATCCCCACCCTTTGTCCCTGGTTGTATTGTCTGTACTATTAGTCTTTCAGAGTCCTCTGTTGCCTCAGGTGCTGGGATGAACCCACAGTATGTGTATGGTAGGCAAGTGCTAAGCCCCCAGCCCTCTCACAGAGTTTGAAGAGCACCCCTCAGGATTAGAGAGATGGCTCGGGGGTTAAGAGCACCTACTGCTCTTACAGAAGACCTAAGTTTGGTTCCAGCAAGGTGGCTCACAACTGCCTATTACTCCAGTTCCTGACCTCTTGTGGATTCTGTGGGCTCCTGCACTCACAGGCACATGCTCCAACATACATATAACTTAAGTAATTCAGGAAACCACTTGTCTTTGTAGGAAGACTACTAGTCCTATGCCTAATGATTGCCTATGGCATTGGGTTATAGATAATTTCTTATCCTTATGTATCTTTCATATTTGTGCAAACAGCACGAGTTTCATAGCTCATAAGTTGTCCTTAAGATCCTCTGAGTAATATGCTTCTTTTTCTTTTGTTGCAGGTGGTGCGGTTGTGTCAAAACCCAAAGCTGGCCCTCAAAAACAGCCCGCCTTATATCTTAGACCTGCTGCCTGACACCTACCAGCACCTTCGCACTGTCTTGTCAAGATATGAGGGGAAGATGGAGACACTTGGAGAAAACGAGTATTTCAGGGTATTCATGGAGAATTTGATGAAGAAAACTAAGCAGACTATAAGTCTTTTCAAGGAGGGGAAAGAAAGAATGTATGAGGAGAATTCTCAGCCTAGGTAATGGAGACATACTACACAAATATTAACTCAGGTCTGTGACTGCCAGAATGATAATGCTAGAATTAGTTGAGTTGCTATGAATTTTGTTTTAATGGGAGTAGAAAGCTCACATTTGATATAAAATGTCTTGGTAGACATCTGGCCATTATTGGGTCAGATAGACTTATCTGTGAAAGAAAGAGTGATTTACACTTATGAAAAAGGCTGCAGGCAGTAGACCTTGGAATCCCTAAAGATAACAAGTTTGTGGGTAGATGAGAATTTGAAAGAGGTTAAGCTGAGGTTGGGAGAAAAGATGAGATCTTAGCAGAAGCCGCAACAGCTTGATAAATCACAAGGGTCAGATAAGGGAAAAAAGCTAGTGCTTAATTCCTTTTTGTTCTTAATTTTTAAAAATGCATGTGTGCGTGTGCACACAGGCATGTGTAAGGGTTCTCTCCCTTCACCATGTTGATTTTGGTTATTGGACTCACACCATCAGACTTGGCAGCAAACATCTTTACCTGATGAACCATTCCTTCAGCCTCTGTTTTTTTGTTTTGTTTTAATAAAGAAAATTGAACTGACATTTTCTTTATGTGTAAGAATAATTTTTAACTAGAATAACTAAAGGCACATGCACAGTGCCTGTCCTCCTCTGGTGTTGGGGATAGACCGAGGGCCTCATGCTTGCTAGGCAGCTGCCTATCATCAAATGTAATTAGTAGCTGTTGTAAATTCCTGCCAGAAAAGAACGTAACTAGCTGTGGGTTCTCTCCAGTTGGAAACAAATATTAACTTACCTGGAACAGATAATATAAATTCTAGTCATTCTTTTCCTCCTAAATGCTGAGGATTAAAGCCAGGCCTGTGAGTACTAGGCAAGTACTGTACAGCTGGGCTATATTCCCACATCTCCACCTGGAATGATTTATTTCTCTTCTCCCTACCCTGGTTATTTTGAGCCAGGGTCTCACTGTGTTTCTGAGGCTAGCCTGAAATTCTTCCCTTATAGCCCAGGCTAGTCTGAAACTCATGATCTTTTTGTCTCCGTCTTCTGAGTTATTGGGATTGCACCATGTTTTGCTGGAGTAAATTTTTTTTTTCCAGTTTTGGATGGACTCATAGTGTACTCCAGGGTGGCATATATGTATCCTGGGCTGGTTTTGGAAATGTGTACTTTAAAAGAGTTTGTCCTGGTTTCCTTTCTACTGCTGCTCTCCTGGCTCAGTCTCTCAAGTGCTGGATGCAGTAACTTCTTCCTGAGGAGTACCGACTTGATTAGAAGCAGCACTTAGGAAAGGCGTCAGTTGCTGTGCTGTGCTGTCCCTTAGGAACCTCAGTCCAGGTGTCCTTGTACTCTCTTGCTCTTTTGGCTTTGTTGGCTTAGATTTTGGCAATTCTAGATTAATTTTTTCCATATCATTTTACCTTTACTGTAGCAAATTACTCAGATATAATGTAGATGGTCTTTTCTTTTTAGAAACGTTTCTAGTGAACAAATTCAGTCTATCTTACTTTTGGTTTACATGCAGATTTATTCCTACTAAATGTTTAGGTTTCTTTGGAATTGTTAGAATAAAATCTTAAGGGCAGGGGAGATGGCTCAGTGGGTAAAATCTTCAGTGCTTGCTGGGCACTGTGGTGCACACATTTAATCCCAGCACTCAGAAGATAGAGGTAGGTGGATCTCTGTGAGTTTGAGGTCAGCCTGGGCTACAGAGTGAGTTCCAGGACAGCCAGGACTACACAGAGAAACCCTGTCTCAAAAAACAAACAAAAACTTCAGTGTTGGAGAGTAGTAGAAGTAGAGAGAACCCAGGGGCCTTCAGCAAGGCTAGTTTAAAGGTGGTGGGCTCCAGGTTCAGTGACAGACCCTGTCCACACACATACACACACGCACAAACACGAACACGTGTGTTCGCGCACACAAACACACACAGACACATGGAAGTGATTAGGTCCAAACACACATGTGTATAATATGCATACATATACATGAGACTTTAAGTCATAGAGCACTGTCATAGCATGCACAATACCTGGGTTCAAGCTCTACTTAATCATTTGATATTTGTTTCTTTTTTCAGTACTAGTGATTAAAGTATTGTAGTTTGCTTTAAAAATCAACTTGTTATTAAGTAGCAAAACTTGAAATGTATTTACCAGTTATTATAAGCTAGACTCTGTCTAATTTTAGGAGATGAGAAGGTACATTTATGTTGAAATATGTAATGTGTCAAGGATTATATATATGTGTACACACACAACGCAGTTTTTCCTGTTGGATGGCATCAGAGATGAACAGAAAATGTGAGTCTGAGCTAGATTTCGAAT
Organism: Psammomys obesus; assembly: GCF_907164565.1. Classification (NCBI taxonomy): domain Eukaryota; kingdom Metazoa; phylum Chordata; class Mammalia; order Rodentia; family Muridae; genus Psammomys; species Psammomys obesus. The sequence continues at coordinate 6,163,691 of NW_026596039.1, read as the reverse complement.
GATGAGTAGGAATAGTCAAGGCCAGTGGTTCTCAACCTGTGGGTCATGCACGACCTCTTAGGGGTGTTGAATGACCCTTTTCATAGGGATAACATATCAGATAGCCTACATATCAGATATTTACATTATGATTCGTAGGGCAATATTACAGTTATAAAATAGCAATGAGGAGGACTTTGCAGCCAGTCCTGAAGATACCTGATAAAACAGGGTCAGATGAAGGGGGAGGAGGTCCCCCCTAATCAGTGGACTTGGAAAGGGGCAGGGAGGAGATGAGGGAGGGAGGGTGAGATTGGGAGGGAATGAGGGAGCGGGGATATAGCTGGGATACAGAGTTAATAAAATGTAACTAATAATAAAAATAAAAAAATAGCAGTGAAAATAATTTTATGGTTGGGAGGTCACCACAATATGAGGAACTGTATTACAGGGTCATGGTTGCAGCATTAGGAAAGCAGAGAAGTCAGCCTTTAACACACTAGCAAGAACCTGTGGACTGTATGTTTAAAGAATGTGGGAAGTCTGGTTTGGCTAGAATTACAGGGTTAGATGAGGGGAAGTACAGGTTGGAGTCAATGTTTAAGGACTGGTTTTGACTCTAGACTGTCTCTTACATATAATCAGTTGTCTAGAACAGTTTCTATCTTTTTTTTTTTTTTTAAGAGCATTACTTGTTTTTCATATATATGTATTTTGGGGGTATTGTCTCTGAGGTGGGCTTTTGCTGTATTATTTAGGCTGCTCCAAATTCTGGGTTCAAGTGGTCCTTCTGTTTCCCCTCCCTGAGGAACTGAAAATATAAGCATGCTACTGTTGCCACCTAAGTACATTTAAAATTTTTTAAAATACATTTGTTTTTTTTTTTTTTAAAGGTTTACTTATTATTTATACAACATTCTGCATTCACACCAGATCTTACTATAGACGGTTTTGAGCCACCATGTAGTTGCTGGGAATTGAACTCAGGACCTTTGGAAGAACAGTGAGTGTTCTTAACCTCTGAGCCATCTCTCTAGCCCCATTTGTTTTTATGTGTATGTACAGATACACATACAAGCACGGGTGGTGTAGTGTGTTTCTGTGTGTAGGTTGAAGTATATTTTGCTGAGTTGGTTCGTTCTTTCTACCATGTGGGTTCCAGGATCAAATTCAAGTCATCAGGCTAGGCAGCAAGCCATGAAGCTTCGTAGTAAGTGTCTTTATACACTGTGACATCTTGTCAGCCCTAAGAGCGTTTATATAATGAAATGGAAACTGCATTCTTTTCTTCTTAGAGCATACTGAACAGTGCTTGGTGTTTGCTTTCTTTAATGATTGTCTTAGGGTTTCATTGGCTGTGAAGAGACACTCTGACCATGGCAACTCTTATAAAGGACAACATTTAATTGGGCTGGCTTACAGTGTCAGAGGTTTAGTTCATTATCATTGTGGCGGAAAGCATGGCAGCATGCAGGCCGACTTGGTGCTGGAGAAGTAGCTGAGAGTTGTACATCCAGATCGGCAGGTTGGATGCGAAAGTCACACTAGGCCTGGCTTGAGCATTTGAGATCTCAGAGCCCACCCCCTAGTGACACACTTCCTTCAGCAAAGCCACAGCTACTCCAACAAGGCCACACCTCCTAATAGTGCTATTCCCTATGGACCCATGGGGGCCGTTTTTCTTTCAAATCACCACAATGACTGAGAGCCATTATAAAACACTAGCTAAGTAGATAAACTCTGATGCCAGTCAGTTTTAATCTTTTCTTAGCCTTTTTTTTTTTTTTCAAGCTATGTGATTTTCATTTCCTTATCTAGACAGTGAAATAATAGTGCTATCATTGTGGGTTTTGGAGAAGGGTCTCTTGTATGCCAGGCAGACCTTAAACTCACCATATAGTGGAGAGTGACCTTGAACTTCTCTGATCCTTCTGTCTGCCTCTTGTGTTCTGGGGTCATAGGCACACACTAACACACCAAGTTTATGTGGTGCTGGGGATCTAGCCAAGGGCTTTGTGCAATCTGGGCAAGTTCTACCAAGTCGCTGACCTAGACTGTTTACACAGTGGCCTCAGCATCCTACACTCTCCCAGTAGTGGGATAAGGTTCTTACTTCTGACCAGCACTTGTTACTTTAGCCATTCTGCAGGGTGTAAAGTAGTATCTAGAGGTTTTAAAATACATTTTTCTAGTGAATAATCTTTTCATGTGCCTCTGTATCTTCCTTGAAGAAATACTTATTAAAATTCTTTGTTTTTTTTAATTTAAATTTTGCTTTGCTTTTATTTATGTATATATTCTCATTGTGTGGTACCCTGAGGGAGTTGGGTCCTCCAAAGCTGGAGTTACAGGCAGTTGTGAGCCATCTTGATGTGACTGACCAAACTCAGGTCCTTTGGAGGAACAGGAAGTACCTTAACAAAGGAGCTGTCTCTCCAGCTCCCTGTTCTTTTGTTATTTGGTTTTTGATACATCCTTAGAATTGAATATGTAGCTGAGGATGACCTGGAATTCTTGATTTCCTGCCTCTGCCTCCCAAGTCGTACAGTCAGAGGCATGAACCAAATAGAAAAGATGTTACTGTCTTTTTGTTGTTCGTTTGCTTGTTTTGAGATGGGGTTTCCTGTGTAGACCAGGCTGACCTGAATGCTGGGATTAAAAGTGAGCCACCACATGCCTGACCACAGTTCTAACACCTTCTGCTCATTTTAAAATTGTTTTTCTTTCCCTATTGAATTGTAAAAGTTTTTTGTATAGGCTGGCTACTAAACTAGTATCATATCATATGTGCTGGAAAAATGATTTGTAAGTTTTTGCTCCCATTCTGTATGTCTTTTCACTTTAATAATAGCTTCTGAAACAAAAGATTTAAGCTTTGGTGAAGTCTATAGTACTTTGTACCTATAAGAAGCCAAGCAAGTATAGTGGTCTATTATCCCAGCATTCTGGAAGCTGTAACAGGCTTGACTGTGAATTCAAGGCCAAACTGGACTGCATGGTGAATTCTAGGACAGCCTGGGCTATAGAGTGAGACCCTGTCTCCAAACTCCTTTCCCTTCTTATTGCCTAATTTAAGCTCATAAAGATAATGGCTCTGTTTTGTTGTTGTTGTTTTTCTTAAAAGTTTTAGTTCTTGTGTTTAGGTCTCTCTCTTTTTTTTTTAAGATTTACTTATTATTTATACAACATTCTGCCTGCACACCAGATCTTACTATAGATGATTATGAGCCACCACGTGGTTGCTGGGAATTGAACTCAGGACCTTTGGAAGAACAGTGAGTGTTCTTAACCTTTGAGCCATCTCTCCAACCTGTGTTTCGGTCTTTGATTATGAGTTCACTTATTTATTGTAGTCTTTGTTTAATGAAGTAAAGGTCCAGGTCCAGATTCATTCCTTGGCATATACATATCCTTCTGTCAAAGTACCGTTTGTTAAAAAGACTGTCCTTTAATTATTTGTTCTTATCAGAAGTAAGTTGACCAGCTTTTAGTCCCAGCACTCAGGAAGGCAGAGGCAGGCAGATCTCTGTGAGTTTGAGGCCAGCCTGGTCTATAGAATGAGTTCCAGGATAGCCAGAGCTACACATAGAAACTCTGTCTCAAGACACCAAAAATAAAATAAATTGACCATAATGTAAGGGTTTATGTCTAGATTTTGAATTCCATTAGTAACTCACAAACCTGTCCTGATGGTGGTGTTATACTAGTTAGTAGAATTTTGAAATCATCAAATGTTAGTTGGGGCTGTAAAGATGACTTAGCAGTTAGGCCCTGCAGTTAGAGCCCATGTTGCTTTTCCAAAGGACCAGTTAGGTTCCTAACACCCATGTTGGGTAACTCACAAGTACCTCTAACTCCAGATCCAGGGTATCTGACATCCTTTCTGGGTTTTGGACAATGTACTTACATGTATAAACACATACATATACACATAGTTGAAATTTTTAAGCCAGTAATTTGAAATGTAAATTCCCATTAACAGAATAGACAGGGAGAGAAAGGAAGAATATTCAGTCAAATATCATGGATTTCATCTATAATCTACGATCAGGTTGCCAGTTTCTTTGAAAAGAATATATAGAAATCTGGTTGGTGTTGTGTTTAATGTGTAGTTCAGTTTTTTAAGTTTTTGGAATTAAGTTTTGGAACTTTTTTAAGTTCTTGGAATTCATCAACATGGGCCTTCTTTGCTTTTATCTCTTTCCTTTCTCCAGTGATGTTTTGTAGTTTTCATTGTGCACATCATTTTCTTTTTTTAAGCCTGGATAGTCCCAGGCAGTCTCCCATCTAACTCTTAACAGTTGTGTGCATCTTTTAAACCTTGGTTCAGTCAACTGCTTGACTCTAGCATCAAAGTGAAATTGATGTTTACTTACACATGATTCTTGTGCTCTGTCACTTTGTTATTCGGTGGGCTCCTTGAGCTTTCTTAGAGCTTTGTTATTCGGTGGGCTCCTTGAGCTTTCTCAGAAAAAGAGATCATGCTATTTACTAACAGATACTTTTACATGGATTTCCATCCTGGATGTGTTGGTTTTTTTCTTGCCTACTTCTGCTGGCAGTGTTTATGTCAACTGAAGGTGTGTTGAGTAAACATGGCAAGAGTACATCCTTGTTCCCGGGGTTAGGAGGCAACTTTGTAATTTCTCACAGGTTAAGAATGGAGCTGGATTCTTAGAGATGCCTTTTCTTGGGTTGAGAAAATTTTCCCTGCTCTGGTTTGTTGAGTTTATTTGGCTTGTTTTTGTTTTTGTCTTAACTCTTATGGGTTTTACAGACTTGTGCTTCATCCTAATGTGATTCTCTTTCAGGCATAGGAGAGTTTTAGTTAAATGAAATGCAGTAAAAGAATCTTGATCAAAGACTAGTTTGAATAGCTTACACCAAAGTAGAGGTTTATCTCCTTGTAGAGTCTCAGAAAGGTGTAAGCCTCAGGTACAGCTAACTGCAGGACTGAAATTTTGCCAGGGCCCATTTCTCAGCCATTAGCTCTCCTTGTGTGACTTCCACCCCCTCAATGCACATTAGATACACATTGCAGAAAACTGGCTTTCTCTTTTTTAGAAACTGTTGCTAGAGCATGAGGCTGACTCTCAGTTGTGTGGTTTGCTTCACCAGTTTTGGGTTCTTAGTAGAGAAGTGTTCACTCGGGGTACTTCTGGCAGCACCCTTAGTTATGGTTTTGACTTTGGTGAAGTATGGAGTAATTGATTATGCCTGAGTAAAAGGAGAAGGGGAAAAGGAAAAGGGGATAGTTATAGAGTATAACTGAGTTTATTAAATTATTCTACTTTTTATGTTATCAAAACTTTGCTTATCTTATAATTTGGAAAAATTCAGACCTAACTGAAAGCTCGTCTGCTAAGTACTTGGTAGAAGATTAAGGGAGCTCTGAGTGCTTTGTGTAGCACTGCTCAGGAACAAGATGAAGTAGGGAGTAGCATAAAGACCCTTCCCTCAAGAAGCTTATTGATTTTGGTTCTCTCTTTTCTTAATAGCTTGCAAAGCAAACTTTTTTTTTTTTTAAACAGGGTCTCACTATATAGGTCTTAGCTGGCCTGGATGGAACTCAGAGATCTGCCAAGTCTCTGCCTCCTGGATTAAAGGAGTGTGCCACCACACCTGGCTCAAAGCATATTCCTTATTCTACTCTTGACATTTTTCTCCAGAGGAATTAGTGGTATTTCACAAACTGGACAGTGTTTGGACATTTATTTCTGCTAGTGCCCTTCAGAACATGTGCTAAATGCTACTGATAGATAATGAACTATAGTTATCTCTGTGTGTAAGTGTGATTTCTAGTTATATTGGGAACATTTTTCTTGCATTTTGAAAAAAAATGAGAACATGTGCCTGTGTCCGTCCGTCCTTCCCCTTCCTTCCTTCCTTCCTTCCTTCCTTCCTTCCTTCCTTCCTTCCTTCCTTCCTTCCTT
>NW_026596039.1:6133993-6157769 GCF_907164565.1 Psammomys obesus | reverse complement strand
CTTCCTTCCTTCCTTCCTTCCTTCCTTCCTTCCTTCCTTCCTTCCTTATGTTGTTGGTTTTTCAAGAAAGGGTTTCTCTGTGTAGTCCTGGCTGTCCTGGAACTCGCTTTGTAGACCAAGCTGGCCTCAAAATCAAAGAGATCCACTTGCCTCTGCCAAGTGCTGGGATTAAAGACGTGCACCACCGTGCCCAGTGTGCCTGTGCCTTTTCAACTTCAGAGAGAGATGATCATGACCAGCTTTTAATGGAAGGGATAGATACAAAGAAGTGGGCAAAATCTGTTGTTTTAAAGGTAGCACACCAGGACTAGTGGAATGGATAGGTTTCTGAGTCGGACCAAGTAGATAGTACAGTGGAACGCCACTGAAAGGTTTTAAACAGGAGCAAGACATGTGACCGGGTTGGTATTTTACAATGATGGTATCAGTTGCTATCTGTAAAATAGATAAAGGTTTGTGGCACTGGCAATAATGGAAGTAGACAAGGGAGGAGGAAGTTGAAAGATCCACCTGCCTTTGCCACCCAAGAGGTGGAATTAAAGGCATGCACTATCATACTTGGCCAAATTTGAAATTTTATGAGCCATTCAAAGAGAGGTTAAATAAGCAATTGGAAATGTGATTAGGATTTGGGGCTCAGAAGGGAGACTTAGAATAGAGAAAGAAATTGGGTTCAGGGGTTCTTTAAAGTCATGAGAGTAGACAGTTTTAATCTGAAAGAAGGGGAGCTGGTGAGATTGCTCAGTTGGTCAATACTCAGTATCTATGGAAAAGGCCATGGAAAAATCCTGGGGATGGGGAGGTAGAGACATCTGGGTCCTAGTTAGAGACTGTCTCAAAAAAATAAAATGGATGAGTTGGGCATGGTGTTATGTGCCTTTAATCACAATATTCAGGAGGAGGCAGTGGATCTCTGTGAGTTGGGGGCCGACCTGGGCTACATATTAAGACTGTCTCAAAAAAACAAACAAACAAAAACAAAAAACCAGGAAGGAAAGAAAAGAAAGATGGATCCCTAGGAACAACACTTGACATTGATCACACACATTTTTAAAGTATTTCTGTGGACCTATATTCCCAGACATGTACATCTTGCCAGTAAGCTCATGAAAAGAGAGAGGTTTGTTATAATCAACCATTAGGGAAATGCAAATCAAAGTCACAAGGAGGTTTCACTTCACATCCATGAGGATGTATATCTTTAGAAAAGGAAAGTAATTAATACTGCTGAGGATATAGACACTGGAATCATGAGTCACTAATGGCTATGAAAAACTGTGCAACTATATAGAAAAGTTTGTCATTTCCTCAAGAAGTTGACAGAGAATTAGTATATTACCTACTAACTCTGTTAGATATATACTTCTAAGAACTAAAAGCAGAAACGTGATCAATTATTTGTATATCTGTGCTCATTGTAGCAGTAGTCATGACAAGCAGAGGTGGGACACAGTCCACATTCAAGAGATAAGTGAGCAAATGAAATGTTGGTGTACAGTTACACTGTTTCTGGGTGTTTATTCAATGGCCTCTAAGGTAGTCACATCACAGAGATTCTCGAGTGTAGTGTTCACTGCGGCACTATCACAATAGCTAAGTTATGGAACCAGCCTAGATGTGCAACAACAGGAAATAACGAAAGTGTGCCATTTGCACAGTGAAACTTTTTCAGCAATAAAAAAGAATGAAGTTGTGTCATTTCAAGAAAAATGAAGCAACTGGAGGCAATGTTCATAAGTGAGTTAAGCCAATCACAGAAAGCCAGATATCATTGTTTTCTTTCATTTTGAATCCTAGATTTTTCTATAGTTACATAAAGATGTGTATGTTGATAATAAATGAAAGAGGTGAGGTAGTCTTGGGGAGTGGTGGGGGCTGGTGGGAGGACTGAGGAAAAAGGGGAGTGAGGAATGGGGAGGGCGATCTGTATGCTTAACATATTGTATAAAACTCAAAAGAAAATGTAAATTTGTATTACTCTATGTGTGTGTATATACAAACACAAGCCAGCAGTTGGTTCTTTCCTGCCACCTTGTGGAATCCAGGGATCTGAGGTAAAATTCAGGTCTTGTCCACAGGCCTGCTCCAAGCCTGCTCCACCGCCGTCCAAGCCATCTCACTAGCCTGGAAAGTTTAAATACTCACTCAGAGAAAGGGGTGGAATTCGGATACAAGCTACAACACAGATTAATTGTCAATACATTTTGCTGTTCAAAATAAACCAAATATGGGCTGGAGAGATGGCTCAGAGGTTAAGAGCACTGACTGCTCTTCCAGAGGTCCTGAGTTCAATCCCCAGCAACCACATGGTGGCTCACAACCATCTATGATGAGATCTCTTCTGGCGTGCAGATGTACATGCAGGTAGAGCACTTATACATTAAATAAATAAGCAAATCTAAACAAACAAACAAACCAAACAGATGCAAAAGAATATGTTGTGATTTTACATATGAGATATTTAAATGCAGATTTATAAAGATCAGTGTAATAGAGTTATTGGAAACCGAAAGGAGGGAAAATAGTGGTTACTGCTTAATGGTTATAGAGTCAAGACAGATGAAAAGTTCTAGAAATGGGAGCATGGAGGTACATCCCTGAAATTCTAGTACTTAGTGTACTGAGGCAGAAATTTCATTGCAAATTCCAAGCCAGTCTGTTCTGCAAGGCTGGGGCCTGTTTTAACAGATTACTGGCGTGGTAGCACCTCCCTGTAATCTCAGAACTCAGGAGTTAGGGTGGGACAACCAGAGAAATTGGAGGCCATTTTCTGCTGCATAGCAAGTTTTAGGCCAGCTTGGGATACATCACCACACGTTCTTTTTTTTTTTTTTTTAAAGGATGGGTGAATATGGCCAAATGCATTTATACATGTGTAAAATAAACAAAGAATACACACCATAAAAGAAAAAAGAGGAAGTAAAAGGAAGCAGAAATCTAGAATGGGTAGTAGTGATGGTTGTATGACATTGTTGATGTACTGTGTTTCTGGAAATTTTGACTTAGATGGTTTTAAGGGGGGAAAATGCCTTATAAAAAAACTTGCATTAGGGGCTGGAGAGATGGTTCAGTGGTTAAGAATACCAAGTGCTCTTCCAGGGAACCCAGGTTCAATTCCCAGCACCTACATGGCAGCTCAAAGCTGCTTATAACTCCAGTTACAGGAGATCTGACACCCTCACACAGGCACATACAGGAAAAACACCAGTGCACCAAAGAACATGAAATAAAAATAATGTTTTTAAAAAGTTTGCATTAATGTTACCATTGCATAAGTCCTTTTCCTAAGCTCAGCTATGTTGCAACAAAGGTTCTTTTTTGTTCTTCTCATTTTGTCACGTAAAATATTTAAAGAAAAGAAAGCTCTTCATTGTAGATCTATCAACAGTAATCATTAAGGACTTCTACTTTATTAAGGAAATTGAAAATTTTAGTGTGCGTGTGTGTGTGCACACACGTGTGTAATGTGTATGTGTGGGTTCATGTGCCATGGCTCGTAACTTTATGTGAGCTTTAGGGATTGAACTTGGGTTGGCAAGGTTTGAGACTAGCACTTTTAACCACGGAGCCATCTTGCAAGGCCCTGTTAAGGAAGTTCTTAAGTGCAAGCAATATTTGGTTTTATTGTAAGTTATGGTAAAGAGTACAGCTGCTGACTACATGTCTAGTTTGGTGCTTTGTCTCAATTTTGTTTGGAACCAGCAGTTTTACCCACTGTTTCCTGGGTGCCACGAAAGTGGATGTTACTACAGTGTGTTATTATTTTTTTTTCCGAGACAGGGTTTGTCTGTGTAGTCTTGGCTATCCTGGACTCACTTTGTAGACCAGGCTGGGTCTATTTCCCTGAATGTAGTGGGATTATAGGTGTGTGGCACTGCACCCAGCTGTGTGTAACATTATTATGGAGGTAATTTTAATATTTCAGACTTTCTGAAAGGGTTTTGAGAACTATTGTATTAATATTCTTCTAAAAATTAAATTAATTTATTGTATGTGCACACACACGTCATGGTGTAGTATGAAATATTTTATGTGCCTGGCCCTTTAAGTGACCCTATGCTCTTAAGTGTCAGTTGGACTTCTGGGAATAGGAAAGGAGATAGCTAGATAGTAAATAGATAGCTAGATAGCTAGATAGCTAGATAGCCAGCCAGCAGGAGGAGAGAGTAAGTGAAAGGAATAGTCAGGAGTAGGTTCCAGGAGACAGAAAAGGGTCAGAGAAGACAGTTGATGCAAGAAGAAAAGATTGAGTAGGCCTAGAGAGAAGAAAAGAGATTGAGCAGAGTGAAGATAAGAAGACAGTTAAAAGTGAGTTGAGCTAGCAGAATGAGAAGAGAAAACAACAGTTGGTAACAGTTGAGCCAGGAGAAGCAGAGCTGAGCCAAAGAGGATGTTAAGGAAAGAGTTAGGAGAACTCACAAAGTAACTAAAGATAACTATAAAGACTAAAAAGTAACATTTACTAAAAGTTATGTCATGGCACACATGTGGAGGTAAGAAAGGTAACTTGAAAGAGTAGGTTTTGTCCTTGCAGCATGTGGGTGTGAGGGATCATACTCAGTTGGTTAGGCTTGGTGCCAAGTTCTTTTACCCCCTGGTCTATCTCCTTATCCATAGTGTAGATTTTTAATAGTGTTGACATTCTGTGCTAGCTACCTTGAAATTTCAGTTTTTATCACATTTGGAAAAGCTGTTATCTCATTTTCTTCAAGTTTTTCTGTCTCTGCTATATCTCCTTCAGAGACTGCTTGTGAGTATTTGGCTGCTTAATGTTTCACTGGCCACTGATACTCGTTAGTGTTTAATTTGGATGGTTTCTATTACTCTCTTCATCTTATTCTTGCTTTTTTCCTAAAACAGTGGTTCTCTACCTGTGGGTCATGACCCTTTCACAGTGGTTACGTATCAGGTACCCTGTATATCAGATATTTACATTATGAACCATAACAGCATATTTACAGTAGCAATGAAATAATTTTATGGTTGGGGGTCACCACAACATGGGGAAATGTATTAAAGGACCACAGAATTAGGAAAGTTGAAAACCACTGTTCTAAAGTATTTGCTGTTAATCCTGCCCATTAAAAATTTCATTTCCGTGGCTGGAGAGATGGCTTAGTGATTTAAGAGCACTGGTTGCTCTTTGAGAGGACCTGGGTTTGATTCCCAGCACACACATGGTGGCTCACAACTGTCTAATTCCAGGGAACCCAATGCACTCTTCTGGCCTGTGAGAGTATCAGGTGTACATATGATATATAGACATACATGCGGGCAAAACACATAAAATAATATATAAATCAAAAGGCTCGGTGGTTAGGAGCACTGGCTGCTCTTTCAGAGGACCTGGGTTTAGTTCCCAGCACCCACATGGCAGCTGTGTGTAACTCCAGTCTCAGAGAATCTGGCACCTTCCTCTGACCTCTGGGCACTAGGCATGCATTTAATGCATGTAAGTACATGGAGGTAAAATACCCATACAAACAAACAGACAAACAAACAAACAAAAAAAACAGTAAAATTTAGTGTCTGCTCATTAAAAAATAATAAAAATTTCAACTCGAGGTTGTACTTAGATATCTTATATTTGTGTTATTACTGCATGTGCACAACATGAAGACTTGCTTTGACACTTGTGAGAGATTGGAGGGCAACTTTGTGAAATTGGCTTTTTCCTTTCCTTACACCTGTATAGAAGATTGAATTCAGGTTACCAGGCTTTTTACCACAAGTGCCTTTACCTGCTGAACCATCTCTCGAGGCCCTGGGTTTGAAATTTTTTATGTCTTCCAAGTACTTCCATATATTTAACCTATAACTTCCATGCACATAAACTCCAAATGTTGCCTCCCCTTCATTTTTTGATTTTATTTTCTGTGCATTGGTGTTTTGCATATCTGTGTGAGGGTGTCATATCCCTTGTAACTGGAGTTGCAGACAGACACGAGCTGCCATCTGGGTGCTGGAATTGAACCAGGGTTTTCTGGAAGAGCAGCCAGTGCTCTTAATTGCTGAGCCATCTCTCCAGTCCATTTCCCCTTTTTCCTTTTTTTGGTTTTCTTGTTTTTTGAGACAGGGTTTCTTAGTGTAGCACTTGTTGTCCTGGAACTCACTCTGTGGACCAGGCTGCCTTCGAACTCAGATCCACCTGTCTCTGCCTCATGAGAGTGCTGGGATCAAAGGTGTGCGCCACCACCGCAAAGCATTTCTTGTTTGTCTTTTGAGACAGGGCCTGTCTTCGTAGCCCTGGCTGTCCTGGAACTTACTATGCAGACCAGGCTGATATCTGTTAATTTTGTCTTTTGTATCAGTCATAGAATTAAATCTATCCATTTATTTTTGTCCTGGTTAAGAGTCATATTTTTCTGCTTCATTGTATGTTGGTAACTTGTCAATGGATGCCAGACTGTTGATTTTGCCTTCTGGGAAAATCCATACTTGGTTTTTGATTTTGGTTTTTGGAGACAGGGTTTCTCTGTGCAACAGAGCCCTGGCTATCCTGGACTCACTTTGTAGATTAGGCTGGCCTCAAAATCACAGAGATCCGAATGCTTCTGCCTCCCGGGTGCTGGCATTAAAAGTGTGCACCACCATGCCTGCCCACTTTTGTATTCTTATGAATAAGTCAGCCTTGTTCTGGGATAGTGCTGTTACTTTAGTACTTTGATTCACTTAACCCTTTTTAGGTAGAACCAATACAGCCTTTTAATTTAGGACAGTTCCTCCATGACCACTGAATTAACAAGATTTTCTTCTCTCTTATTCATTAGAATTGGGGGCTGATACATTCTTTTCAAGTATGATCCTTCTTCAACCTTTGGTGCTTTTCCCTGCCAGCCAGTGTATATGCCCTCCTCTGTAGCTCTCTTTTCTGGCTCTGTGGTGCACTGGATACTGCATTTGGCTTGTGTAGAGCTCCAGCTTCTCTGGTGTTCTGTCATTTGTTTCCTTTGCTCCCTCGACTCAGTTCTGCCTCCTGTGTCTAGGGATCAAGGTTGCCTGGACTTGCCTCCCAGTGCTCGGACTTGGGGGCTCTCTGGGCTATTAGAGCATTCATAAGACTTCCCTCATTTGTCCCTCTGCACCTGTTTCTTCTTCTGCTGCCCCATGTCTAAAAACCATTGTTCCATATATTTTGTCCAGTTTTTAAAGTCTTTCTTGGGTGGAGGGTAAATCCAGACCCTACAGTTACTGTGAAAACAGAAGTCAACCTCAAACTTAATTTAGGATATTTCCAATTTCAGCTGTAATGGATGCTTAGCTTATGCTTACTTAGCGTATATGTTTAAAACTCACTTTGGTCTCCAGTCTTCTCTGCCTTTATCAGTGAAGCACCTTGTCTGAATTTATCATATTATATTTGTTTTGCTTTTACGTAAAGACAGTGCTTTTCAGATGTAGAAGTCAAACCAGTTGTCCAAGTCTATATAGCTAGTTCATGCCAGAACCACTATACATGCTTATTCGGATATCAGGTAACAAGTACTTTATTTCATTCACCTTTCCTTTTATTTTCTTTGCTTTAAAAAAATATTTTTGTTTTGTTTTTATTTGTTTGCTTTGAGACAGGGTTACTTTGTATAGCCCTGGCTGTCCTGGTGCATACCAGGCTGGCCTTAAACTCAAGAGATTTACATTCCTCTGCTGGGATCAAAGGCATGCACCACCACTGCCCAGCTCTTTTCTTTTTTCTTTTCTTTTCTTTTCTTTTCTTTTCTTTTCTTTTCTTTTCTTTTCTCTCTTCTTTTCTCTTCTCTTCTTTCTCCCCTCTCCTCCCCTCCTCTTCCCCTCCCCTCCTCCTCTCCTCTTCTACCTCCTCCTCTCCTCCTCCCTTCCTTCTTCTCTTCTTCTCCTCTCCTCTTCTTCTCTTCTCCTCTCCTCCTTTAGCAGCCACATCTTTAAAACATCAGATCAAATATGAAACTACACAAACTCAGAGAAGTTAAGACATGCTTTAATAGACTTTTTAAAGGAATGTGTGTTGAACGCAACCTTATTCAGTAGTGTGATTTGCCACAGGAATGTACAGTCACATAATAGTTCCAGTCTTGGTACTTTTGGTTAGAATACAGGCTTGCTGGTGCAGGTAGAAAGAGAGACTATGAAGAGACTATGTTCTGCTTACCCAAGTGCCTGTGATACTTTATAAAACTAGAGTGTTATAGAGAAGCATGTGGTGAATGCCAAGTAGAATGTGCAAAGGCTTTCTCTCCTCACTTTGCTCTAATAGTGCCAGTTAAGAGCTGCTCTAAACCGTAATGCCTGTGAGGTCTACAACTGCATTTAAATGAGTGTTACAGAAGCAGCTCAGAAGCTGGCCACAGAATGCCTTTGCCAGCCAGACCTGCCAGGATGTCTAGTAGCAGCAGAGAGGTTAGCAGCAGCGCTGCCTACCTTCTTACTTCTATTTGCTATCCCCCGAATTTGAAATTTTTCCAGAAATCTTAAGTCTAATGTATTAAATTGTTATAGAAATTGATGGCTCAATGATTAGGAGCACGAGATGCTCTTCCAGGGGACTTGGGTTCAATTCCCAACACACATATTGTGGTTCACAAGCACCTGTAACTCTAGTTTTAGGTGATGTGATACTCTTTTTTGGCCTCCTCAGGCACCAGGCACTCACTTGGTACACAGATATATATGCAGGCAAAGCACCCATGCATATAAAATAAAAATAAATTTAAAAATTAAAATGGGCTTTTGTAGGGAATGATCAGTAAAATTCTTTTGAAAAACTGTCACTAGCACTAGGTGGTGGTGGCACATGCTTTTAATCTCAGCACTCTAGAAGCAAGGCAAACAGATAGCTGAACTCAAGTCCAGCCTGGTCTACAGAGTGAATAACAGGATAGTCAAGGCTACACAGAGAAACTCTATCTCTAAATAAATAAAAAAACAAAAAAAAAACAAAACCCCAAAACAAACATAAAAATTGTCACTAGAGATGTCTGTGTTTTCATACACACACACACACACACACACACACACACACACACACACACGGTGTTTATGAAGGATAGTAAATGAGTTTAGTAACTGTATTTAAGAGCATTAGCTGATGGATTGACCAGGCTGTTTTTAGCAGTATCAACATATTCACAAATGTCTTTGTATCCCTTTTACCTCAACCCAAGTTTGCCTGGGAGTTGCTGATATGTTAACATCTTTGAGACCTTTCACAGTGACACCTTTGCATGTAGTCTCTCTATTTGCACACTGATTCCTATGGGCATACAATTTCTTCCTTATTTTTGTTAGTGTAACACAGTGGTAATGATCTCGCTATTGAAATTGACTATTTGCCTTGAAACTTTTGCCTCTTTTTTTTTTTTTTTTTTAAATCTATGAAATGGCAATGAAAAAAACTGGTATAAGTTTATGGTACCTAATAAGCCCTTATTAGCTTTTAGTGCTTCCAACCCTTCCAGAGGACCTGAGTTCTGTCCCCAGAACCCATGCCTGGCTGCTCACAACTCCTTTTAATTCCATCTCTAAGGATTCCAGTATCTTATTCTGGTCCCTTTGGGCACCTGAACACATATGGCATATACTCTCACACACATACACTTAAAAATAAATCTTAAAATATATGAACTTTTGTCTGGGGAGTTAGCTTAGTGAAAGTCTTGTCCTAGCATGCCAAGAGGTTGTGTCTGTGGTCCCTGGCATGTAGTAAGAAATTTTGGTTTCCTTAAAAACACAGAAATGTTATCGTAGTACGTTTTTGTTTTAATACCAGATGTTGGATATGGGGCTGCTTCAGATTGTCCACAGCAGCTGACAATCATTTGCCTCATGCTCTAGCAGGTGTGTGATTTTGCCAGCTGAGGATAGTTTACATTTAGAAATCTGGGGATTCTTCAGAGGGTATATAGATGCCAGAGCCCTGAGAGAGTTGGCAGCTGCTGCTCCCCCTGTTGCTGCTGGTCCCAGTTGCTGTTGATGAATTGCTGGTTGTTGGTTGGAGATATCCTTACAAATCAAATTTGCCCCAAGGAACTTGACCACCCCTAATCAGCAGGAAGTAGTTTAATGATGTTGATGCCCCCTTTCCCCTCTTAACTTTCTTTCTCTCCTACCTAGGGTTGGGGGGGGGTGTTGGAAAGGATAGGGTACAGGAGGTGGGAAAAAGAACCCAATAAAGTAGCCAGAAAGTCTGGCTACACCTGCATGGGGAAAAAGATGTAGTTCTATTGTTATATTGTTTAGGAATACCGTCTCTCCAGTTGTACAGGCTCATTTAGGCTCATCTCTCCTCAGTCACACTTGGTTTCTGCACTGTCTTATTTTATGGCTTCTGTACCTTTTTTCAACAGTATTCTACTAAGTCATCTCTCTGCTTTTGTGAGTTTCTCTTTATCTTGCATACAGCTGTCATTTACAGCCTTGAAACAGATCTTACTTCCCAGTTTCAACTGTTAATGATACCCTACTGCATTTGTGAAATCCCTTACTCCTTTAGTTTTCAGTTTTATCCTGCTACTGTGATTATGCTGTTGTCATGTGGTATGACTGTATGCTGTATTCATCATACTGCCCAGCCCCTCCCTGGTCTGCTGAAATAGAGTGTTTGCTTTGCTTGGGCTCCTTTCCCATGTTGTCTGTAGAAATCCCATGCATTCTTTCAAGTCTAAGAAGCTTCCTAGGTTACACAAAATTATACAGTATATGTGTGGCCCGTTACTCTAAATTCATGATGAGATGGCCTTGATGATGAAATTTATCTGGCTTTGATTCATTCTCCCAGATTCAGACTAATTTAAAAGTTCCACATTTTTCCCCCAATCTTTGGGGACAGCAAAACTTGGCAGCAGTAGTTAGTTATTATGTGCTTGTTCAGGGAAGTCATGAGTTTAAATGGAAATTGATGCTTAATGTGTTAAGAAGTACTTAGGAGTTAAATAATTAATCATAACTGGATAGACTTTTTACATACTTGATTAGATTCTATTAGAACCATCTCCTGTTCAGTGTAATTTGTTTTGTCTGTATATTTTTTATTTTGTAAGTGCATGCCATTAGTAGCCTTAGAAAATGCTTCCTTGTTTGTCCTTTGTGGAAGGAGGTTATGAGTTATAAGTCTGTGCCCAAAAGCATGTGCTCTACGGCTTGGTGTTGAGTAGTCTACTTTAAGATGGTGGACTGCTAGAGGAAACAAAATGGATGAGAGGTAAGTACATGGAAGCTGCTCTCTTTAGAACTGTTTTGAAAATTGTTTCAAAATTAACAGGTCATTTACAAATGAGCAAGACCTAGCTATAGCAGATAGAGTGTGATACACTTTTTGCTTCTGCCCCTGAGGAATTTTCATCCAAATGGTGGAAGGAAGACAGTTACTACAGAGCAGGGCATGACAGAACCCATGAATCTGAACAAGATGTTATAGTTTGTTCAGAAGCAGAGACTAGACATTTAATATAGATGGGTAACTTTTCTCTTCCTCCTACCCAAGGAGGTAAGATTTGAGAATGTTGAAGAACAGGCAGGGTTTCCATAACCATAGTTACTGGAAGGGAAAACACATCGTAGTAGAGATCCCCAGCTCTCGAATCACAGAGACATCTCTGACGCTTTACTAACAAGCTCACAGAAAGACTGGGTATGCCTCAGTGTGGAGTATTTTTATGCACAAGACTGTGGGTTAGATCTCTAGCACTAAAAAGGAAAAAGTTGACCATACAGAGAGGCATATATTATTATTCATGTCCTATCACATGAAAGGCGTGGGCTTAGAAAGAGGGAATGTTTGGGGAGAATGTTGAATATTATTGTTTAGGAAGGTGAGTTAGGATATGGCCATGAGTACTTTTTGTTGGCTCTTGGCCAGAGTTGCATGTGGAAGGAATAAAGAGGTCGATTCTATATTTTAAGATTCATTTGGGCTGGCTGTGGTGCCTCATGCCTTTAATCCTACACACAGGGAGGCAGAGGCAGGTGGATTGCTATGAGTTTGAGGCCAGCCTGGTCTACAAAACGAGTCCAGGAGACCCCCCCCCCCAAAAAAAAAAAAAAGATTCACTTGGGAGCTGAAGAGATGGCTCAGTGGTTAAGAACACTTGGTGCTGTTGGAGAGGACCTAATTCAGTTCCCATTATCCACATGTTGGCTAACAGCTATCTGTAACTCCAGTTCCAAGGGACCCTGCTTCTCCTCCTGGCTCCCTCAGGCACTGCATGCACATGGTTCACATACATGCATTCAGGCAAAACATTCATGTACATAAAATAATAAATAATTTTGCTGGAGCACTAGCTCAGTTGTGGAGTTCTTACACACATGCACAATTAATTCAATATAAGTATAAAGTATTAAGGGGTTGTTGGAGACTCATGTGAGCTGCTGCCTGCTCTCCTTAGTGAACTGTTAGTGTTTCCTCTGATTAACTGTTACCATATCGTGGGGTGGGAGTGTCACACACATTGGACCATGAGTATGACATTACATATACTCCTTTAGTTTGTTTTGTTTTTTCCAGACAGCCCTGGCTGTCTTGGAACTCATTCTGTAGACCAGGCTGGCCACAAACTCAGAGATCCTGCCTCTGCTGGGATTAAAGTCGAGCACCACCATGCCCGGCTGATACTAGGTATAATTAATGGGGGAAAACCATAGGTATTTTTAAGTATATTGATTGAGAAGTTCTTTCAGAGTTTATTTTATATTCATATGTATTTCTCTGTGTGTATGGTTTTGGGATATGGTTTTGCTGTATAATTTATAGCGGCTGCTTTTCAAGTAGGGATCCTTTTGTTTTAGCAAGTGCTAGGGTATAACAGATGTGTGCCATAACTCCAGGCTCTCTCTCTTTAAAGAACAACTTTAGTAGATAAGAGTTAAGCAGTACTTCATTAACTTCCTGTTGAGAGGAGTTCCATGATAACTATTTTTAAAGTTGGTTACTGTGTGCTGAGTGGAGGATGCTGTCATTGAACTCAATAAATCATAACTTGACTATCTTCTCAGCATGTTCTTAACTGAGCATTCTTGGATGACACTGGTACTAGTGTTGAGGGTCTTGCTTTGTAATCCTTCCTGCCTCAGCCTTCTAAGTACTGCGATTAAAGCAAATACCACCACACCTGGCAGGTTACATAAATTTTGAAAGAATATTACAGCCACTGTACAATGAGCTACAGTTAGCTAAATTACTATATTTATTTGTTTGGTTTTATTTACTTATTTATTGCTTACTTACAGATAGGGTCTCACTGTGTAACTCTGACTAGCCTGGGACTCACTATTGTGGACCAGGTTGTTCTTGAACTCATGGAGATCTATCTGCCTTTGCCTCCTGAGTGCAGAGTTTAAAAACACACAACTGGCTAACTTGCTTTTAATTAATTAATTAATTAATTTTGTTTTGTTTTTTTTTGAGACAGAGTTTCTTTGTGTAGCCCTGGCTGTCCTGGACTCATTTTGTAGACCAGGCTGGCCTTGAACTCACAGAGATCCATCCATCTGCCTCTGCCTCTGCTGGGATTACAGGCATGCACCACTGCGCCTGCCTTTAACTGAATTTTTTTAAACTACGTTTTTATTTTTTTTTAATTTTATATGTGTCAGTATGTGCTTGCAAGTGCCATGATGTGTGAAGGTAGGTCAAGAGACAATCTTCTGGAGTTGATTCTCTCCACTATGTGGGTCCCAGGGATTGAACTCATGTCATCAGGTTTTAAGTCAAGTGCCTTCCTTTTCCTGCTGAGTTGGCTTGCCAGCCCAAACTACTGCTTTTAAAATAATTTTTCTTAAAAAAAAAAAAAAATTAACCTTTTAAATTTTTTTTCATTTTCAGATGATTCTAATTTGAAATGATTAAGATTATTTTTTAGTATATATATTTAGAAATTGTAAGCTTTATTTTTCTCTATTTCTATCTATTATATTTATTTATCTATCTATCTATCTATCTATCTATCTATCTATCTATCTATCTATTTATTTATTTTTGCCTTTTTCTTTCAAGACAGGGTTTCTCTGTATAACCCTGGCTATCCTGGACTCTGAAACTAGGCTGGCCTTGAACTCATAGAAATCTGCCTGCCTCTGCCTCCTAAGTGCTAAGATTAAAGGCCTGAGCCACCATACCCAAACAAGAAGTTGTAAAATTCTTTAAGCAAGCTACTTCTTAGGTTCTTGGGTTTAACAAATCCCTAAGTGGATAACAGCGCTTTAGTATAGCAAATTTATTTTTTCTAGCCTCAGGTAAGATCCATCTAACTATTTCTATAAATAACCTAAGATATTAATTCATTTACATCGTTGACAGGCAAAAAAAAATGTGCTTTTAAAAATAATACATTTTTTAATTCTTTTTTTTTGTGTGTGTGCATGTATGATTGATTTGTGTGTGTGTGTGTGTGTGTGTGTGTTTCTGTGTATCTGTGTATGTGTGTGCCATTGAATAGTTGTGGAGGTCTGTCTTTATCTTCTACTTGGTTGAGACAGGATCTGTGTTGTTGGCTACTGCTGGTCTGGAGCCTCTGGGGATTCTCCTGTCTTCATCCTCCACTGACATTACAAATAAGTATGACTATGCTCAGCTTTTTGTGGGTTCTGAGGTTTCAACCTCAGGTCCTACTTACTCTTCAACAGAAAGTGCTGTATCCCCTGTGCATCTCTGTAGCCCTGTCATCATTTCTTGATGTAGCTTCTTGCCCTCAGACATTCAAGTATAAGCACTGGTAATCATGTGTGTGCTCTTCTGGTTTGGGAAATTAAACTCTTCAAATCTGATCAGATTTCTTTCCCACTCTCAACATGAATAGCATAAATCTACACCTTTTTAGAGATAAAACTATTTGTGCTTCCTCTGATCTTATCTGATGTGAGTCTCACAGAGGTTAAATAACTGCCCAAGGACACTACATATTAATAGGACAGGAAATAGTTTTGACCCTGGTCGTCTTGACTGTTACTATAAATGTGATGGAGCATTCTTGTCGGTTGGAGAATTATCAAAGGTTTCACAGAGCCATAACCTTGACTTTATGTGACTGCCCTGCTTTCACCACTTAGAGGTCATTGCATCGCTTCCTGTGGAGGATCTTGAATGCACACCTTTCAGCCATCTTTTTCTTCTTGAGATTTATAGCATTTTGGAGGGATGAGGCATTTTCATTGACATGAGAGTGTTGCTACTTATCCCTTTTGAAGGGGACAGGGTCTCTAACAGGCCTTGAATTCAGAGGTCCACCTG
Source organism: Psammomys obesus (assembly GCF_907164565.1). NCBI lineage: Eukaryota > Metazoa > Chordata > Mammalia > Rodentia > Muridae > Psammomys > Psammomys obesus. The sequence continues at coordinate 6,142,570 of NW_026596039.1, read as the reverse complement.
CCTCTGCATATTCACTACATATTTAATTATATTTCTTTGGGGGGAATGTTGGGGTTGTGATTCAGGACAGATTTTCTTTGTGTAGCCCTAGCTATCCTTGACCTCTCTTGTAGACCAGGCTTGGCTCAAACTTAGAGATGCACTTGCCACTGCCTCCCAAGTCCTGGGATTAAAGGCATGCACCACCATGCTGGCCCAACATGGATACTTTTTCTTTCATGATGGCCTTCTCTGAGGAGTGCCTACTCCTAGCACTCTCCACCCTATTTCCTTGAGACAGACTTCTCACTGAGCCCAGAGCAAGGCTGATAGCAAGCAAACCTCCTTTCTGTCTTCTTCCCACAGCATTAGTATTAGTTCTGTGTACTGTCATGTCTGTTTTTTTTCATGGGGTCTGAACATTTGAACTCAGGTCCTCCTGCATGCAAGACAAGTGTTCTTAATGTGCTGAGCCATCTCCTTAGCCCTGTATTTTCACTTTCAAAGATAAACAGGAACTGTAATTACTCATTTAATCTTTTAATGTACTTTTGTGATGCTCCTTATTAGATAAAATTATATACAATATAATTGTTACTTCAGACCTAAGGCAGGCAGAATAGAAATAATCATGGATTTTCTTTTTGATGTTGTTATTTATTTGTTTTTTAATTTTGTTTTGTTTTGTTTTGAGACAGGCTCTTAACAGTATGTAGCATTGGATGGCCTGAAACTTGCTATAGATCACACTGGCCTTGAATTCATAGAGATCTGTGAGAGGCAGAGCCTGTCTCTGTCTCCCTAGTGCTGAGACAGATTACTTTTGACTTTTTAAAGAAGATTGACGCTAGTGTGATAGGTCTGTAATAAGAGCATTTAAGAGGCTGAGACATGAGGGTTGCTTTGTATTTAAGACCTGCCTGGGTAGTAGGGCATGCCTTTAATCCCAGGCAGAGGCAAGTGGATCTCTTGAGTTTAAGGACAGCTTGATCTGCATAGTGAACCCCAGGATAGCCAGGGCTACCTAGTGAGACTCAAAACAAAACAAAAAATACAAAAGACCAGTTTGTACTTCATAGTGAATGCCTGGCCAGCCAGGTAAGCCCTTGTCTCACAACCACCACCCTCCCCTGCAGAAAAATATTGCTACTGGGCTGGGCATGTAGTCCAGCATCAGGATGCTCCCTCTGAAGGCACAAGGCCCTGGGTTTGATCCCTAGTACTAAAAAAAAAAAAAAAAAAAAAGCTGATTTTGAATTTAGAACTTAGCAGTTGGTTATGGGGAAGTTGAAAGCTTTAAAGTCAGTTTGCATTTCCTTAGATGTGGGTGGTTGGAGCTAAAAGAAGTACAGAATGACCTTCCTCTAATACTGTTACAGAAAGACTTCTTGCAGTTGTTGGGAGTTGCCTCAGAAAGTTCCGTCTTCAACATATTGCAAAATATGGAGTGGTTGTGTTCTCTGTTGGTCTTGGAAGGACTCTGGAGTGTGGGAACTCTGACTGCTGATGGGACTTTGACAAGTACTGCCTACCTAGCCATATCCCCAGATAAGCCATCATGCTTCATCAGTCTGTTTCTGCGTTAGATTCTGCTAATAACACTGCAGACACTAAACCATAAGTCTAAAGCCTTAAAGTGTTATTGGGAAAAATTCCAAATCAGACCTGACCAGTGGGTTTTTAGAGACCCACTGTTTCCTCTTAAGAAGTATGATTGTGGTGCACATCTGTTGATTTTTAAGAAATGTCTGCTGGCTTGGGGAAGAGGGGCTGCATTTTTGAGTAGAAATATGTCTTAAATTGATTTTCAGTAACTATTTTAGTCAGCAGTTTGAACTCATCTTAGGTAGCTGGTGCCATTACATCCTTGTGGTCGATAGCTTTCCTTTTTGTGGCCTACTTAATAGATTTATGAAAACTTTCTGTCCCATCGTTATTTTGGTTGTATTTTTGTTTCTGATTCTACACAGTACTATAACTGGTAGATTCTTAGTAGAAAAATAATTTGGAGAGCAAAAGATACCAACATAATAAGAGTCTTTATGTTCTCTCAGGTTCAGCTTAAAGATCACCATTTAGAGAGGCCTTTAAGACCACCTTTGTTGAACAGCCTATACAAAAATTTTCAAAGTAAAAAAAATGGAGCTTTGCATGGTAGCACGTGTCTTTTATTCTATCGCTCTGGAGGTAGAAGCAGGCGGATCTCTGAGACCAGCCTGGTCTACAGACACAAAGAAACCCTGGCACAAAAAATAATTTTTTAAATTTAACAAAAATAATTTTTTTTGTAGAAAGGTAAGATTGGACCTGCATAGGACTGAAGTAGCAAGGAATATTAGAATATTGGTATTAATAATAATATTTGAATACTATTAATAATAGTATTAGAACAATAACAATTCAAAGGAGAATTGATAACATAGTGTCTTCAAACTTGAAAAATCAGATATGAGAATAAAAAAATGAAAGAAGCCAAAAATTCTGAGTTTATGGGAATTAAGAGATGCCATCATTAAATACAGGCTAGGAGCATGAAGAAACAGCACATTTGAGAAGGAACCTTAATCTGATGGTAATGTTTTCAGGTGTTGGAATTGGTGGAGAAGTAGAAAACTACCAAAGCCCAAGAGAAGGGATTTGTAGGGTGTGTAGATATTTTCATATTTTGGTTTTGCTTTTCAAAGATTTACTCTATGTGTGTGTGCGCATGCACGCGTGTCAGTGAGGCCAAAGGCATTGGATTCCCTTGAAACTGGAATTATAGGTGGTTGTAAGCTGCCTTGTGTGGGTGTTGGGATTCAAACTCCAGTTCACTGCATGAGCAGTATGTGCTCATAAATGCTGAGCCATCTCTCCAGGCCTATTCAGGGTAGTTTTTGAAGTCCTGATATTATACAGAAAGAGAAGAGAGACTGTTGAGAATGGAAAATAGCAGAAAGTAAATTCTTGGAAAATACCTCGAAGGGTTTGGAATAAAAACTAATGACACCTAAAGAAGCTAAACAAGAAGGAGGACCCTGGGGTAAGATGATCAATTCTCACTTAGACAAATGGGATGGACATTGGAAGTAGGAGAAAACAAGTAACAGGACAGGAGCCTACCACAGAGTAGGTAGAGCCTCTGAAAGACTCTACCTAGCAGTGTTTCAATGCAGATGCTGAGACTCATAACCAAACATTGGCAAACATTGGGCAGAGTACAGGGAATCATATGAAAGAGGGGCCGTTAGTAAGACCTGGAGAGGACAGGAACTCCACAAGGACCAAATATATCTGGGCACAGGGGTCTTTTCTGAGACTGTTTCTCCAACCAAGGACCATGCATGGATATAATCTAAAACCCCTGTTTAGATGTAGCCCATGACAGCTCAGCATCCAAGTGGGTTCCCTAGTAAGGGGAACAGGGACTGTTTCTGACATGAACTCAGTGGCTAGCTCTTCTACACACACACACACACACACACACACACACACACACACACACACACACTCACTCCTCCCCCTGAGGGGGACAGTGCAGCCAGTCCTGAAGAGACCTGATAAGCTAGGGTCAGATGGAAGAGGAAGACCTCCCTTATCAGTGGACTTAGAGAGAGGAATGGGAGGAGATGAGGGAGGGAGGGTGGGATTGGAAGGGGACTACAGCTGGGATACAAAGTAAATAAGCTGTAATTAATATAAAAAAATAAAAATTGAATTAAAAAAAACTAATGACAGAAACAAGTAGAACCGAGAGAGCAACATGGGGAACCAAGTTTTGTTTTCAGAAAGAATTGAGATGCAAATCTGGTTCTTCTCCCCCACCCCCACCCCACTCCTCAAGTGGAAAGAAAAGCTCTGTTGCAACCTCAAAATATGACAGACAGTTATCCTTCAGTATGGTGAAGGATTGGTTCCAGGACTCCAGTTGATAACCATGTCTGTAGATGTGTAACATGGCAAAATATTTGCATAGAACCTACTCGTGTACTCCTGTATACTTTTAAAACACAATTTAAAGATTTATTTATGTGTGTAAATACTTTGCCTTCATGTGTATATAAGCATGACGGGTGTGCCTGGTGTCCATGGAAGCCAGAAGAAGATTCAGCTTTTCCTGAAATGAGTTAGGCAGTTGTTAGCTGTCATGTTTAGATTCTGGGAACTGAACTTAGGTTTTTTGCAAAAGAAACCAGTACCTTTTTTTTTTTTTTAAATCCTTCTCATACAGTACATTCTGATCAGTTTCCCCTCCCTCTACTCTCCCCAATTCCCCGAAACACCTCCTATCTCCTTCAGATCAACTGCTCCGCTGTTTTCTTTCAGAAAGGTACAGGCCTTCCAGAGATACCAGCTGAACACAGCATAACAAGATGCAATAAGACTAGGCACAAACCCTCATGTCAAGGCTAGATGAAGAAAGGAAAGGGTCCCAAAAGCAGGCAAGAATCAGAGTCACCTGCTTCTACTGTTAGGACTTCCACAAAATAATGCCAAACTAAACAACCATAATGAATATGCAGAAGAACTATAGCACAGCCCCATGCAGGCTCCATGATTGCCACTTGAGTCTCTGTGAGCACCTGTGTATAAGCCCTGCTCAGTAGATTCTGTGGGCTATGTTCTCCTAGAGCCCAGGGTTTTCAAGTCAGAGTCGATTTATGCTGCATTTATTTTACCTAGGAAAGACAAAATGCGCTTGATGGTGACCCTCTAGTGTAGTGTAACAGAAGAAAATGTCTTTAACAAAGCTTCTTATAGGACATTAGTAATTAGTCAGTCAAGTTAAATAACAAGAATATAGAGTTGAGTACATGAATAAAAAATTATTAGGATAAGGGAAAGGTCAAATTGTAGTTAGTTTGGTATTTAGTAGTATCTAAAACATCTAGATCCTGTTCTTTGTGATGCTGATATTAAAAATAACAAGGACAGTCTGACCAAATTAGAGGTATCACCTGTGTGAAATTGGTTAAATCACATCCATTAAATAGAGGTTACTAGAAAAAAGTTAATTGTTAAGAACAGTGATAGTATATGCGCATATTTGCTTTGGATGTGAACACTTCATTTTTGGCAAAAAGCAGTGGTTTAATAAAATTTAGAAATTTTACACAAAATCTGGGATTAGTGAATATATTTGTTAGGTCTGGATAGCTATTATTAATAACATTTTTATCTTGGATTAATTACCTAGTGAGTATTTTTTTTTTTTTTTAATCTGAGGTAGATTTCTGCAGAGCAGGAACTCCCACATTAACACTGCCTTTCTTTTGTGATTGTGTAGTTATGGCTGTGCAAGTCCCTGCATTTGCTTGGTGCTTGCTCTTACCTGGTACCCTAAAGGATATCTGTCCTTGTTAGATTAAGCTCACACTGTTGACTGGGCTTCTTCTTCACTATATGACATTTATTTGAATAGAGAGAGATATGAGAGACATTAGATTTTCTTCTTTCATTTGTTGCTAGAGCAAAATAATTTCTGAAGGCCTTCCTGCTTTACATATAGAACAGTAGCCGTTGTCAAAAACACAATTCCTTCCTCTCCTAGTTTGGTGTATTTTTTAGTATGATTGACCAAAAATTATAAATTTATTTTCATGATAGTTTACATTGTTATGGTGAATTTGGTATACTTAAAGTATCAGCAGTCTATGTGTTAATTATTGTGCTTTGATCATTTGTAGGCGAAACCTAACCAAACTATCCCTGATCTTCAGCCACATGCTGGCAGAACTGAAAGGCATCTTTCCAAGTGGACTCTTTCAAGGAGACACTTTTCGGATTACTAAAGCAGATGCTGCAGAGTTTTGGAGAAAAGCTTTTGGAGAAAAGTAAGTCTCTAAATGATGAACCTTAGGTATTAAAAGCTAAAGCTTATATTAGGAAATATTTGTTTAGAATTTTAAATTATGAAATATTTAAAACACAGTGGGTCAGCAAGATGCCTCAGCAGGTAATGTGCCTGCCGCACAAACCTGATAATCTGAATTTGATCCCAAGAACCTGTGTAAAGGTGGAAGGAGAGAACTGATTCCACAATGTTTCTTCTGATATTTACATCCGCACCATGGCTCTTGTACTCTGCACTCACATATAAACATGTACCAACAATAATAACAATAATATTTTTAAAAATTCTTCCATTTTGTTTTTGTTTTTCACATCAGGGTTTTTCTGTGTAATAGCCCTGGCTATTCCAAAACTCACTTTGTAGACCAGGCTGGCCTTGAACTCACAGAGATCCGCCTACCTTTGTTTTCAAGTGCTAGAGTTAAAGGTGTGCACCACCACACCAGGCCAATTTAAAAAAAAAAAAAAAAAAGCCTGGGATGAAGATACATGGCTATAATCCCAGCACTTGAGATGAAGATAGGAAGATGAGATTTAGCCAGCCTGGGCTATATGGGCAATATGAGACTCCCTTCTCAAAAACAAAATAAATAAGAATATTTAAAACATGGGAAAGCTTCCAGATGGTGGTGGCATACACCTTTAATCACAGCACTCGGGAGGCAGAGGCAGGCTACAGAATGCGTTCCAGGGCAGCCAGGGTTACACAGAGAAACCCTGTCTTGAAATATAATATAATTATAATATAATATAATATAATATAATATAATATAATATAATATAATATAATATAATATAATATAATATAATATAATATAATAATAAAATAAAAACAAAATAAAATATAAAATAATAAAATAAAAACAAAATAGAACATGGACAAAGTTTGGGGGAAATGTACATGTGTTTATTTCTTTTTGAGACAGGGCTTCTTTGTGTAGTCCTGGCTGTCCTGGAACTCTGTAGACTGCCTCTAACTCCTGGAGTGCTGAGATTAAAAGTGTGTGCCACTATGCCCAGCTTTTTCCAGTATATTTTTAACTTTGTATTGATTCTTTGTGAATTTCACATCATGCGCTCCAATTTTACTTATCTCCTTGTTTCTTTGTGTGCACCCTCTACCCTTGCAACTCTACCCACCTCCAAAGGGAAAAAAATCTCATCGTGGCAGCTATAGTGTGCCACACAGTATACCCTTTTGTCCACACATCTTTGCTTACAAATGTTCATTGCAACGAGTCATGGGTCTGCTTTAGACCTGGGTTCTGCTGCATTATCAATACTGGATCCTCACTGTGACTCCTCTGAGATATCCTGTTGTTGCTCTGTGTTATGGAGATTCTGCAGCTTTGGATCTGCAGGACCAGGCCCTTCATGTGCACCAACAGTTTATAGATGGGGTAAATATTGGGGTGGGCCATCTCAAAACCCTGGATCTGGGCCTGGGTGGTAGCAGAGTTGCTCAGCTAGCTAGTTCACTCAGTACCACACCCGGCCAGGGCCAGGGCCAGCTCCAGCTCACCTGCCCCTACGCCACCAGGGCCAGCTCTACTGTGCTGCTCAGGCAAAGTATGGGCGCACTTTCTGAGTGCTTCTCTTCTTAAAACCTCAGTGGCAGACAGGCTGGGATTTCACCATGGCCTCTGGTGGCATGGCAGGCTACTTAAATCAGGCTGTTCCTCTCTCCCTCCTGTCTCCAGTTCTGCCTTTTTTTTTCTTACTACTCAAAGGGTTCCACTTCTCTTTCTCTCTCATCTCTCTACCACATACTTGCACATTGTAGTGGCTCCAGTTGCAGGTGGGCCTCTGGGTATCTTTCTGCTTTCTGTAATCTTTAAAGAAATAAAACTGTAATTTCGATGAAGTCAATGTTCTTTGATTGAAAAGTCTTCCTTTTTTTCCTCCCTGTATTCTGTTAATATACATTTATATTTCAAATTATTGGTTTAAAAATTTTTAACTATGTGTGTATTATGTGTTTATACATGTGAGTGCAGTATCCACAGAGATCAGAGAGGGTGTCAGATCTCCTGGAGCTGGGGTTATAGGTGCTTGGTTGTGGGTTGCTGGATGTGGGTGCTGTGATATTGAACTTTGGTCTTAGGTAAGCAGTACCTGATGCTTATACTGAGCCATCTCTTCAGCCCCACACTTCCAATTATTTTCTGTTTCAAAGAGTGATCAGTATCATAATTGCTTTAATAAGCGAGTTTCTTCTTAATTACATGGCTAAGAATGTTATTGGTAAGTCAGAGCATCTGACTCTCCCCCACCCCCCACTACTGTTACCTAATTGCTTTTCAAATTGGTTTGTATAAATTTGTTTTTGTTGTTGTGGTAGTGGTTGGTTGTTTTGTTTGTTTGTTTTACCGTTAGAACAGTTTTACTCAGAGGTTTGGGGAAAGGTTGGAGAAGTCCACGCTGTCTGCTGACCTCCGCAGGGAAGATCTTAAAAGGGTTCCTGTTGCTAAGAGTTTTTTTGGGGGGCGGGGGGTGTTTTTCAATACAGGGTTTCTTTGTAGCCCTGACTGTCCTCGAACTTGCTCTGTAGACTAGGCTGACTTCAAACTCAGATCTGCCTCCCAAGTGCTGTTAAGAGTTCCAGGATTAGAGTCATAGTTCAGTACATCATGTGCTAGAATGATCCATGCCATGAATTTAGTCCCTAGCAGTGAAAATAAAATAGATAGGTAGGTAGGTAGGTAGGTAGGTAGATAGGTAGATAGATAGATAGATAGATAGATAGATAGATAGATAGATAGATAG
>NW_026596039.1:6122497-6133983 GCF_907164565.1 Psammomys obesus | reverse complement strand
TAGATAGATAGATAGATAGATAGATAGATAGATAGATAGATAGATAGATAGATACTACTAAAAAAAAATGCTAATACTCAGCCAGGCGTGATAGCTCACACCTATAATTCCAGCACTTGGGAAGGAGAGGCAGGATGTTTGAGGCCAGACAATAATAGAAAAGTTCTTGGTCAACTTTTTCCCCAAAAAACAAGCAAACAAAACCTACTAATGTTTGAGCAAGAATTATGGAGCTTATACTGCTTGTCTGACATGCATAAGGCCTTGGTTTGATTCCCAGCACCACAAAAATAAAATTAAATTGCATAATGTTATATCACATAAAATGTGGACTGATTATGATTCTCAAAGCTGGGAGAGGTGACAACATACATTTAGTCCCAGCACTTGGGAGACAGAGACAGGTGAATCTCTATGCATTCCAGGCCAGCATGGTCCACATAGTGAGACTCCTTCACCTAAGAAAAATTTGGTATAGTAGTCTGCACCTCTCCTCTTGGTATGGTGAGGCTGAGGAAGAGGATAGAAAGATCAAGACTGACCAAGGTCCCCATGATAAAACCATGTTAAAATAAGGCATGACCTCATCTTCCTTCTGTGCTTCTAGGGTAGAACAAATTCTGTAGAGAGATGAGAAAGGAATCAGTATGTGACATTTTTGGCTACAGAACTGTAGAAAACCATCTCTGTTACTCATTAGGAAGTTAACAAGCACATCCTTTTATTTCCTTCTTTCTATTCCCAGTCTAAATATAACTTGGCTTCTGTGAGAGAATTGCTGTTATTATTGGGAGCTTAATGTAGTTTGCTTGCCATTGTTTAATGGTAGTAGTGTCTACAGTTACGTGTTCTCTCTTTGTGCCTTCTCTCACTCCATCCCACCCCAGGACAATAGTCCCTTGGAAGAGCTTTCGACAGGCCCTTCATGAAGTGCATCCCATCAGTTCTGGGCTGGAGGCCATGGCTCTGAAGTCCACTATTGATCTGACCTGCAATGATTATATTTCTGTTTTTGAATTTGATATCTTTACACGACTGTTTCAGGTAGGAATCTAAAGTCATTGACTAACCTGGTGCTATTTTTTTTTTTTTTTTTTTAAAGACAAAACACTTTTAAAAGCAAAAAAGGTAAAAGCTGAGTATGGTGGCTTGCAATTATAATCCTACCACTTAGGTATTTGAGGGAGGAAGGTTGCTGAGTTCAAGGCCAGCCTGGGGGACAGAGTGAGTTAGAAGCAAGCTAACAGCACTTGCTGCTTCTGCAGAAGAACCTTGTTCAGTTCTCATGATGACTTGGAACTATCTCTAACTCTAGTTCTGGGTGATAGAAAGCCCTGTTCTGATCTCTGTGGCCATCACACATGCATGTAGTACACATACTTATGAAAGCAAAATACTCCTACACATAAAATAAAATAAATACAATCTAAAAACATTTTGTTTCAGAAACTTGTAACCAAAAGAAAGATTATATATATATATATATTTATATTTATATATTTGTATAAATACAGATGTATACATATATTAATAGTAGCTGGACATGACGGCATATTTCCTGTAATAGCAGCACATGGGAAGCTGAGGTAGGAAAATGACAGATCAGCTACCCTGATCCATAGGGTACGTTCCAGCCCCAGGCGGATACATAGATACATCTCAAACAAAATGAAGTTTGAGGATGGCTATAATGGGGGCTGGAGAGATGGCTCAGAGGTTAAGAGAATTGGCTGCTCTTTCAAAGGTGCTGAGTTCAATTCCCAGCAACCACATGGTGGCTCATAACCATCTATAATGTGATCTGGTGTCCTCTTCTGGTATGAAGACAGAGTATACTTACACAAAATAAATAAATAATCTTTAGAAAGTGGCTATAATTTTTGTTCTCGTGTCTTTTTTGCTGTTACTCTTGACCATTCTTTGGCATTATGTTAATGTCACAGCTGTCAGAAATGGACATCGTTATCCCTTTGGGGTAGGTAGGTGGTGGCAGAAATAGAGTTTATTAAGAACAAGGGAGGGGATTGGGGAAGGAAGAGAAACTGCATTTGGAATGTAATATATGAGAGAAGAACAAAGCAAAAGAAATGCAAATATTGATTATCATAAGTTTAATGCCAATTAAAAGAAATCATCCCTACCTTGGATATTTAAATTTATATAGTGAGCCTTTCTTTGAGGACCAAAATCCTTGAGAAGGTGATATGTGTTCAGAAGAGACCCTGTACCCAGTGTCTTCTGGATAAAAGCTGTATGTAAATACAAATGTTATCCAATAAATTTGAGAAATGCTTGGAAAAGAAGAAGGAAGGAAGGAAGGAAGGAAGGAAGGAAGGAAGGAAGGAAGGAAGGAAGACAAGAAAAGGCATTCCCAAGAATGAAATGAACTTGAGAGTTGGGAAAGGTCCTAGGTTCAAAGGCCTATTTTCTTTTATTTCTTTGATGTCAGTTTCCAACTTTTTTTTCTATTGCTCATTTCTCTCTCTCTCTCTCTCTCTCTCTCTCTCTCTCTCTCTCATAAAATCTTATGTGGCCCAGGGTAGACTCAAGGTTGCTATGTAGCCAAGGCTAGCCTTGAACTCCAGATCCATCTGTTTCTATCCCCAAAGTGTTGGAATTACAGTTTGTACCACCATGCCTGGCTTCCCATCCCATTCTAGATTGTTAATCTTAAAATGCATTAGTACTTCAATGTGTGTGTGCCAGCTTGAATAAATATTCATTAAAGAGCTTAATAATTGCATATAGGCCCTATTCTGTTTTTCTGGGTTTTGTCATAATACTGGTTGGAGGTGCTGTGTAATTTGTGTGTGTGTGTGTGTGTGTGTGTGTGTGTGTGTGTGTAGTCTTCTCCCTATACAAGGCAGCTTGTATTTTTAGCTCTCCCAAATATATTTGTCTTCCCATAGAATGACAGTAGAGAATTTGTGACAAACTGAATTTATAATTGAGAGTTGGAAGTTTTTCTTTGTTCTTCATTGTTCTAAGGCTGGTTGTATGTCTGAGCCAAATGGTCTGAGATTGATCTTTTATTTCTTTAGCCCTGGTCTTCCTTGCTCAGAAATTGGAATAGCCTTGCTGTAACTCACCCTGGTTACATGGCTTTCCTGACATATGATGAAGTGAAAGCACGGCTTCAGAAGTTCATTCACAAACCTGGCAGGTCAGTGCCTTGAAGCAAAGGGGTTTGTTCTCCTGAATTTCATTCTCATGACTTATCTTAGAATTGGAGGAATGTCATCTTTTATTGGTTCTCCAGTGGCCCAGATTTAGGGATAGGATTGACATCTATCAAGGGAATTGACTTAATCATATCCTGTGATTTAGTTAAAAAAAATTTTTTTTTTTTGTTTTTTCAAGACAGGGTTTCTCTATGTGGCCTTGGCTGTTCTGGACTCACTTTGTAGACCAGGCTGCTCATGAACTCACAGCAGTCTGCTTGCCTCTGCCTCCCTGAGTTCTGGGATTACAGGTGTGCACCACTGTGCCTGGCTCAGTAAATGTTTTTAAGCCAGTTTAGAATGGGGTTTATGCTGGGTGCTTGGAGTGCCAGTACACAGGAGCTTGGAAGACTGAAGCAGGTGGTTTGAGACCAAACAGAAACATATTGTAAACTCTGTCTCCAAAAGATAGAACACAGAGGATTAGATGGCTTTTGCTTCTATTCTGGTATCTTTAGAGAAGTTGAATTTTTTTTTTTTTTTAAAGTTGGAGATTGAACCCAGGGCTACAGGCATACTAAGTATTCATCTTCCCCTAAACTGTCCCCCAGGCCCTTGAAAAAGTTATTTTAAATTCTTTTCAAGTTAGCATACAAAGAAACAGTTTTATTATTACATTTTCATACATACTTTGTTTTTATTCATATTCATCCTTTCACCCTAAAGAAGTTATTCTTAGTGTTCTTTTTTTATTTTGTCTCTGGCTTGTCCTCTATCTAATACCAGCATATATATTGAAACTTCTGGTAATCTCTGTTCACAGTTACATCTTCCGGCTGAGCTGTACTCGTTTGGGTCAGTGGGCTATTGGGTACGTTACTGCAGATGGGAACATTCTGCAGACAATCCCACACAATAAACCACTCTTCCAAGCACTGATTGATGGCTTCAGGGAAGGCTTGTGAGTATCACTGCTTTCTATCTTCTTTTAGAACTTAGGATCTGGGGGACTCCAGTACCTCCTCATTCAGTACCTCTTCATGAATGGCTTCTATTGCTTGTTTCTTCTGCAGTCTAAAATCTTAGGAATGTGTTAGCATGCTGCCTTGCTATGGCCTTGAGGTTGAAACAGCTTTGCTCTTTTGAGGGGTTCTCTAAGTGTGAGCTTGGCTTTCTCTGTTGTTTTAATTATTACCACAAATAAACTTTATCTCTTTTCCAAATAACTTAGTTTTAAAGCCAAATTAGAATTAAAAACTATGCAAGGATCAGGACATTCTTTGGCTGCTTATTTTACTAGTCACTATGCAAGTGATTAGGTGTTCCAATGACAGTAGACCTCAGTGCCTTTTAGCCTAGCTTTAGTCTTTTTTTAAGCAGTTTTTCTTCAAGCCTTGGACTTTTGTGATGTATGCTAATGTTTATGGCTAAGTTTCTCACTCCTGAATTACCATTCCTCTGGGAATTCAGTCAGTAAACACTGAAAATAATGTTGAGTGAGTATAAGAAAACCAGCTGTGTTCTAAAGTGACAATGGAAAATCATTTTCCATCATGTAGCACTGAGACAAGAAATAGCGCTGCTCCTAACATTGGAGTAGTATGGTGGTAGATGACCTCAATGACCTCATTTGCTTCCTATTACATTACTTGTAAATTAGTGTCTGTATAAGTCTTTAGTCAAAAGCAAATACAGGGCAGGGCATGGTGACATACACCTGTAATCCCAGCACTCCAGAACTGGACAAAGAGGATTGTGAGTTTGAGGCCAGCCTAGGCTATATAACAAGACCCCCTCAGCAATCAAAAACAGAACAATGTTTATAACTCATGGCCATTCATTGAAAATAGGAGTTGACAAACTATGACCCATCAGCTAGCTGTTTTGATACAACCTTCAGGCCAAGGTAATAGTTACTTGGAGATTTTATTTTGATTTTTGAAACAGGGTCTCATGTAGCACTGGGTAGCTTAAAACTCATTATGTGGACCTGGCTGGCCTCCAATTTAAAGAGACCTGTCAGCCTCTGATTCTCAAGTGCTGGGATTAAAGGTGTGTGATACCACCTGGCTTATTACTTGTTGCTATTTGTGTGTGTGTGCTTTCCTGCATACAAGCCCAAATAGGTACCACTTATGTACTTGTTATCTGAGGAGAGCAGAAGAGGGCATCAGAACTCTGGAACTGGAGTTACAGACAGTTCTGAGCCTCCATTTGGGTGCTGGTATTCAAACTTGGATCCTCTTGGCTCTAAAGCACTCTTAAGGCAGAGGCAGGTGGGTCTTTGAGTTCCAGGACAGCCAGGATTACATAGTGAGATAATGTCTCAAAATAAAAACAAAAACAAACAACAACAAAAACCCTTTGAGTCCTCTGGAAGAGCAACCAGTACCCTTAACCAAAGAGCTATCTCTTCGGCCCCTTGTTACTTATTTTTTTTTAAATGTGGTAGATCTCATTTGTCTGTTTTAGTTTGCACTGATAAATTGGCCTAGTTGAAGCCCCAAGGATGATTTATCTCTTCATAGCTATTTGTTTCCTGATGGACGAAATCAAAATCCTGACCTGACAGGTTTATGTGAACCAACTCCGCAAGATCATATCAAAGTAACCCAAGTGAGTTCTGCTTTATAACTATATATTGCTGGAGCAAAGCTTCTGGATGTACTCTTGGAACTCAGAATTGAAGTTAGATTTTAAACCGTTGACAAGTGAGTGGGTGAGTGAGCGAGCGTGTATGCATGCGTGTGTGCATGCGTGTGTGTGTGTGTGTGTGTGTGTGTGTGTGTGTGTGTTATTCCATTGCATGTGCATGAGGAGGCCTGAAGTCAACACTGAGTATTTTTTAGTCACTCTTCATCCTGCTTTTTTGAAACAGGGTCTCTTCCTGAACCTGGAGCTGACTGATTGGCTTGGGTGGCTGATTATCAAGCCCCTGGGATCCCTTTGTCTTCAGCCCCTAGCAATAATGTTACAGATGTGAATCCACCACACTGGCTCTTAGGTGGATGCTAGGTCCTCATGCTTATACAGCAAACAGTTTTTCTACTATTTGTGCCATGTGTTCAGCAAATCTATTATGATATTTCTGTTTGAGTAAATTGTTGCTCCTTCAATGTGTTATCTCTCAATTTTTTTCATCAAAGGAACAATATGAATTATACTGTGAGATGGGCTCCACATTTCAGCTATGTAAAATATGTGCTGAGAATGATAAGGATGTGAAGATTGAGCCCTGCGGACACCTCATGTGCACATCCTGCCTTACATCCTGGCAGGTATGCATATCAAACTCTGCATTTTTTTCTTTGTAGTCATTCCAAGAATCAGGTATTATATGTACTTTGTAGATAGAAAGGATGGGTAAGTCTAATCTTTTAAATCCCCTTCCTCTCCTACTGGCTTGTTTTCTCCTCTTTGGGTTTTTTAATGTAGGCCCTCATTTAACCACTGTTGGCCTTTGAATCAGATTTGGAAGAAGACCTTAAATTCCTGTACCTTCTGCTTCCTGTACTTCACAAATGCTGGCTACAAGGGTGGGCCACAATATCTGGCTTTTTTTCCTTTTTCTCTTTCTGGGCACTGAGGAATGACTCTAGGTCCTGCTAAGTACACACATTACTCCTGAGCTTTATCCCTTGTTGATTCTACTTCTATCTCTAGGAACTATATTTTCTAGTAGATAAGTATGTTAAACACTTTCAGAAGTATCTGTTATTATCATCTGCTTCTTCTTCAGGAATCAGAAGGTCAGGGCTGTCCTTTTTGTCGATGTGAGATAAAAGGTACTGAGCCCATTGTGGTGGATCCATTTGACCCCAGAGGCAGTGGCAGTCTACTAAGGCAAGGAGCAGAAGGAGCTCCTTCCCCAAATTACGACGACGATGATGATGAAAGAGCTGATGACTCTCTCTTCATGATGAAGGAGTTGGCAGGTGCCAAAGTAAGTCTGGAATTTGGGGCCATTGGAGATAACAGCTTGGTGTTAGAGTGATGTCTTGGTCAGCATTGCTATTATTACGACAAAGCACTGACTGAAAGCAAGTTGGGGAGAAAGAGTTTATAGCTTACAGTTTCCAGGGAATTGAGGGCAGGAACTCAAGGTAGGAACCTGGAGGCAAGAACTGATGCAGAGGCCTTACTGGCTTGCTCAACCACACACATGCATGCACTTGTGCATGGGTCTCTCTATGTAGTTCTGGCTATCCTGGAACTAGTTATATGGACAAGGCTGGCCTCAAAGTCACAGAGAGATCTGTCTGTGTTTATTCTCCTGAGTGCTGAGATTAAAGACATGTACTACCATGCCTGGTCTCAGCCTGCTTTTTTATACCATCCAGGACCATCTGCCTCAGGGAGGCCATTCACCCACCGCCAAAGGGATGAGCCCTTCCAAGTCAACCACCAAGTCAGTCATTCAGCCAATCAATAAAATGCTCTATGGGCTTTCCTGTAAGCCAGTTTTTTGGAATCATTTTCTCAGTTGAGGTTTCCTTCTCTCAGATGACTGTAGCTGTGTCAAGTTAACAACAACAACAAAAAAAACTAGCCATCATAAGTGAGTCTCTAAATATGAATGATCCTTAGCCCTACAAATAAATAGATAATAACTTTTTGGTCATATCCATAAGAAAAACTGAATGACTCACTGCACACATGCTTATTCACTGTTGTTTCTGAGGGTAGAAACTTAGAGGGCTTTTATGAAATAAAAAGACTGACAAGGCGTGCGTCATCCAGATACTCAGGTCACTGTAGAGTGTTGTGCAGAACCAGCAATCTTAGATAAGATGCTTGGGAACTAGTAGCATGCTTTTTCTATTAGTTCAGACTTTGCGTCTGAGTGTTTACCTGCATGTATGTCTGTGCAATACGTGTATGCCTAGTGCCCATGGGCATCAGAAGAGGACATTAAGTTCCCAAGAACCGGAGCTGTGAATGGTTGTTAGCCACTGTGTGGGTGCTAGGAACTGAACCTGAGTCTTCTGCAAGGACAAGTGCTCTTGACCACTGAGCCAGCTCTCGAGCTCCCTAGTACCTTTCTTCAGGAAGACAATGTAGGTGCAGGTGAATCACTCTTTAGCACAGGGAGACAAATGGTTGGGTATATATTTCTTAAATATTACAGGCAGTTGATAAAAAGAAATAAATGAGAGTGGTGTCTATGCCTTTAATCCCAGCACACCAGAGGCAAGTTCCAGGACAGGGTTACACAGAGTAACCTTGTTTGTGGGGGTGGGGGAATGAATACTTTCTCCTTTGCCTTGTAGAAATTATAAAACAAAACTCTTCATTTATGTATTGCCACTTGATCATCTCTGGTAGTTTGAATGAGAATGACCTCCATAAGCTCATGTATTTGAATACTTGCTCCCTAGTTGGTATGTTGGCTAGATTTATGTCAACTTGACACACCCTAGTCATCTGAGAGGAGGAAACTTTGATTGAAAAAAAGTGCCCCAATAGATCAGGCTGTGGGCCAGGCTGTAGGGCATTTTCTCAATTGGTGATTGATGGAAGAGGGCCCAGCCAATTATGGGTGGTATCTGGTGGTCCCAGGTTCTATAAGAAAGCTGGTTGAGCAGTCCAGTAAGCAGCACTCCTCCAGAGCTTCTGCATCATCATCTTCTGCCTCCATATTCCTCTCCTGTTTGAGTTCCTGTCCTGACTTTCTTCTATGATGAACAGTGATGTGGAAGTGTAAGCTCAGTATACTCTTTCCTCCCTCCCCAAGTTTGGTTGGTCATGATGCTTCATCACAACAGTAGTGACCCTAACTAAGACAGTGGCTAGTTCGAGGATTCTAGTTACAAACATTCAGCTCAGGGAGCTGGAGAGGTACTCAGTGGTTAAGGACTCTTGGTGCTTTTCCAGAGGACCTGAGTTCAATGCCCAGAGTCCTCTGGACATTGTGGAGCAGCTTACAAGCACCATACTGTAACTCCAGCTCAATGGGATAGGGAACCCTACTCTGTCCTCTGTGGCTACCTGCACACAGTTGGCATTCACGTACAACACACACACAAATAAAAATGAAATTAAAAATATTTTTCAACTCAGCTCTAAATCACAAGAGCTACATATCCTATCTTCTTGCCGTATATCATAGTATCCTCACTCCTACTCATTTTTTCTTGCTCTTTATCCACAGTGTTCAGGTTTGCCCTATCCTTGGTTTCTCAGAAAAGTGAAGGGTGTTGCAGTGCCCAACTCAAGAAGCTTGTTCTTATTAAAAATGAGGTTTCAAGTTAATGCCTAGAATGAAAGGGAACCTATAGAGTTGAAGGTCTTCAGAGGAAATGAACAAGTACTGGAGTAGGTACTGATGGAGTGAGAGCTAGCTTGGTGAATACTTGATGCATACTTAACTTTTTTAGTTGCTAAAGTTAATCTTAAATCTCAGCTGAAACGAAGCCTGGTTTTTGAGGCTCTGGTTAGTCTGTCTTTGTCTCTTCAATGTTTCTTGTGTGTTTTGGTTGTTTTTAGAATTTTGACTTATTATATTCTTTTTTTCAGATAATATATATCTTTTGTCTCTAAATTTTATTTATGTATTTATTATTTGTGTATGTGTTTTTGTGTGTTGCGGGAGGCAGGGGGTACCATGGCATTCCTGTGGCACTGAATTTACAATTTTGTGGACTCAGTTTTTTCCTTCCACCTTTACATGCATTCTAGGGCTCAAACTCAGGTTGCCAGGCTTGCAGAGCAAGCACATTTACCTAGTTTTAATCTTGACAATATTAGTTTCTTCTTTTTTTTCCTTCAAAGATGAAGAGATGGAGTATTGTATTGATTTTTAAATTGTAAGGTAGGCTCTTTTTGGTAGAATTGCCTTTCTAAATGAATTTGCCTATATAGCCTGCCATCTGTCATTGAGAGTGCCCTCTTATGGTGATATAGACATGGCCCAGGATTCCAAAAATATTTGTGATTTTAGAGATTTGTGTAACCCAGCACCTATGACCTCATAGCATTTAGTTTCTGTAGTTTTAGGATTGAAATATGCTGTTTCCTAAGTAAGGTGTTAACATCTCCTCTGTTCTAGGTGGAAAGGCCTTCTTCTCCATTCTCTATGGCCCCACAAGCTTCCCTTCCTCCAGTTCCGCCAAGACTTGACCTTCTACAACAGCGAGCACCTGTTCCTGCCAGCACTTCAGTTCTGGGGACTGCTTCCAAGGCAAAGCATTAGCCATTTCTGTCCTTTTTGAGCCTTTGTTGTGTATTAGTGGTTTTGGTTGACTTGTTTCCATCTTGTTTCCATAGGCTGCTCCTAGCTCCCTTCATAAGGACAAACCATTGCCAATACCTCCCACGCTTCGAGATCTTCCACCACCACCCCCACCAGACCGGCCTTACTCTGTTGGAGCAGAAGCAAGGCCTCAGAGACGCCCCCTGCCATGTACACCAGGCGACTGTCCATCTAGAGACAAGCTGCCCCCTGTCCCCTCTAGCCGCCCAGGGGACTCATGGTTGTCTCGGCCAATCCCAAAAGTACCAGTAGCTACTCCAAACCCCAGTGATCCTTGGAATGGAAGAGAATTGACCAATCGACACTCACTTCCATTTTCATTGCCCTCACAAATGGAACCCAGGGTAGATGTTCCTAGGCTTGGAAGCACATTTAGTCTGGATACCTCCATGGTGAGTCCTAAGTTTATATTAGCCTAGTAGTATTTTATGGGTGGCACTTTATGATCAAAAGTGTTTTGTTGAGTTGGGCATGGTGGTAAACACCTTTCATCCCAGCTCTTGGGAGGCAGAGGCAATCAGATCTCTGCATTCAAGGCAGCCTAGTCTACAGAGTGGTTCTAGGGCAGCCAGGACTGCGCAGAGAAACACTGTCTTGGAGGGGGAAGTGTTTTGGTCTGTATCCCAGGTTCCAGTGATCAAGTGGGAGTGTTTACCAGAAGGGAATAGTTAGGTTAAATGGAGCCTTCAGAGAGCATGAAAGGAATTCACTAGGCTTAGAAGTAGTCAGTAGGTGAAAAGACATGAAATCTCTCATAAACTGAGGGTTTGAACTTGGCTTACAGATGTCAGATTTGGGGTGAATTGAGAAGGAAGTTGGAAATCCAAGGAGGAGATGGAATGGGAAAAATACAGTTGAGGACTATAGTGACACGCAGATGACTTATTTCTTGGTTTTACAGAAAGGAAGATCATAACATTGAGTATCTGGTGATGGCACTCTAATTAAGTAGCACCAGTGAAGAATAACCATTTTCAGTTTAGGTATAATTTATTTATGTTAAAAATGACATTTCTGTAGAACTTGGTGTGTGTGTGTGTGTGTGTGTGTGTGTGTGTGTGTGTGTGTGTGTG